>NC_133972.1:174062328-174362328 GCF_047716275.1 Strix uralensis | reverse complement strand
GAAACTCACCTGCCCTTGCAAGGTGCCCCTCATCAACCACTGTGTCACACCAGAACCCAGGCTGCAAACCTGTGGCCCCAAACAGGGAAGGGCTATGGAGGGACCAACACAAGCCTCTGGGCAGCCGGACAGGCCTCCCGACAGCACAGGGCTTGCGAGCTCTCAACCAGGGCTGCCAGGACAACGGCCTGCTCTCGCAAACAGCCCTCCTCGGCCTGCTGGTACTGCCACCCCCAGGGACGGACCCAGGGGGACACAAGACCAAACACACAGCCTCCTTTCTCCAACTACAACCCAGCAGCACGAGGAACTCCAAAACAACTGCAGAGCACACCCAAAAGGAAAGGCCAGGCCTAAAGACAGGCTGAGCAGTCTGGCAGCAGGGCAAGGACAGAGTGAACACAGTGGAAAGAGAAGCCCCTCACATAATACACACCTGCAAAGCCCACACCAGACTGCCACAACTGGGAGGAAGTGGGGCCCACTCTTCACAACGCGCCCACAAACCACAACACACGAGTGACATGGGATGACCTCACTGATGACAGCTCACAGTTCCTACGCTTTGCCCGCGTCTGACAAATGCCCTCACACGCACCATCAACACCAAACATTTGACCTCTAGTCCTTGCAGTTAAAGCTGCCGCCAGGGTCAGATGGACACGTCCTCAAGAGGAGGACATGAAAAGGGAGCCTTGTGGGGAAGGACAACACACCCCACCTCATTACTTGCTGCTTGTTGCAAGACGCCATCATGCACAATGGCCTTGCCTCCTGGATGAAAAACCTCCCAGCTCGCTCAGCTTCTCTTCACAGCTAGGATGCTCCAGTCCCTTCACCATCTTCATTGCCCTGCACTCGACTCGCTCCACTAAGTCCAAGCCCTTCTTCCACTGGGGAGCCCTCAGCTGGACACAGGTCCTCAGCCGACCCAAGTCTGGATCCCTGTTGCACTCTCCACCCGGCTGCATGGTCCCCATCGCACCTAGGGGGAGTCCCCATGCCACGGTCTCACCTTCCCATGGGGTCACCAACCGATCACTTGGGGGACGTCCCCAGGCCACCAGCTCCTCTTCCTGCAGGGCCCACGGCGACCCATGCAGAGGGTCTCGGCACCACCATCCTCCCTGCTGCGGGGTCCCTGCACCACCTGGGCACGGGACCCCAAGCCACCATCCCTCTGCTCTGAGGGCACACAGCAAGCCCCTACTCTGAGGTCACCACCCCCCTCACTGTTGGCTCCCTGTGGCACAGCATGGGGCACTGAGGACCAGGAGCACCACCCTGCCGGGACCCTGCTCTGATCAGAAGATGGGGCTCTGTGCTGGCTTCACCTTGCCTGGACACCAAGTGCCCACCAAGACGCTCTCGCACTCTCTCTCACCTCAACTGCGCAGGGGCAGAAAAAGAGCATGAAAGGCTCCTGGGTCGACACAAGCACAGCGAGATCACTCACCAATTGCCATCACGGGAAACTGACTTGACTCTGGGAAATAAATTGAAGCCATCACCAAAAGTAAGGGCAGGAGAAGGAGAGATAATGAGAAATAATAAACAAGCATCAGAAACAACAGCCGATGAACTGAATGCAACCCCCATCCCCTGACCCCCTGTACCACCGGGAGGGAGCGGGAGCAAAGCAGATTCCAGGAAGAATGGATGCATGGATGGGGAAAGTGTTTTTAATCTGCGGGTGTATTTCCCACTGCCTGACTATAGTTTGATTGCTAAATAAGTGGTGGTGCTCAAATTAATTTGATGTTCTTTTCTCCTTCCCCAACAGAGTCTGTCATTTGCCCGTGACCAAAATGGGTGAGACATCCCTCCCTGTACTTGTCTCACTGTCCGAGCCCTTTATTTTATTTTCTCCTCTCCTTACCTGAGGGCAAAGGAATGAGCAGGTGCTTGTAAGATGCTCAGTTACCCTCTGGCTTATACCATGATGCATCCTCTCACACACGCCACCCCTGCTACCCTGTCCATACCAAAAACTTGCCAAGAAAATCCAATATACACAGGTACCACCTTACAAGACAGAGAGATACCAGGACACCCACAAAGCACACTCAACAGCAAAGACAGGCCTACACACAGGATTAGTGAGCTCGCATCAAGGCAGGGAGGGACCAAAGGTGATGGAAGTGGAAGCCCCTCACACCCACAACACATCCGAAGTCCAGACCAGCCTGTGAGGCCTGAGAAGTAATGGGGTCCCATCCTCACAATGTACCCGCAAACCACACCATGCGGGTGCCACGGGATGATCTCACTGATGACAAACACCTCTCCTATGCTTTGGACACATCTGCTAAATGCCCTGACGCACACATTCCATGCAAATGCTCCCAAACACTTACTCTCCCTTAAAGGCTGCCGCCAGGGTCAGAGGGATACGTCCTCAAGAGAAGGACATGAAAAAGGAGCGTTGCAGCCAGAAAAAACACACCCCACCCCATTCCTCGCCAGGCTGTGGCATGAAAAAACTGCTTACTGAAAAAAGCCGTCACGCACAAGGGCTGTCCCGCCCCTTGGGGACCAGCATAAAAGCCAGCCCAGCGCCTCTCTCCCTCACACACCTCTCCTGACGCCTTCTCCTCCGCGCTCAACAAGGTCAGCCTGAACCCCCTTCCCCTCCTTCTTCTCACCCACCTGACCCGTCTCTCCCAGCACGCTCTGACCCCACCCTCAGCACCCCTGACGCCTCCCCACCGCCACCCTCCCCAACACCCACAACAGGCCTCCCCACTCCCTTGCCCTCCTGCACCAACACCCCTTGCACCCCACACCCCTCCGCTTGCTCAACACCCTCTCTTCCAGGGACCCTCCACACCACACACATGGCCTGCTACGATCTCTGCCGCCCCTGCGGACCCACCCCGCTGGCTAACAGCTGCAACGAGCCCTGTGTCACCCAGTGCCAGGACTCCCGTGTCGTCATCCAGCCTCCCGCCGTGCTGGTCACCCTGCCAGGACCCATCCTCACCTCCTTCCCCCAGAGCACCGCCGTCGGATCCTCCTCCTCGGCTGCCGTGGGCAGCGCCCTCAGCGCCCAGGGAGTGCCCGTCTCCTCCGGCGGCTTTGGCTTCGGCTACGGCTTGGGAGGCCTGGGCTGCTTCGGTGGCAGAAGAGGCTGCTACCCCTGCTAAGGGCCCTCCCCACCACCCCGACAACAACTGCTAACACCCTGGAAGCCATGACATGGATTGAGGATGTGCCTCCATGTCAGTGCTGACACACAGGCTCGCTGTCCATGGCTCCTTCTCTCAAGGCACCAGACAAGGAAGCAGGGAAGGGGACAGCCCGGGCTGCCGGGAAACACGGCCCATGTACCTCCTCCTCTTCTCCCACTTCCTTCTCTGCCTCCACCCTTCCCCTATGGACCCTACTTTCCACTGCAAACCCCTTCTCACAAGCCAAAGGCCACTGGGCACTTGTGCACGGTGGATCCTACTGCAGGGTAGGAAGATCTCAGAGCTCTGGCCAAATCTACTGCACGGAAGGGACATCAGCTGATGGCCGCTGTACTTCCAAATCAGACCAGCTCCCTTCCCATTGATTCTCCTGACTTTTTGCTTTTTTTTTCTTCAATAAAGTTCTCCTGCATCCCAGACTGAGACGCCTCCTCTTCATTTCTTCTCCCAACACTCTAACCTCACCTGCCACAAAGCCAGGGCTCAATAGGTCATTGGGGTGCGTGGAAGAGGGACTACAATACCTCTCTTAGGCTGGATGTCCCCAGGAACAACAACAACAACAACATGGACCAGCATAGGGGGGCTGCAAGCCCATGACACAAGCCCTTCACTTGCCCAAACAAAGGATTGGACACACTAATGCACTTCTACCCACACCTCAGACACAAGCTCGCCGTGGCACCACACACTTAGAATCGTGCAAAAATTTAGGTTGGAAAAGGCCCTGAAGATCGTGGAGTCCAATGCTCTTCCCAAAGTCTCCCTGCAGATACTTGGCCTCTTTGACTGCACTGGTGCATTGATGCCTCCTGGTCAGCTTGTTCTACACCAGCACAGGAAACTCATGTCCAGCAAAGCTGCTTTCCAGCCTCTCAGCCCCCAGCATGACCTGCTGCCCAGCGGTATTCCTCTCCAGATGCATTGCCCCCTGCTGAACTGCAGGAGAGTCCTCTCTGACCCATTCTCCAGCCTCTCCAGCTCCCTCAGAATGGTGCCACAACTGCCACGTGCCTCAGCCTCTCTTCCACATTTTGCTTCACCTGCCAGCTTGCTGAGGGGCCACACCACCCCACTGCCCACATCGCTGATGAGGATTTTGAATGGTGAAGGCCCCACAGATCCCAGTCCCGGCCTACACCACTTGAGATTTGCCTCCAAAAGGACTTTGGGCCACTTATCACAAGCATCTGGGCCCAGCCCTTCAGCTATGTTGCACTCCACCTCACTGGCCCCTTTGCAACCCATCCGTTCTCGCATGATCTACGAGGACCTCACGGGAGACACTGACAAAGGCTTCATTCAAGTACAGCTCAACCACGGACACCGCTCTCCCCTTGTGCAATACCCAGTAGCTTTAACATGGAAGACACAGATGACGGTCAAGCACGATTTCCCCCTCGAAAACCCATGCCGACCACTCCTCATCAACTTCCTGTCCTTCCTGGGCTTGGCAGCACATTCAGGGAAAAATTTATCCATTGTGCCCCCTAGAAACAAGGGCAGTCTCACCACACTCTCGTTTCCCACATCCTCTCCCTTCATCTTCTAAAAGACACGAGGGCTAGGAGCTCTCTTCCAGCCTTCAGGAACCGCTCCCAGGGACAACGACCTTTCAAAAAACATCAAGAGTCGCCTCCAAAGGACATCAGCCAGTTCATCCGCATTCCTAGGTGCGGCCCCTCATGCCCCGTAGACATCTGCACACACAGTCGCAAAGCAATTCTTCCTACCTCAATTCCCCTTCCTCAGCAACAAGCTCTGCTCGCCTGACACACAGCCTGCAAACACTCACCTCGGCTCCAGCGGGACAGGCCTGGCCATTCCTCAACCCTTCGGCACTCATCTACCACCACCAGAGCCAAGGATCTGCAGCCACGGGCCACTTGCTTGCCTCCAACTCCCCTCGGAAATCTCCAAATTCTCTTCTGTCCCATCAGACACTGTGCAGAAAAATGGCTTCGCCCCTCGGCGCTGCCCCAAAGTAAAGACCACAAAAACCCTGGCTCAACACCTCCCCTGCCTACCACTCCCACTCCCCCTCTGTCTCTCACCACACTCACGACCTCTCCAGAAACTCACCTGCCCTTGCAAGGTGCCCCTCATCAACCACTGTGTCACACCAGAACCCAGGCTGCAAACCTGTGGCCCCAAACAGGGAAGGGCTATGGAGGGACCAACACAAGCCTCTGGGCAGCCGGACAGGCCTCCCGACAGCACAGGGCTTGCGAGCTCTCAACCAGGGCTGCCAGGACAACGGCCTGCTCTCGCAAACAGCCCTCCTCGGCCTGCTGGTACTGCCACCCCCAGGGACGGACCCAGGGGGACACAAGACCAAACACGCAGCCTCCTTTCTCCAACTACAACCCAGCAGCACGAGGAACTCCAAAACAACTGCAGAGCACACCCAAAAGGAAAGGCCAGGCCTAAAGACAGGCTGAGCAGTCTGGCAGCAGGGCAAGGACAGAGTGAACACAGTGGAACGAGAAGCCCCTCACATAATACACACCTGCAAAGCCCACACCAGACTGCCACAACTGGGAGGAAGTGGGGCCCACTCTTCGCAACGCGCCCACAAACCACAACACACGAGTGACATGGGATGACCTCACTGATGACAGCTCACAGTTCCTACGCTTTGCCCGCGTCTGACAAATGCCCTCACACGCACCATCAACACCAAACATTTGACCTCTAGTCCTTGCAGTTAAAGCTGCCGCCAGGGTCAGATGGACACGTCCTCAAGAGGAGGACATGAAAAGGGAGCCTTGTGGGGAAGGACAACACACCCCACCTCATTACTTGCTGCTTGTTGCAAGACGCCATCATGCACAATGGCCTTGCCTCCTGGATGAAAAACCTCACAGCTCGCTCAGCTTCTCCTCACAGCTAGGATGCTCCAGTCCCTTCACCATCTTCATTGCCCTGCACTCAACTCGCTCCACTAAGTCCAAGCCCTTCTTCCACTGGGGAGCCCTCAGCTGGACACAGGTCCTCAGCCGACCCAAGTCTGGATCCCTGTTGCACTCTCCACCCGGCTGCATGGTCCCCATCGCACCTAGGGGGAGGCCCCATGCCACGGTCTCACCTTCCCATGGGGTCACCAACCGATCACTTGGGGGACGTCCCCAGGCCACCAGCTCCTCTTCCTGCAGGGCCCACGGCAACCCATGCAGAGGGTCTCGGCACCACCATCCTCCCTGCTGCGGGGTCCCTGCACCACCTGGGCACGGGACCCCAAGCCACCATCCCTCTGCTCTGAGGGCACACAGCAAGCCCCTACTCTGAGGTCACAACCCCCCTCACTGTCGGGTCCCTGAGGCACAGCATGGGGCACTGAGGACCAGGAGCACCAACCTGCCGGGACCCTGCTCTGATCAGAAGATGGGGCTCTGTGCTGGCTTCACCTTGCCTGGACACCAAGTGCCCACCAAGACGCTCTCGCACTCTCTCTCACCTCAACTGCGCAGGGGCAGAAAAAGAGCATGAAAGGCTCCTGGGTCGACACAAGCACAGCGAGATCACTCACCAATTGCCATCACGGGAAACTGACTTGACTCTGGGAAATAAATTGAAGCCATCACCAAAAGTAAGGGCAGGAGAAGGAGAGATAACGAGAAATAATAAACAAGCATCAGAAACAACAGCCGATGAACTGAACGCAACCCCCATCCCCTGACCCCCTGTACCACCGGGAGGGAGCGGGAGCAAAGCAGATTCCAGGAAGAGGGATGCATGGATGGGGAAAGTGTTTTTAATCTGCGGGTGTATTTCCCGCTGCCTGACTATAGTTTGATTGCTAAATAAGTGGTGGTGCTCAAATTAATTTGATGTTCTTTTCTCCTTCCCCAACAGAATCTGTCATTTGCCCGTGACCAAAATGGGTGAGACATCCCTGCCTGTACTTGTCTCACTGTCCGAGCCCTTTATTTTATTTTCTCCTCTCCTTACCTGAGGGCAAAGGAATGAGCAGGTGCTTGTAAGATGCTCAGTTACCCTCTGGCTTATACCATGATGCATCCTCTCACACACGCCACCCCTGCTACCCTGTCCATACCAAAAACTTGCCAAGAAAATCCAATATACACAGGTACCACCTTACAAGACAGAGAGATACCAGGACACCCACGAAGCACACTCAACAGCAAAGACAGGCCTACACACAGGATTAGTGAGCTCGCATCAAGGCAGGGAGGGACCAAAGGTGATGGAAGTGGAAGCCCCTCACACCCACAACACATCCGAAGTCCAGACCAGCCTGTGAGGCCTGAGAAGTAATGGGGTCCCATCCTCACAATGTACCCGCAAACCACACCATGCGGGTGCCACGGGATGATCTCACTGATGACAAACACCTCTCCTATGCTTTGGACACATCTGCTAAATGCCCTGACGCACACATTCCATGCAAATGCTCCCAAACACTTACTCTCCCTTAAAGGCTGCCGCCAGGGTCAGAGGGATACATCCTCAAGAGAAGGACATGAAAAAGGAGCGTTGCAGCCAGAAAAAACACACCCCACCCCATTCCTCGCCAGGCTGTGGCATGAAAAAACTGCTTACTGAAAAAAGCCGTCACGCACAAGGGCTGTCCCGCCCCTTGGGGACCAGCATAAAAGCCAGCCCAGCGCCTCTCTCCCTCACACACCTCTCCTGACGCCTTCTCCTCCGCGCTCAACAAGGTCAGCCTGAACCCCCTACCCCTCCTTCTTCTCACCCACCTGACCCGTCTCTCCCAGCACGCTCTGACCCCACCCTCAGCACCCCTGACGCCTCCCCACCGCCACCCTCCCCAACACCCACAACAGGCCTCCACACTCCCTCGCCCTCCTGCACCAACACCCCTTGCACCCAACACCCCTCCGCTTGCTCAACACCCTCTCTTCCAGGGACCCTCCACACCACACACATGGCCTGCTACGATCTCTGCCGCCCCTGCGGACCCACCCCGCTGGCTAACAGCTGCAACGAGCCCTGTGTCACCCAGTGCCAGGACTCCCGTGTCGTCATCCAGCCTCCCGCCGTGCTGGTCACCCTGCCAGGACCCATCCTCAGCTCCTTCCCCCAGAGCACCGCCGTCGGATCCTCCTCCTCGGCTGCCGTGGGCAGCGCCCTCAGCGCCCAGGGAGTGCCCGTCTCCTCCGGCGGCTTTGGCTTCGGCTACGGCTTGGGAGGCCTGGGCTGCTTCGGTGGCAGAAGAGGCTGCTACCCCTGCTAAGGGCCCTCCCCACCACCCCGACAACAACTGCTAACACCCTGGAAGCCATGACATGGATTGAGGATGTGCCTCCATGTCGGTGCTGACACACAGGCTCGCTGTCCATGGCTCCTTCTCTCAAGGCACCAGACAAGGAAGCAGGGAAGGGGACAGCCCGGGCTGCCGGGAAACACGGCCCATGTACCTCCTCCTCTTCTCCCGCTTCCTTCTCTGCCTCCACCCTTCCCCTATGGACCCTACTCTCCACTGCAAACCCCTTCTCACAAGCCAAAGGCCACTGGGCACTTGTGCACGGTGGATCCTACTGCAGGGTAGGAAGATCTCAGAGCTCTGGCCAAATCTACTGCACGGAAGGGACATCAGCTGATGGCCGCTGTACTTCCAAATCAGACCAGCTCCCTTCCCATTGATTCTCCTGACTTTTTGCTTTTTTTTTCTTCAATAAAGTTCTCCTGCATCCCAGACTGAGACGCCTCCTCTTCATTTCTTCTCCCAACACTCTTCTAACCTCACCTGCCACAAAGCCAGGGCTCAATAGGTCATTGGGGTGCGTGGAAGAGGGACTGTAAGACCTCTCTTAGGCTGGATGTCCCCAGGAACAACAACAACATGGACCAGCATAGGGGGGCTGCAAGCCCGTGACACTTGCCCAAAGGATTGGACACACTAATGCACTTCTACCCACACCTCAGACACAAGCTCGCCGTGGCACCACACACTTAGAATCGTGCAAAAATTTAGGTTGGAAAAGGCCCTGAAGATCGTGGAGTCCAATGCTCTTCCCAAAGTCTCCCTGCAGATACTTGGCCTCTTTGACTGCACTGGTGCATTGATGCCTCCTGGTCAGCTTGTTCTACACCAGCACAGGAAACTCATGTTCAGCAAAGCTGCTTTCCAGCCTATCAGCCCCCAGCATGACCTGCTGCCCAGCGGTATTCCTCTCCAGATGCATTGCCCCCTGCTGAACTGCAGGAGAGTCCTCTCTGACCCATTCTCCAGCCTCTCCAGCTCCCTCAGAATGGTGCCACAACTGCCACGTGCCTCAGCCTCTCTTCCACATTTTGCTTCACCTGCCAGCTTGCTGAGGGGCCACACCATCCCACTGCCCACATCGCTGATGAGGATTTTGAATGGTGAAGGCCCCACAGATCCCAGTCCCGGCCTACACCACTTGAGATTTGCCTCCAAAAGGACTTTGGGCCACTTATCACAAGCATCTGGGCCCAGCCCTTCAGCTATGTTGCACTCCACCTCACTGGCCCCTTTGCAACCCATCCGTTCTCGCATGATCTACGAGGACCTCACGGGAGACACTGACAAAGGCTTCATTCAAGTACAGCTCAACCACGGACACCGCTCTCCCCTTGTGCAATACCCAGTAGCTTTAACATGGAAGACACAGATGACGGTCAAGCACGATTTCCCCCTCGAAAACCCATGCCGACCACTCCTCATCAACTTCCTGTCCTTCCTGGGCTTGGCAGCACATTCAGGGAAAAATTTATCCATTGTGCCCCCTAGAAACAAGGGCAGTCTCACCACACTCTCGTTTCCCACATCCTCTCCCTTCATCTTCTAAAAGACACGAGGGCTAGGAGCTCTCTTCCAGCCTTCAGGAACCGCTCCCAGGGACAACGACCTTTCAAAGAACATCAAGAGTCGCCTCCAAAGGACATCAGCCAGTTCATCCGCATTCCTAGGTGCGGCCCCTCATGCCCCGTAGACATCTGCACACACAGTCGCAAAGCAATTCTTCCTACCTCAATTCCCCTTCCTCAGCAACAAGCTCTGCTCGCCTGACACACAGCCTGCAAACACTCACCTCGGCTCCAGCGGGACAGGCCTGGCCATTCCTCAACCCTTCGGCACTCATCCACCACCACCAGAGCCAAGGATCTGCAGCCACGGGCCGCTTGCTTGCCTCCAACTCCCCTCGGAAATCTCCAAATTCTCTTCTGTCCCATCAGACACTGTGCAGAAAAATGGCTTCGCCCCTCGGCGCTGCCCCAAAGTAAAGACCACAAAAACCCTGGCTCAACACCTCCCCTGCCTACCACTCCCACTCCCCCTCTGTCTCTCACCACACTCACGACCTCTCCAGAAACTCACCTGCCCTTGCAAGGTGCCCCTCATCAACCACTGTGTCACACCAGAACCCAGGCTGCAAACCTGTGGCCCCAAACAGGGAAGGGCTATGGAGGGACCAACACAAGCCTCTGGGCAGCCGGACAGGCCTCCCGACAGCACAGGGCTTGCGAGCTCTCAACCAGGGCTGCCAGGACAACGGCCTGCTCTCGCAAACAGCCCTCCTCGGCCTGCTGGTACTGCCACCCCCAGGGACGGACCCAGGGGGACACAAGACCAAACACGCAGCCTCCTTTCTCCAACTACAACCCAGCAGCACGAGGAACTCCAAAACAACTGCAGAGCACACCCAAAAGGAAAGGCCAGGCCTAAAGACAGGCTGAGCAGTCTGGCAGCAGGGCAAGGACAGAGTGAACACAGTGGAACGAGAAGCCCCTCACATAATACACACCTGCAAAGCCCACACCAGACTGCCACAACTGGGAGGAAGTGGGGCCCACTCTTCGCAACGCGCCCACAAACCACAACACACGAGTGACATGGGATGACCTCACTGATGACAGCTCACAGTTCCTACGCTTTGCCCGCGTCTGACAAATGCCCTCACACGCACCATCAACACCAAACATTTGACCTCTAGTCCTTGCAGTTAAAGCTGCCGCCAGGGTCAGATGGACACGTCCTCAAGAGGAGGACATGAAAAGGGAGCCTTGTGGGGAAGGACAACACACCCCACCTCATTACTTGCTGCTTGTTGCAAGACGCCATCATGCACAATGGCCTTGCCTCCTGGATGAAAAACCTCACAGCTTGCTCAGCTTCTCCTCACAGCTAGGATGCTCCAGTCCCTTCACCATCTTCATTGCCCTGCACTCGACTCGCTCCACTAAGTCCAAGCCCTTCTTCCACTGGGGAGCCCTCAGCTGGACACAGGTCCTCAGCCGACCCAAGTCTGGATCCCTGTTGCACTCTCCACCCGGCTGCATGGTCCCCATCGCACCTAGGGGGAGTCCCCATGCCACGGTCTCACCTTCCCATGGGGTCACCAACCGATCACTTGGGGGACGTCCCCAGGCCACCAGCTCCTCTTCCTGCAGGGCCCACGGCGACCCATGCAGAGGGTCTCGGCACCACCATCCTCCCTGCTGCGGGGTCCCTGCACCACCTGGGCACGGGACCCCAAGCCACCATCCCTCTGCTCTGAGGGCACACAGCAAGCCCCTACTCTGAGGTCACAACCCCCCTCACTGTCGGGTCCCTGAGGCACAGCATGGGGCACTGAGGACCAGGAGCACCAACCTGCCGGGACCCTGCTCTGATCAGAAGATGGGGCTCTGTGCTGGCTTCACCTTGCCTGGACACCAAGTGCCCACCAAGACGCTCTCGCACTCTCTCTCACCTCAACTGCGCAGGGGCAGAAAAAGAGCATGAAAGGCTCCTGGGTCGACACAAGCACAGCGAGATCACTCACCAATTGCCATCACGGGAAACTGACTTGACTCTGGGAAATAAATTGAAGCCATCACCAAAAGTAAGGGCAGGAGAAGGAGAGATAACGAGAAATAATAAACAAGCATCAGAAACAACAGCCGATGAACTGAACGCAACCCCCATCCCCTGACCCCCTGTACCACCGGGAGGGAGCGGGAGCAAAGCAGATTCCAGGAAGAGGGATGCATGGATGGGGAAAGTGTTTTTAATCTGCGGGTGTATTTCCCGCTGCCTGACTATAGTTTGATTGCTAAATAAGTGGTGGTGCTCAAATTAATTTGATGTTCTTTTCTCCTTCCCCAACAGAATCTGTCATTTGCCCGTGACCAAAATGGGTGAGACATCCCTGCCTGTACTTGTCTCACTGTCCGAGCCCTTTATTTTATTTTCTCCTCTCCTTACCTGAGGGCAAAGGAATGAGCAGGTGCTTGTAAGATGCTCAGTTACCCTCTGGCTTATACCATGATGCATCCTCTCACACACGCCACCCCTGCTACCCTGTCCATACCAAAAACTTGCCAAGAAAATCCAATATACACAGGTACCACCTTACAAGACAGAGAGATACCAGGACACCCACAAAGCACACTCAACAGCAAAGACAGGCCTACACACAGGATTAGTGAGCTCGCATCAAGGCAGGGAGGGACCAAAGGTGATGGAAGTGGAAGCCCCTCACACCCACAACACATCCGAAGTCCAGACCAGCCTGTGAGGCCTGAGAAGTAATGGGGTCCCATCCTCACAATGTACCCGCAAACCACACCATGCGGGTGCCACGGGATGATCTCACTGATGACAAACACCTCTCCTATGCTTTGGACACATCTGCTAAATGCCCTGACGCACACATTCCATGCAAATGCTCCCAAACACTTACTCTCCCTTAAAGGCTGCCGCCAGGGTCAGAGGGATACATCCTCAAGAGAAGGACATGAAAAAGGAGCGTTGCAGCCAGAAAAAACACACCCCACCCCATTCCTCGCCAGGCTGTGGCATGAAAAAACTGCTTACTGAAAAAAGCCGTCACGCACAAGGGCTGTCCCGCCCCTTGGGGACCAGCATAAAAGCCAGCCCAGCGCCTCTCTCCCTCACACACCTCTCCTGACGCCTTCTCCTCCGCGCTCAACAAGGTCAGCCTGAACCCCCTACCCCTCCTTCTTCTCACCCACCTGACCCGTCTCTCCCAGCACGCTCTGACCCCACCCTCAGCACCCCTGACGCCTCCCCACCGCCACCCTCCCCAACACCCACAACAGGCCTCCCCACTCCCTCGCCCTCCTGCACCAACACCCCTTGCACCCCACACCCCTCCGCTTGCTCAACACCCTCTCTTCCAGGGACCCTCCACACCACACACATGGCCTGCTACGATCTCTGCCGCCCCTGCGGACCCACCCCGCTGGCTAACAGCTGCAACGAGCCCTGTGTCACCCAGTGCCAGGACTCCCGTGTCGTCATCCAGCCTCCCGCCGTGCTGGTCACCCTGCCAGGACCCATCCTCAGCTCCTTCCCCCAGAGCACCGCCGTCGGATCCTCCTCCTCGGCTGCCGTGGGCAGCGCCCTCAGCGCCCAGGGAGTGCCCGTCTCCTCCGGCGGCTTTGGCTTCGGCTACGGCTTGGGAGGCCTGGGCTGCTTCGGTGGCAGAAGAGGCTGCTACCCCTGCTAAGGGCCCTCCCCACCACCCCGACAACAACTGCTAACACCCTGGAAGCCATGACATGGATTGAGGATGTGCCTCCATGTCGGTGCTGACACACAGGCTCGCTGTCCATGGCTCCTTCTCTCAAGGCACCAGACAAGGAAGCAGGGAAGGGGACAGCCCGGGCTGCCGGGAAACACGGCCCATGTACCTCCTCCTCTTCTCCCGCTTCCTTCTCTGCCTCCACCCTTCCCCTATGGACCCT
This sequence comes from Strix uralensis, assembly GCF_047716275.1. NCBI lineage: Eukaryota > Metazoa > Chordata > Aves > Strigiformes > Strigidae > Strix > Strix uralensis. The sequence goes on along the minus strand of NC_133972.1, from coordinate 174,348,436 downwards.
ACTCTCCACTGCAAACCCCTTCTCACAAGCAGAAGGCCACTGGGCACTTGTGCACGGTGGATCCTACTGCAGGGTAGGAAGATCTCAGAGCTCTGGCCAAATCTACTGCACGGAAGGGACATCAGCTGATGGCCGCTGTACTTCCAAATCAGACCAGCTCCCTTCCCATTGATTCTCCTGACTTTTTGCTTTTTTTTTCTTCAATAAAGTTCTCCTGCATCCCAGACTGAGACGCCTCCTCTTCATTTCTTCTCCCAACACTCTTCTAACCTCACCTGCCACAAAGCCAGGGCTCAATAGGTCATTGGGGTGCGTGGAAGAGGGACTGTAAGACCTCTCTTAGGCTGGATGTCCCCAGGAACAACAACAACATGGACCAGCATAGGGGGGCTGCAAGCCCGTGACACTTGCCCAAAGGATTGGACACACTAATGCACTTCTACCCACACCTCAGACACAAGCTCGCCGTGGCACCACACACTTAGAATCGTGCAAAAATTTAGGTTGGAAAAGGCCCTGAAGATCGTGGAGTCCAATGCTCTTCCCAAAGTCTCCCTGCAGATACTTGGCCTCTTTGACTGCACTGGTGCATTGATGCCTCCTGGTCAGCTTGTTCTACACCAGCACAGGAAACTCATGTTCAGCAAAGCTGCTTTCCAGCCTATCAGCCCCCAGCATGACCTGCTGCCCAGCGGTATTCCTCTCCAGATGCATTGCCCCCTGCTGAACTGCAGGAGAGTCCTCTCTGACCCATTCTCCAGCCTCTCCAGCTCCCTCAGAATGGTGCCACAACTGCCACGTGCCTCAGCCTCTCTTCCACATTTTGCTTCACCTGCCAGCTTGCTGAGGGGCCACACCATCCCACTGCCCACATCGCTGATGAGGATTTTGAATGGTGAAGGCCCCACAGATCCCAGTCCCGGCCTACACCACTTGAGATTTGCCTCCAAAAGGACTTTGGGCCACTTATCACAAGCATCTGGGCCCAGCCCTTCAGCTATGTTGCACTCCACCTCACTGGCCCCTTTGCAACCCATCCGTTCTCGCATGATCTACGAGGACCTCACGGGAGACACTGACAAAGGCTTCATTCAAGTACAGCTCAACCACGGACACCGCTCTCCCCTTGTGCAATACCCAGTAGCTTTAACATGGAAGACACAGATGACGGTCAAGCACGATTTCCCCCTCGAAAACCCATGCCGACCACTCCTCATCAACTTCCTGTCCTTCCTGGGCTTGGCAGCACATTCAGGGAAAAATTTATCCATTGTGCCCCCTAGAAACAAGGGCAGTCTCACCACACTCTCGTTTCCCACATCCTCTCCCTTCATCTTCTAAAAGACACGAGGGCTAGGAGCTCTCTTCCAGCCTTCAGGAACCGCTCCCAGGGACAACGACCTTTCAAAGAACATCAAGAGTCGCCTCCAAAGGACATCAGCCAGTTCATCCGCATTCCTAGGTGCGGCCCCTCATGCCCCGTAGACATCTGCACACACAGTCGCAAAGCAATTCTTCCTACCTCAATTCCCCTTCCTCAGCAACAAGCTCTGCTCGCCTGACACACAGCCTGCAAACACTCACCTCGGCTCCAGCGGGACAGGCCTGGCCATTCCTCAACCCTTCGGCACTCATCCACCACCACCAGAGCCAAGGATCTGCAGCCACGGGCCGCTTGCTTGCCTCCAACTCCCCTCGGAAATCTCCAAATTCTCTTCTGTCCCATCAGACACTGTGCAGAAAAATGGCTTCGCCCCTCGGCGCTGCCCCAAAGTAAAGACCACAAAAACCCTGGCTCAACACCTCCCCTGCCTACCACTCCCACTCCCCCTCTGTCTCTCACCACACTCACGACCTCTCCAGAAACTCACCTGCCCTTGCAAGGTGCCCCTCATCAACCACTGTGTCACACCAGAACCCAGGCTGCAAACCTGTGGCCCCAAACAGGGAAGGGCTATGGAGGGACCAACACAAGCCTCTGGGCAGCCGGACAGGCCTCCCGACAGCACAGGGCTTGCGAGCTCTCAACCAGGGCTGCCAGGACAACGGCCTGCTCTCGCAAACAGCCCTCCTCGGCCTGCTGGTACTGCCACCCCCAGGGACGGACCCAGGGGGACACAAGACCAAACACGCAGCCTCCTTTCTCCAACTACAACCCAGCAGCACGAGGAACTCCAAAACAACTGCAGAGCACACCCAAAAGGAAAGGCCAGGCCTAAAGACAGGCTGAGCAGTCTGGCAGCAGGGCAAGGACAGAGTGAACACAGTGGAACGAGAAGCCCCTCACATAATACACACCTGCAAAGCCCACACCAGACTGCCACAACTGGGAGGAAGTGGGGCCCACTCTTCGCAACGCGCCCACAAACCACAACACACGAGTGACATGGGATGACCTCACTGATGACAGCTCACAGTTCCTACGCTTTGCCCGCGTCTGACAAATGCCCTCACACGCACCATCAACACCAAACATTTGACCTCTAGTCCTTGCAGTTAAAGCTGCCGCCAGGGTCAGATGGACACGTCCTCAAGAGGAGGACATGAAAAGGGAGCCTTGTGGGGAAGGACAACACACCCCACCTCATTACTTGCTGCTTGTTGCAAGACGCCATCATGCACAATGGCCTTGCCTCCTGGATGAAAAACCTCACAGCTTGCTCAGCTTCTCCTCACAGCTAGGATGCTCCAGTCCCTTCACCATCTTCATTGCCCTGCACTCGACTCGCTCCACTAAGTCCAAGCCCTTCTTCCACTGGGGAGCCCTCAGCTGGACACAGGTCCTCAGCCGACCCAAGTCTGGATCCCTGTTGCACTCTCCACCCGGCTGCATGGTCCCCATCGCACCTAGGGGGAGTCCCCATGCCACGGTCTCACCTTCCCATGGGGTCACCAACCGATCACTTGGGGGACGTCCCCAGGCCACCAGCTCCTCTTCCTGCAGGGCCCACGGCGACCCATGCAGAGGGTCTCGGCACCACCATCCTCCCTGCTGCGGGGTCCCTGCACCACCTGGGCACGGGACCCCAAGCCACCATCCCTCTGCTCTGAGGGCACACAGCAAGCCCCTACTCTGAGGTCACAACCCCCCTCACTGTCGGGTCCCTGAGGCACAGCATGGGGCACTGAGGACCAGGAGCACCAACCTGCCGGGACCCTGCTCTGATCAGAAGATGGGGCTCTGTGCTGGCTTCACCTTGCCTGGACACCAAGTGCCCACCAAGACGCTCTCGCACTCTCTCTCACCTCAACTGCGCAGGGGCAGAAAAAGAGCATGAAAGGCTCCTGGGTCGACACAAGCACAGCGAGATCACTCACCAATTGCCATCACGGGAAACTGACTTGACTCTGGGAAATAAATTGAAGCCATCACCAAAAGTAAGGGCAGGAGAAGGAGAGATAACGAGAAATAATAAACAAGCATCAGAAACAACAGCCGATGAACTGAACGCAACCCCCATCCCCTGACCCCCTGTACCACCGGGAGGGAGCGGGAGCAAAGCAGATTCCAGGAAGAGGGATGCATGGATGGGGAAAGTGTTTTTAATCTGCGGGTGTATTTCCCGCTGCCTGACTATAGTTTGATTGCTAAATAAGTGGTGGTGCTCAAATTAATTTGATGTTCTTTTCTCCTTCCCCAACAGAATCTGTCATTTGCCCGTGACCAAAATGGGTGAGACATCCCTGCCTGTACTTGTCTCACTGTCCGAGCCCTTTATTTTATTTTCTCCTCTCCTTACCTGAGGGCAAAGGAATGAGCAGGTGCTTGTAAGATGCTCAGTTACCCTCTGGCTTATACCATGATGCATCCTCTCACACACGCCACCCCTGCTACCCTGTCCATACCAAAAACTTGCCAAGAAAATCCAATATACACAGGTACCACCTTACAAGACAGAGAGATACCAGGACACCCACGAAGCACACTCAACAGCAAAGACAGGCCTACACACAGGATTAGTGAGCTCGCATCAAGGCAGGGAGGGACCAAAGGTGATGGAAGTGGAAGCCCCTCACACCCACAACACATCCGAAGTCCAGACCAGCCTGTGAGGCCTGAGAAGTAATGGGGTCCCATCCTCACAATGTACCCGCAAACCACACCATGCGGGTGCCACGGGATGATCTCACTGATGACAAACACCTCTCCTATGCTTTGGACACATCTGCTAAATGCCCTGACGCACACATTCCATGCAAATGCTCCCAAACACTTACTCTCCCTTAAAGGCTGCCGCCAGGGTCAGAGGGATACATCCTCAAGAGAAGGACATGAAAAAGGAGCGTTGCAGCCAGAAAAAACACACCCCACCCCATTCCTCGCCAGGCTGTGGCATGAAAAAACTGCTTACTGAAAAAAGCCGTCACGCACAAGGGCTGTCCCGCCCCTTGGGGACCAGCATAAAAGCCAGCCCAGCGCCTCTCTCCCTCACACACCTCTCCTGACGCCTTCTCCTCCGCGCTCAACAAGGTCAGCCTGAACCCCCTACCCCTCCTTCTTCTCACCCACCTGACCCGTCTCTCCCAGCACGCTCTGACCCCACCCTCAGCACCCCTGATGCCTCCCCACCGCCACCCTCCCCAACACCCACAACAGGCCTCCCCACTCCCTCGCCCTCCTGCACCAACACCCCTTGCACCCCACACCCCTCCGCTTGCTCAACACCCTCTCTTCCAGGGACCCTCCACACCACACACATGGCCTGCTACGATCTCTGCCGCCCCTGCGGACCCACCCCGCTGGCTAACAGCTGCAACGAGCCCTGTGTCACCCAGTGCCAGGACTCCCGTGTCGTCATCCAGCCTCCCGCCGTGCTGGTCACCCTGCCAGGACCCATCCTCAGCTCCTTCCCCCAGAGCACCGCCGTCGGATCCTCCTCCTCGGCTGCCGTGGGCAGCGCCCTCAGCGCCCAGGGAGTGCCCGTCTCCTCCGGCGGCTTTGGCTTCGGCTACGGCTTGGGAGGCCTGGGCTGCTTCGGTGGCAGAAGAGGCTGCTACCCCTGCTAAGGGCCCTCCCCACCACCCCGACAACAACTGCTAACACCCTGGAAGCCATGACATGGATTGAGGATGTGCCTCCATGTCGGTGCTGACACACAGGCTCGCTGTCCATGGCTCCTTCTCTCAAGGCACCAGACAAGGAAGCAGGGAAGGGGACAGCCCGGGCTGCCGGGAAACACGGCCCATGTACCTCCTCCTCTTCTCCCGCTTCCTTCTCTGCCTCCACCCTTCCCCTATGGACCCTACTCTCCACTGCAAACCCCTTCTCACAAGCCAAAGGCCACTGGGCACTTGTGCACGGTGGATCCTACTGCAGGGTAGGAAGATCTCAGAGCTCTGGCCAAATCTACTGCACGGAAGGGACATCAGCTGATGGCCGCTGTACTTCCAAATCAGACCAGCTCCCTTCCCATTGATTCTCCTGACTTTTTGCTTTTTTTTTCTTCAATAAAGTTCTCCTGCATCCCAGACTGAGACGCCTCCTCTTCATTTCTTCTCCCAACACTCTTCTAACCTCACCTGCCACAAAGCCAGGGCTCAATAGGTCATTGGGGTGCGTGGAAGAGGGACTGTAAGACCTCTCTTAGGCTGGATGTCCCCAGGAACAACAACAACATGGACCAGCATAGGGGGGCTGCAAGCCCGTGACACTTGCCCAAAGGATTGGACACACTAATGCACTTCTACCCACACCTCAGACACAAGCTCGCCGTGGCACCACACACTTAGAATCGTGCAAAAATTTAGGTTGGAAAAGGCCCTGAAGATCGTGGAGTCCAATGCTCTTCCCAAAGTCTCCCTGCAGATACTTGGCCTCTTTGACTGCACTGGTGCATTGATGCCTCCTGGTCAGCTTGTTCTACACCAGCACAGGAAACTCATGTTCAGCAAAGCTGCTTTCCAGCCTATCAGCCCCCAGCATGACCTGCTGCCCAGCGGTATTCCTCTCCAGATGCATTGCCCCCTGCTGAACTGCAGGAGAGTCCTCTCTGACCCATTCTCCAGCCTCTCCAGCTCCCTCAGAATGGTGCCACAACTGCCACGTGCCTCAGCCTCTCTTCCACATTTTGCTTCACCTGCCAGCTTGCTGAGGGGCCACACCATCCCACTGCCCACATCGCTGATGAGGATTTTGAATGGTGAAGGCCCCACAGATCCCAGTCCCGGCCTACACCACTTGAGATTTGCCTCCAAAAGGACTTTGGGCCACTTATCACAAGCATCTGGGCCCAGCCCTTCAGCTATGTTGCACTCCACCTCACTGGCCCCTTTGCAACCCATCCGTTCTCGCATGATCTACGAGGACCTCACGGGAGACACTGACAAAGGCTTCATTCAAGTACAGCTCAACCACGGACACCGCTCTCCCCTTGTGCAATACCCAGTAGCTTTAACATGGAAGACACAGATGACGGTCAAGCACGATTTCCCCCTCGAAAACCCATGCCGACCACTCCTCATCAACTTCCTGTCCTTCCTGGGCTTGGCAGCACATTCAGGGAAAAATTTATCCATTGTGCCCCCTAGAAACAAGGGCAGTCTCACCACACTCTCGTTTCCCACATCCTCTCCCTTCATCTTCTAAAAGACACGAGGGCTAGGAGCTCTCTTCCAGCCTTCAGGAACCGCTCCCAGGGACAACGACCTTTCAAAGAACATCAAGAGTCGCCTCCAAAGGACATCAGCCAGTTCATCCGCATTCCTAGGTGCGGCCCCTCATGCCCCGTAGACATCTGCACACACAGTCGCAAAGCAATTCTTCCTACCTCAATTCCCCTTCCTCAGCAACAAGCTCTGCTCGCCTGACACACAGCCTGCAAACACTCACCTCGGCTCCAGCGGGACAGGCCTGGCCATTCCTCAACCCTTCGGCACTCATCCACCACCACCAGAGCCAAGGATCTGCAGCCACGGGCCGCTTGCTTGCCTCCAACTCCCCTCGGAAATCTCCAAATTCTCTTCTGTCCCATCAGACACTGTGCAGAAAAATGGCTTCGCCCCTCGGCGCTGCCCCAAAGTAAAGACCACAAAAACCCTGGCTCAACACCTCCCCTGCCTACCACTCCCACTCCCCCTCTGTCTCTCACCACACTCACGACCTCTCCAGAAACTCACCTGCCCTTGCAAGGTGCCCCTCATCAACCACTGTGTCACACCAGAACCCAGGCTGCAAACCTGTGGCCCCAAACAGGGAAGGGCTATGGAGGGACCAACACAAGCCTCTGGGCAGCCGGACAGGCCTCCCGACAGCACAGGGCTTGCGAGCTCTCAACCAGGGCTGCCAGGACAACGGCCTGCTCTCGCAAACAGCCCTCCTCGGCCTGCTGGTACTGCCACCCCCAGGGACAGACCCAGGGGGACACAAGACCAAACACGCAGCCTCCTTTCTCCAACTACAACCCAGCAGCACGAGGAACTCCAAAACAACTGCAGAGCACACCCAAAAGGAAAGGCCAGGCCTAAAGACAGGCTGAGCAGTCTGGCAGCAGGGCAAGGACAGAGTGAACACAGTGGAACGAGAAGCCCCTCACATAATACACACCTGCAAAGCCCACACCAGACTGCCACAACTGGGAGGAAGTGGGGCCCACTCTTCGCAACGCGCCCACAAACCACAACACACGAGTGACATGGGATGACCTCACTGATGACAGCTCACAGTTCCTACGCTTTGCCCGCGTCTGACAAATGCCCTCACACGCACCATCAACACCAAACATTTGACCTCTAGTCCTTGCAGTTAAAGCTGCCGCCAGGGTCAGATGGACACGTCCTCAAGAGGAGGACATGAAAAGGGAGCCTTGTGGGGAAGGACAACACACCCCACCTCATTCCTTGCTGCTTGTTGCAAGACGCCATCATGCACAATGGCCTTGCCTCCTGGATGAAAAACCTCACAGCTCGCTCAGCTTCTCCTCACAGCTAGGATGCTCCAGTCCCTTCACCATCTTCATTGCCCTGCACTCGACTCGCTCCACTAAGTCCAAGCCCTTCTTCCACTGGGGAGCCCTCAGCTGGACACAGGTCCTCAGCCGACCCAAGTCTGGATCCCTGTTGCACTCTCCACCCGGCTGCATGGTCCCCATCGCACCTAGGGGGAGTCCCCATGCCACGGTCTCACCTTCCCATGGGGTCACCAACCGATCACTTGGGGGACGTCCCCAGGCCACCAGCTCCTCTTCCTGCAGGGCCCACGGCGACCCATGCAGAGGGTCTCGGCACCACCATCCTCCCTGCTGCGGGGTCCCTGCACCACCTGGGCACGGGACCCCAAGCCACCATCCCTCTGCTCTGAGGGCACACAGCAAGCCCCTACTCTGAGGTCACCATCCCCCTCACTGTCGGGTCCCTGAGGCACAGCATGGGGCACTGAGGACCAGGAGCACCAACCTGCCGGGACCCTGCTCTGATCAGAAGATGGGGCTCTGTGCTGGCTTCACCTTGCCTGGACACCAAGTGCCCACCAAGACGCTCTCGCACTCTCTCTCACCTCAACTGCGCAGGGGCAGAAAAAGAGCATGAAAGGCTCCTGGGTCGACACAAGCACAGCGAGATCACTCACCAATTGCCATCACGGGAAACTGACTTGACTCTGGGAAATAAATTGAAGCCATCACCAAAAGTAAGGGCAGGAGAAGGAGAGATAACGAGAAATAATAAACAAGCATCAGAAACAACAGCCGATGAACTGAACGCAACCCCCATCCCCTGACCCCCTGTACCACCGGGAGGGAGCGGGAGCAAAGCAGATTCCAGGAAGAGGGATGCATGGATGGGGAAAGTGTTTTTAATCTGCGGGTGTATTTCCCGCTGCCTGACTATAGTTTGATTGCTAAATAAGTGGTGGTGCTCAAATTAATTTGATGTTCTTTTCTCCTTCCCCAACAGAATCTGTCATTTGCCCGTGACCAAAATGGGTGAGACATCCCTGCCTGTACTTGTCTCACTGTCCGAGCCCTTTATTTTATTTTCTCCTCTCCTTACCTGAGGGCAAAGGAATGAGCAGGTGCTTGTAAGATGCTCAGTTACCCTCTGGCTTATACCATGATGCATCCTCTCACACACGCCACCCCTGCTACCCTGTCCATACCAAAAACTTGCCAAGAAAATCCAATATACACAGGTACCACCTTACAAGACAGAGAGATACCAGGACACCCACGAAGCACACTCAACAGCAAAGACAGGCCTACACACAGGATTAGTGAGCTCGCATCAAGGCAGGGAGGGACCAAAGGTGATGGAAGTGGAAGCCCCTCACACCCACAACACATCCGAAGTCCAGACCAGCCTGTGAGGCCTGAGAAGTAATGGGGTCCCATCCTCACAATGTACCCGCAAACCACACCATGCGGGTGCCACGGGATGATCTCACTGATGACAAACACCTCTCCTATGCTTTGGACACATCTGCTAAATGCCCTGACGCACACATTCCATGCAAATGCTCCCAAACACTTACTCTCCCTTAAAGGCTGCCGCCAGGGTCAGAGGGATACATCCTCAAGAGAAGGACATGAAAAAGGAGCGTTGCAGCCAGAAAAAACACACCCCACCCCATTCCTCGCCAGGCTGTGGCATGAAAAAACTGCTTACTGAAAAAAGCCGTCACGCACAAGGGCTGTCCCGCCCCTTGGGGACCAGCATAAAAGCCAGCCCAGCGCCTCTCTCCCTCACACACCTCTCCTGACGCCTTCTCCTCCGCGCTCAACAAGGTCAGCCTGAACCCCCTACCCCTCCTTCTTCTCACCCACCTGACCCGTCTCTCCCAGCACGCTCTGACCCCACCCTCAGCACCCCTGACGCCTCCCCACCGCCACCCTCCCCAACACCCACAACAGGCCTCCCCACTCCCTCGCCCTCCTGCACCAACACCCCTTGCACCCCACACCCCTCCGCTTGCTCAACACCCTCTCTTCCAGGGACCCTCCATACCACACACATGGCCTGCTACGATCTCTGCCGCCCCTGCGGACCCACCCCGCTGGCTAACAGCTGCAACGAGCCCTGTGTCACCCAGTGCCAGGACTCCCGTGTCGTCATCCAGCCTCCCGCCGTGCTGGTCACCCTGCCAGGACCCATCCTCAGCTCCTTCCCCCAGAGCACCGCCGTCGGATCCTCCTCCTCGGCTGCCGTGGGCAGCGCCCTCAGCGCCCAGGGAGTGCCCGTCTCCTCCGGCGGCTTTGGCTTCGGCTACGGCTTGGGAGGCCTGGGCTGCTTCGGTGGCAGAAGAGGCTGCTACCCCTGCTAAGGGCCCTCCCCACCACCCCGACAACAACTGCTAACACCCTGGAAGCCATGACATGGATTGAGGATGTGCCTCCATGTCGGTGCTGACACACAGGCTCGCTGTCCATGGCTCCTTCTCTCAAGGCACCAGACAAGGAAGCAGGGAAGGGGACAGCCCGGGCTGCCGGGAAACACGGCCCATGTACCTCCTCCTCTTCTCCCGCTTCCTTCTCTGCCTCCACCCTTCCCCTATGGACCCTACTCTCCACTGCAAACCCCTTCTCACAAGCCAAAGGCCACTGGGCACTTGTGCACGGTGGATCCTACTGCAGGGTAGGAAGATCTCAGAGCTCTGGCCAAATCTACTGCACGGAAGGGACATCAGCTGATGGCCGCTGTACTTCCAAATCAGACCAGCTCCCTTCCCATTGATTCTCCTGACTTTTTGCTTTTTTTTTCTTCAATAAAGTTCTCCTGCATCCCAGACTGAGACGCCTCCTCTTCATTTCTTCTCCCAACACTCTTCTAACCTCACCTGCCACAAAGCCAGGGCTCAATAGGTCATTGGGGTGCGTGGAAGAGGGACTGTAAGACCTCTCTTAGGCTGGATGTCCCCAGGAACAACAACAACATGGACCAGCATAGGGGGGCTGCAAGCCCGTGACACTTGCCCAAAGGATTGGACACACTAATGCACTTCTACCCACACCTCAGACACAAGCTCGCCGTGGCACCACACACTTAGAATCGTGCAAAAATTTAGGTTGGAAAAGGCCCTGAAGATCGTGGAGTCCAATGCTCTTCCCAAAGTCTCCCTGCAGATACTTGGCCTCTTTGACTGCACTGGTGCATTGATGCCTCCTGGTCAGCTTGTTCTACACCAGCACAGGAAACTCATGTTCAGCAAAGCTGCTTTCCAGCCTATCAGCCCCCAGCATGACCTGCTGCCCAGCGGTATTCCTCTCCAGATGCATTGCCCCCTGCTGAACTGCAGGAGAGTCCTCTCTGACCCATTCTCCAGCCTCTCCAGCTCCCTCAGAATGGTGCCACAACTGCCACGTGCCTCAGCCTCTCTTCCACATTTTGCTTCACCTGCCAGCTTGCTGAGGGGCCACACCATCCCACTGCCCACATCGCTGATGAGGATTTTGAATGGTGAAGGCCCCACAGATCCCAGTCCCGGCCTACACCACTTGAGATTTGCCTCCAAAAGGACTTTGGGCCACTTGTCACAAGCATCTGGGCCCAGCCCTTCAGCTATGTTGCACTCCACCTCACTGGCCCCTTTGCAACCCATCCGTTCTCGCATGATCTACGAGGACCTCACGGGAGACACTGACAAAGGCTTCATTCAAGTACAGCTCAACCACGGACACCGCTCTCCCCTTGTGCAATACCCAGTAGCTTTAACATGGAAGACACAGATGACGGTCAAGCACGATTTCCCCCTCGAAAACCCATGCGACCACTCCTCATCAACTTCCTGTCCTTCCTGGGCTTGGCAGCACATTCAGGGAAAAATTTATCCATTGTGCCCCCTAGAAACAAGGGCAGTCTCACCACACTCTCGTTTCCCACATCCTCTCCCTTCATCTTCTAAAAGACACGAGGGCTAGGAGCTCTCTTCCAGCCTTCAGGAACCGCTCCCAGGGACAACGACCTTTCAAAAAACATCAAGAGTCGCCTCCAAAGGACATCAGCCAGTTCATCCGCATTCCTAGGTGCGGCCCCTCATGCCCCGTAGACATCTGCACACACAGTCGCAAAGCAATTCTTCCTACCTCAATTCCCCTTCCTCAGCAACAAGCTCTGCTCGCCTGACACACAGCCTGCAAACACTCACCTCGGCTCCAGCGGGACAGGCCTGGCCATTCCTCAACCCTTCGGCACTCATCCACCACCACCAGAGCCAAGGATCTGCAGCCACGGGCCGCTTGCTTGCCTCCAACTCCCCTCGGAAATCTCCAAATTCTCTTCTGTCCCATCAGACACTGTGCAGAAAAATGGCTTCGCCCCTCGGCGCTGCCCCAAAGTAAAGACCACAAAAACCCTGGCTCAACACCTCCCCTGCCTACCACTCCCACTCCCCCTCTGTCTCTCACCACACTCACGACCTCTCCAGAAACTCACCTGCCCTTGCAAGGTGCCCCTCATCAACCACTGTGTCACACCAGAACCCAGGCTGCAAACCTGTGGCCCCAAACAGGGAAGGGCTATGGAGGGACCAACACAAGCCTCTGGGCAGCCGGACAGGCCTCCCGACAGCACAGGGCTTGCGAGCTCTCAACCAGGGCTGCCAGGACAACGGCCTGCTCTCGCAAACAGCCCTCCTCGGCCTGCTGGTACTGCCACCCCCAGGGACGGACCCAGGGGGACACAAGACCAAACACGCAGCCTCCTTTCTCCAACTACAACCCAGCAGCACGAGGAACTCCAAAACAACTGCAGAGCACACCCAAAAGGAAAGGCCAGGCCTAAAGACAGGCTGAGCAGTCTGGCAGCAGGGCAAGGACAGAGTGAACACAGTGGAACGAGAAGCCCCTCACATAATACACACCTGCAAAGCCCACACCAGACTGCCACAACTGGGAGGAAGTGGGGCCCACTCTTCGCAACGCGCCCACAAACCACAACACACGAGTGACATGGGATGACCTCACTGATGACAGCTCACAGTTCCTACGCTTTGCCCGCGTCTGACAAATGCCCTCACACGCACCATCAACACCAAACATTTGACCTCTAGTCCTTGCAGTTAAAGCTGCCGCCAGGGTCAGATGGACACGTCCTCAAGAGGAGGACATGAAAAGGGAGCCTTGTGGGGAAGGACAACACACCCCACCTCATTCCTTGCTGCTTGTTGCAAGACGCCATCATGCACAATGGCCTTGCCTCCTGGATGAAAAACCTCACAGCTCGCTCAGCTTCTCCTCACAGCTAGGATGCTCCAGTCCCTTCACCATCTTCATTGCCCTGCACTCGACTCGCTCCACTAAGTCCAAGCCCTTCTTCCACTGGGGAGCCCTCAGCTGGACACAGGTCCTCAGCCGACCCAAGTCTGGATCCCTGTTGCACTCTCCACCCGGCTGCATGGTCCCCATCGCACCTAGGGGGAGTCCCCATGCCACGGTCTCACCTTCCCATGGGGTCACCAACCGATCACTTGGGGGACGTCCCCAGGCCACCAGCTCCTCTTCCTGCAGGGCCCACGGCGACCCATGCAGAGGGTCTCGGCACCACCATCCTCCCTGCTGCGGGGTCCCTGCACCACCTGGGCACGGGACCCCAAGCCACCATCCCTCTGCTCTGAGGGCACACAGCAAGCCCCTACTCTGAGGTCACAACCCCCCTCACTGTCGGGTCCCTGAGGCACAGCATGGGGCACTGAGGACCAGGAGCACCAACCTGCCGGGACCCTGCTCTGATCAGAAGATGGGGCTCTGTGCTGGCTTCACCTTGCCTGGACACCAAGTGCCCACCAAGACGCTCTCGCACTCTCTCTCACCTCAACTGCGCAGGGGCAGAAAAAGAGCATGAAAGGCTCCTGGGTCGACACAAGCACAGCGAGATCACTCACCAATTGCCATCACGGGAAACTGACTTGACTCTGGGAAATAAATTGAAGCCATCACCAAAAGTAAGGGCAGGAGAAGGAGAGATAACGAGAAATAATAAACAAGCATCAGAAACAACAGCCGATGAACTGAACGCAACCCCCATCCCCTGACCCCCTGTACCACCGGGAGGGAGCGGGAGCAAAGCAGATTCCAGGAAGAGGGATGCATGGATGGGGAAAGTGTTTTTAATCTGCGGGTGTATTTCCTGCTGCCTGACTATAGTTTGATTGCTAAATAAGTGGTGGTGCTCAAATTAATTTGATGTTCTTTTCTCCTTCCCCAACAGAATCTGTCATTTGCCCGTGACCAAAATGGGTGAGACATCCCTCCCTGTACTTGTCTCACTGTCCGAGCCCTTTATTTTATTTTCTCCTCTCCTTACCTGAGGGCAAAGGAATGAGCAGGTGCTTGTAAGATGCTCAGTTACCCTCTGGCTTATACCATGATGCATCCTCTCACACACGCCACCCCTGCTACCCTGTCCATACCAAAAACTTGCCAAGAAAATCCAATATACACAGGTACCACCTTACAAGACAGAGAGATACCAGGACACCCACAAAGCACACTCAACAGCAAAGACAGGCCTACACACAGGATTAGTGAGCTCGCATCAAGGCAGGGAGGGACCAAAGGTGATGGAAGTGGAAGCCCCTCACACCCACAACACATCCGAAGTCCAGACCAGCCTGTGAGGTTTGAGAAGTAATGGGGTCCCATCCTCACAATGTACCCGCAAACCACACCATGCGGGTGCCACGGGATGATCTCACTGATGACAAACACCTCTCCTATGCTTTGGACACATCTGCTAAATGCCCTGACGCACACATTCCATGCAAATGCTCCCAAACACTTACTCTCCCTTAAAGGCTGCCGCCAGGGTCAGAGGGATACGTCCTCAAGAGAAGGACATGAAAAAGGAGCGTTGCAGCCAGAAAAACACACCCCACCCCATTCCTCGCCAGGCTGTGGCATGAAAAAACTGCTTACTGAAAAAAGCCGTCACGCACAAGGGCTGTCCCGCCCCTTGGGGACCAGCATAAAAGCCAGCCCAGCGCCTCTCTCCCTCACACACCTCTCCTGACGCCTTCTCCTCCGCGCTCAACAAGGTCAGCCTGAACCCCCTTCCCCTCCTTCTTCTCACCCACCTGACCCGTCTCTCCCAGCACGCTCTGACCCCACCCTCAGCACCCCTGACGCCTCCCCACCGCCACCCTCCCCAACACCCACAACAGGCCTCCCCACTCCCTCGCCCTCCTGCACCAACACCCCTTGCACCCCACACCCCTCCGCTTGCTCAACACCCTCTCTTCCAGGGACCCTCCACACCACACACATGGCCTGCTACGATCTCTGCCGCCCCTGCGGACCCACCCCGCTGGCTAACAGCTGCAACGAGCCCTGTGTCACCCAGTGCCAGGACTCCCGTGTCGTCATCCAGCCTCCCGCCGTGCTGGTCACCCTGCCAGGACCCATCCTCAGCTCCTTCCCCCAGAGCACCGCCGTCGGATCCTCCTCCTCGGCTGCCGTGGGCAGCGCCCTCAGCGCCCAGGGAGTGCCCGTCTCCTCCGGCGGCTTTGGCTTCGGCTACGGCTTGGGAGGCCTGGGCTGCTTCGGTGGCAGAAGAGGCTGCTACCCCTGCTAAGGGCCCTCCCCACCACCCCGACAACAACTGCTAACACCCTGGAAGCCATGACATGGATTGAGGATGTGCCTCCATGTCGGTGCTGACACACAGGCTCGCTGTCCATGGCTCCTTCTCTCAAGGCACCAGACAAGGAAGCAGGGAAGGGGACAGCCCGGGCTGCCGGGAAACACGGCCCATGTACCTCCTCCTCTTCTCCCGCTTCCTTCTCTGCCTCCACCCTTCCCCTATGGACCCTACTCTCCACTGCAAACCCCTTCTCACAAGCCAAAGGCCACTGGGCACTTGTGCACGGTGGATCCTACTGCAGGGTAGGAAGATCTCAGAGCTCTGGCCAAATCTACTGCACGGAAGGGACATCAGCTGATGGCCGCTGTACTTCCAAATCAGACCAGCTCCCTTCCCATTGATTCTCCTGACTTTTTGCTTTTTTTTTCTTCAATAAAGTTCTCCTGCATCCCAGACTGAGACGCCTCCTCTTCATTTCTTCTCCCAACACTCTTCTAACCTCACCTGCCACAAAGCCAGGGCTCAATAGGTCATTGGGGTGCGTGGAAGAGGGACTGTAAGACCTCTCTTAGGCTGGATGTCCCCAGGAACAACAACAACATGGACCAGCATAGGGGGGCTGCAAGCCCGTGACACTTGCCCAAAGGATTGGACACACTAATGCACTTCTACCCACACCTCAGACACAAGCTCGCCGTGGCACCACACACTTAGAATCGTGCAAAAATTTAGGTTGGAAAAGGCCCTGAAGATCGTGGAGTCCAATGCTCTTCCCAAAGTCTCCCTGCAGATACTTGGCCTCTTTGACTGCACTGGTGCATTGATGCCTCCTGGTCAGCTTGTTCTACACCAGCACAGGAAACTCATGTTCAGCAAAGCTGCTTTCCAGCCTATCAGCCCCCAGCATGACCTGCTGCCCAGCGGTATTCCTCTCCAGATGCATTGCCCCCTGCTGAACTGCAGGAGAGTCCTCTCTGACCCATTCTCCAGCCTCTCCAGCTCCCTCAGAATGGTGCCACAACTGCCACGTGCCTCAGCCTCTCTTCCACATTTTGCTTCACCTGCCAGCTTGCTGAGGGGCCACACCATCCCACTGCCCACATCGCTGATGAGGATTTTGAATGGTGAAGGCCCCACAGATCCCAGTCCTGGCCTACACCACTTGAGATTTGCCTCCAGAAGGACTTTGGGCCACTTATCACAAGCATCTGGGCCCAGCCCTTCAGCTATGTTGCACTCCACCTCACTGGCCCCTTTGCAACCCATCCGTTCTCGCATGATCTACGAGGACCTCACGGGAGACACTGACAAAGGCTTCATTCAAGTACAGCTCAACCACGGACACCGCTCTCCCCTTGTGCAATACCCAGTAGCTTTAACATGGAAGACACAGATGACGGTCAAGCACGATTTCCCCCTCGAAAACCCATGCCGACCACTCCTCATCAACTTCCTGTCCTTCCTGGGCTTGGCAGCACATTCAGGGAAAAATTTATCCATTGTGCCCCCTAGAAACAAGGGCAGTCTCACCACACTCTCGTTTCCCACATCCTCTCCCTTCATCTTCTAAAAGACACGAGGGCTAGGAGCTCTCTTCCAGCCTTCAGGAACCGCTCCCAGGGACAACGACCTTTCAAAAAACATCAAGAGTCGCCTCCAAAGGACATCAGCCAGTTCATCCGCATTCCTAGGTGCGGCCCCTCATGCCCCGTAGACATCTGCACACACAGTCGCAAAGCAATTCTTCCTACCTCAATTCCCCTTCCTCAGCAACAAGCTCTGCTCGCCTGACACACAGCCTGCAAACACTCACCTCGGCTCCAGCGGGACAGGCCTGGCCATTCCTCAACCCTTCGGCACTCATCCACCACCACCAGAGCCAAGGATCTGCAGCCACGGGCCGCTTGCTTGCCTCCAACTCCCCTCGGAAATCTCCAAATTCTCTTCTGTCCCATCAGACACTGTGCAGAAAAATGGCTTCGCCCCTCGGCGCTGCCCCAAAGTAAAGACCACAAAAACCCTGGCTCAACACCTCCCCTGCCTACCACTCCCACTCCCCCTCTGTCTCTCACCACACTCACGACCTCTCCAGAAACTCACCTGCCCTTGCAAGGTGCCCCTCATCAACCACTGTGTCACACCAGAACCCAGGCTGCAAACCTGTGGCCCCAAACAGGGAAGGGCTATGGAGGGACCAACACAAGCCTCTGGGCAGCCGGACAGGCCTCCCGACAGCACAGGGCTTGCGAGCTCTCAACCAGGGCTGCCAGGACAACGGCCTGCTCTCGCAAACAGCCCTCCTCGGCCTGCTGGTACTGCCACCCCCAGGGACGGACCCAGGGGGACACAAGACCAAACACGCAGCCTCCTTTCTCCAACTACAACCCAGCAGCACGAGGAACTCCAAAACAACTGCAGAGCACACCCAAAAGGAAAGGCCAGGCCTAAAGACAGGCTGAGCAGTCTGGCAGCAGGGCAAGGACAGAGTGAACACAGTGGAACGAGAAGCCCCTCACATAATACACACCTGCAAAGCCCACACCAGACTGCCACAACTGGGAGGAAGTGGGGCCCACTCTTCGCAACGCGCCCACAAACCACAACACACGAGTGACATGGGATGACCTCACTGATGACAGCTCACAGTTCCTACGCTTTGCCCGCGTCTGACAAATGCCCTCACACGCACCATCAACACCAAACATTTGACCTCTAGTCCTTGCAGTTAAAGCTGCCGCCAGGGTCAGATGGACACGTCCTCAAGAGGAGGACATGAAAAGGGAGCCTTGTGGGGAAGGACAACACACCCCACCTCATTACTTGCTGCTTGTTGCAAGACGCCATCATGCACAATGGCCTTGCCTCCTGGATGAAAAACCTCACAGCTCGCTCAGCTTCTCCTCACAGCTAGGATGCTCCAGTCCCTTCACCATCTTCATTGCCCTGCACTCGACTCGCTCCACTAAGTCCAAGCCCTTCTTCCACTGGGGAGCCCTCAGCTGGACACAGGTCCTCAGCCGACCCAAGTCTGGATCCCTGTTGCACTCTCCACCCGGCTGCATGGTCCCCATCGCACCTAGGGGGAGTCCCCATGCCACGGTCTCACCTTCCCATGGGGTCACCAACCGATCACTTGGGGGACGTCCCCAGGCCACCAGCTCCTCTTCCTGCAGGGCCCACGGCGACCCATGCAGAGGGTCTCGGCACCACCATCCTCCCTGCTGCGGGGTCCCTGCACCACCTGGGCACGGGACCCCAAGCCACCATCCCTCTGCTCTGAGGGCACACAGCAAGCCCCTACTCTGAGGTCACAACCCCCCTCACTGTCGGGTCCCTGAGGCACAGCATGGGGCACTGAGGACCAGGAGCACCAACCTGCCGGGACCCTGCTCTGATCAGAAGATGGGGCTCTGTGCTGGCTTCACCTTGCCTGGACACCAAGTGCCCACCAAGACGCTCTCGCACTCTCTCTCACCTCAACTGCGCAGGGGCAGAAAAAGAGCATGAAAGGCTCCTGGGTCGACACAAGCACAGCGAGATCACTCACCAATTGCCATCACGGGAAACTGACTTGACTCTGGGAAATAAATTGAAGCCATCACCAAAAGTAAGGGCAGGAGAAGGAGAGATAACGAGAAATAATAAACAAGCATCAGAAACAACAGTCGATGAACTGAACGCAACCCCCATCCCCTGACCCCCTGTACCACCGGGAGGGAGCGGGAGCAAAGCAGATTCCAGGAAGAGGGATGCATGGATGGGGAAAGTGTTTTTAATCTGCGGGTGTATTTCCCGCTGCCTGACTATAGTTTGATTGCTAAATAAGTGGTGGTGCTCAAATTAATTTGATGTTCTTTTCTCCTTCCCCAACAGAATCTGTCATTTGCCCGTGACCAAAATGGGTGAGACATCCCTGCCTGTACTTGTCTCACTGTCCGAGCCCTTTATTTTATTTTCTCCTCTCCTTACCTGAGGGCAAAGGAATGAGCAGGTGCTTGTAAGATGCTCAGTTACCCTCTGGCTTATACCATGATGCATCCTCTCACACACGCCACCCCTGCTACCCTGTCCATACCAAAAACTTGCCAAGAAAATCCAATATACACAGGTACCACCTTACAAGACAGAGAGATACCAGGACACCCACGAAGCACACTCAACAGCAAAGACAGGCCTACACACAGGATTAGTGAGCTCGCATCAAGGCAGGGAGGGACCAAAGGTGATGGAAGTGGAAGCCCCTCACACCCACAACACATCCGAAGTCCAGACCAGCCTGTGAGGCCTGAGAAGTAATGGGGTCCCATCCTCACAATGTACCCGCAAACCACACCATGCGGGTGCCACGGGATGATCTCACTGATGACAAACACCTCTCCTATGCTTTGGACACATCTGCTAAATGCCCTGACGCACACATTCCATGCAAATGCTCCCAAACACTTACTCTCCCTTAAAGGCTGCCGCCAGGGTCAGAGGGATACATCCTCAAGAGAAGGACATGAAAAAGGAGCGTTGCAGCCAGAAAAACACACCCCACCCCATTCCTCGCCAGGCTGTGGCATGAAAAAACTGCTTACTGAAAAAAGCCGTCACGCACAAGGGCTGTCCCGCCCCTTGGGGACCAGCATAAAAGCCAGCCCAGCGCCTCTCTCCCTCACACACCTCTCCTGACGCCTTCTCCTCCGCGCTCAACAAGGTCAGCCTGAACCCCCTACCCCTCCTTCTTCTCACCCACCTGACCCGTCTCTCCCAGCACGCTCTGACCCCACCCTCAGCACCCCTGACGCCTCCCCACCGCCACCCTCCCCAACACCCACAACAGGCCTCCCCACTCCCTCGCCCTCCTGCACCAACACCCCTTGCACCCCACACCCCTCCGCTTGCTCAACACCCTCTCTTCCAGGGACCCTCCACACCACACACATGGCCTGCTACGATCTCTGCCGCCCCTGCGGACCCACCCCGCTGGCTAACAGCTGCAACGAGCCCTGTGTCACCCAGTGCCAGGACTCCCGTGTCGTCATCCAGCCTCCCGCCGTGCTGGTCACCCTGCCAGGACCCATCCTCAGCTCCTTCCCCCAGAGCACCGCCGTCGGATCCTCCTCCTCGGCTGCCGTGGGCAGCGCCCTCAGCGCCCAGGGAGTGCCCGTCTCCTCCGGCGGCTTTGGCTTCGGCTACGGCTTGGGAGGCCTGGGCTGCTTCGGTGGCAGAAGAGGCTGCTACCCCTGCTAAGGGCCCTCCCCACCACCCCGACAACAACTGCTAACACCCTGGAAGCCATGACATGGATTGAGGATGTGCCTCCATGTCGGTGCTGACACACAGGCTCGCTGTCCATGGCTCCTTCTCTCAAGGCACCAGACAAGGAAGCAGGGAAGGGGACAGCCCGGGCTGCCGGGAAACACGGCCCATGTACCTCCTCCTCTTCTCCCGCTTCCTTCTCTGCCTCCACCCTTCCCCTATGGACCCTACTCTCCACTGCAAACCCCTTCTCACAAGCCAAAGGCCACTGGGCACTTGTGCACGGTGGATCCTACTGCAGGGTAGGAAGATCTCAGAGCTCTGGCCAAATCTACTGCACGGAAGGGACATCAGCTGATGGCCGCTGTACTTCCAAATCAGACCAGCTCCCTTCCCATTGATTCTCCTGACTTTTTGCTTTTTTTTTCTTCAATAAAGTTCTCCTGCATCCCAGACTGAGACGCCTCCTCTTCATTTCTTCTCCCAACACTCTTCTAACCTCACCTGCCACAAAGCCAGGGCTCAATAGGTCATTGGGGTGCGTGGAAGAGGGACTGTAAGACCTCTC
Organism: Strix uralensis; assembly: GCF_047716275.1. NCBI lineage: Eukaryota > Metazoa > Chordata > Aves > Strigiformes > Strigidae > Strix > Strix uralensis. The sequence continues at coordinate 174,327,120 of NC_133972.1, read as the reverse complement.
TTAGGCTGGATGTCCCCAGGAACAACAACAACATGGACCAGCATAGGGGGGCTGCAAGCCCGTGACACTTGCCCAAAGGATTGGACACACTAATGCACTTCTACCCACACCTCAGACACAAGCTCGCCGTGGCACCACACACTTAGAATCGTGCAAAAATTTAGGTTGGAAAAGGCCCTGAAGATCGTGGAGTCCAATGCTCTTCCCAAAGTCTCCCTGCAGATACTTGGCCTCTTTGACTGCACTGGTGCATTGATGCCTCCTGGTCAGCTTGTTCTACACCAGCACAGGAAACTCATGTTCAGCAAAGCTGCTTTCCAGCCTATCAGCTCCCAGCATGACCTGCTGCCCAGTGGTATTCCTCTCCAGATGCATTGCCCCCTGCTGAACTGCAGGAGAGTCCTCTCTGACCCATTCTCCAGCCTCTCCAGCTCCCTCAGAATGGTGCCACAACTGCCACGTGCCTCAGCCTCTCTTCCACATTTTGCTTCACCTGCCAGCTTGCTGAGGGGCCACACCATCCCACTGCCCACATCGCTGATGAGGATTTTGAATGGTGAAGGCCCCACAGATCCCAGTCCCGGCCTACACCACTTGAGATTTGCCTCCAAAAGGACTTTGGGCCACTTATCACAAGCATCTGGGCCCAGCCCTTCAGCTATGTTGCACTCCACCTCACTGGCCCCTTTGCAACCCATCCGTTCTCGCATGATCTACGAGGACCTCACGGGAGACACTGACAAAGGCTTCATTCAAGTACAGCTCAACCACGGACACCGCTCTCCCCTTGTGCAATACCCAGTAGCTTTAACATGGAAGACACAGATGACGGTCAAGCACGATTTCCCCCTCGAAAACCCATGCCGACCACTCCTCATCAACTTCCTGTCCTTCCTGGGCTTGGCAGCACATTCAGGGAAAAATTTATCCATTGTGCCCCCTAGAAACAAGGGCAGTCTCACCACACTCTCGTTTCCCACATCCTCTCCCTTCATCTTCTAAAAGACACGAGGGCTAGGAGCTCTCTTCCAGCCTTCAGGAACCGCTCCCAGGGACAACGACCTTTCAAAGAACATCAAGAGTCGCCTCCAAAGGACATCAGCCAGTTCATCCGCATTCCTAGGTGCGGCCCCTCATGCCCCGTAGACATCTGCACATACAGTCGCAAAGCAATTCTTCCTACCTCAATTCCCCTTCCTCAGCAACAAGCTCTGCTCGCCTGACACACAGCCTGCAAACACTCACCTCGGCTCCAGCGGGACAGGCCTGGCCATTCCTCAACCCTTCGGCACTCATCCACCACCACCAGAGCCAAGGATCTGCAGCCACGGGCCGCTTGCTTGCCTCCAACTCCCCTCGGAAATCTCCAAATTCTCTTCTGTCCCATCAGACACTGTGCAGAAAAATGGCTTCGCCCCTCGGCGCTGCCCCAAAGTAAAGACCACAAAAACCCTGGCTCAACACCTCCCCTGCCTACCACTCCCACTCCCCCTCTGTCTCTCACCACACTCACGACCTCTCCAGAAACTCACCTGCCCTTGCAAGGTGCCCCTCATCAACCACTGTGTCACACCAGAACCCAGGCTGCAAACCTGTGGCCCCAAACAGGGAAGGGCTATGGAGGGACCAACACAAGCCTCTGGGCAGCCGGACAGGCCTCCCGACAGCACAGGGCTTGCGAGCTCTCAACCAGGGCTGCCAGGACAACGGCCTGCTCTCGCAAACAGCCCTCCTCGGCCTGCTGGTACTGCCACCCCCAGGGACGGACCCAGGGGGACACAAGACCAAACACGCAGCCTCCTTTCTCCAACTACAACCCAGCAGCACGAGGAACTCCAAAACAACTGCAGAGCACACCCAAAAGGAAAGGCCAGGCCTAAAGACAGGCTGAGCAGTCTGGCAGCAGGGCAAGGACAGAGTGAACACAGTGGAACGAGAAGCCCCTCACATAATACACACCTGCAAAGCCCACACCAGACTGCCACAACTGGGAGGAAGTGGGGCCCACTCTTCGCAACGCGCCCACAAACCACAACACACGAGTGACATGGGATGACCTCACTGATGACAGCTCACAGTTCCTACGCTTTGCCCGCGTCTGACAAATGCCCTCACACGCACCATCAACACCAAACATTTGACCTCTAGTCCTTGCAGTTAAAGCTGCCGCCAGGGTCAGATGGACACGTCCTCAAGAGGAGGACATGAAAAGGGAGCCTTGTGGGGAAGGACAACACACCCCACCTCATTACTTGCTGCTTGTTGCAAGACGCCATCATGCACAATGGCCTTGCCTCCTGGATGAAAAACCTCACAGCTCGCTCAGCTTCTCCTCACAGCTAGGATGCTCCAGTCCCTTCACCATCTTCATTGCCCTGCACTCGACTCGCTCCACTAAGTCCAAGCCCTTCTTCCACTGGGGAGCCCTCAGCTGGACACAGGTCCTCAGCCGACCCAAGTCTGGATCCCTGTTGCACTCTCCACCCGGCTGCATGGTCCCCATCGCACCTAGGGGGAGTCCCCATGCCACGGTCTCACCTTCCCATGGGGTCACCAACCGATCACTTGGGGGACGTCCCCAGGCCACCAGCTCCTCTTCCTGCAGGGCCCACGGCGACCCATGCAGAGGGTCTCGGCACCACCATCCTCCCTGCTGCGGGGTCCCTGCACCACCTGGGCACGGGACCCCAAGCCACCATCCCTCTGCTCTGAGGGCACACAGCAAGCCCCTACTCTGAGGTCACAACCCCGCTCACTGTCGGGTCCCTGAGGCACAGCATGGGGCACTGAGGACCAGGAGCACCAACCTGCCGGGACCCTGCTCTGATCAGAAGATGGGGCTCTGTGCTGGCTTCACCTTGCCTGGACACCAAGTGCCCACCAAGACGCTCTCGCACTCTCTCTCACCTCAACTGCGCAGGGGCAGAAAAAGAGCATGAAAGGCTCCTGGGTCGACACAAGCACAGCGAGATCACTCACCAATTGCCATCACGGGAAACTGACTTGACTCTGGGAAATAAATTGAAGCCATCACCAAAAGTAAGGGCAGGAGAAGGAGAGATAACGAGAAATAATAAACAAGCATCAGAAACAACAGCCGATGAACTGAACGCAACCCCCATCCCCTGACCCCCTGTACCACCGGGAGGGAGCGGGAGCAAAGCAGATTCCAGGAAGAGGGATGCATGGATGGGGAAAGTGTTTTTAATCTGCGGGTGTATTTCCCGCTGCCTGACTATAGTTTGATTGCTAAATAAGTGGTGGTGCTCAAATTAATTTGATGTTCTTTTCTCCTTCCCCAACAGAATCTGTCATTTGCCCGTGACCAAAATGGGTGAGACATCCCTGCCTGTACTTGTCTCACTGTCCGAGCCCTTTATTTTATTTTCTCCTCTCCTTACCTGAGGGCAAAGGAATGAGCAGGTGCTTGTAAGATGCTCAGTTACCCTCTGGCTTATACCATGATGCATCCTCTCACACACGCCACCCCTGCTACCCTGTCCATACCAAAAACTTGCCAAGAAAATCCAATATACACAGGTACCACCTTACAAGACAGAGAGATACCAGGACACCCACGAAGCACACTCAACAGCAAAGACAGGCCTACACACAGGATTAGTGAGCTCGCATCAAGGCAGGGAGGGACCAAAGGTGATGGAAGTGGAAGCCCCTCACACCCACAACACATCCGAAGTCCAGACCAGCCTGTGAGGCCTGAGAAGTAATGGGGTCCCATCCTCACAATGTACCCGCAAACCACACCATGCGGGTGCCACGGGATGATCTCACTGATGACAAACACCTCTCCTATGCTTTGGACACATCTGCTAAATGCCCTGACGCACACATTCCATGCAAATGCTCCCAAACACTTACTCTCCCTTAAAGGCTGCCGCCAGGGTCAGAGGGATACATCCTCAAGAGAAGGACATGAAAAAGGAGCGTTGCAGCCAGAAAAACACACCCCACCCCATTCCTCGCCAGGCTGTGGCATGAAAAAACTGCTTACTGAAAAAAGCCGTCACGCACAAGGGCTGTCCCGCCCCTTGGGGACCAGCATAAAAGCCAGCCCAGCGCCTCTCTCCCTCACACACCTCTCCTGACGCCTTCTCCTCCGCACTCAACAAGGTCAGCCTGAACCCCCTACCCCTCCTTCTTCTCACCCACCTGACCCGTCTCTCCCAGCACGCTCTGACCCCACCCTCAGCACCCCTGACGCCTCCCCACCGCCACCCTCCCCAACACCCACAACAGGCCTCCCCACTCCCTCGCCCTCCTGCACCAACACCCCTTGCACCCCACACCCCTCCGCTTGCTCAACACCCTCTCTTCCAGGGACCCTCCACACCACACACATGGCCTGCTACGATCTCTGCCGCCCCTGCGGACCCACCCCGCTGGCTAACAGCTGCAACGAGCCCTGTGTCACCCAGTGCCAGGACTCCCGTGTCGTCATCCAGCCTCCCGCCGTGCTGGTCACCCTGCCAGGACCCATCCTCAGCTCCTTCCCCCAGAGCACCGCCGTCGGATCCTCCTCCTCGGCTGCCGTGGGCAGCGCCCTCAGCGCCCAGGGAGTGCCCGTCTCCTCCGGCGGCTTTGGCTTCGGCTACGGCTTGGGAGGCCTGGGCTGCTTCGGTGGCAGAAGAGGCTGCTACCCCTGCTAAGGGCCCTCCCCACCACCCCGACAACAACTGCTAACACCCTGGAAGCCATGACATGGATTGAGGATGTGCCTCCATGTCGGTGCTGACACACAGGCTCGCTGTCCATGGCTCCTTCTCTCAAGGCACCAGACAAGGAAGCAGGGAAGGGGACAGCCCGGGCTGCCGGGAAACACGGCCCATGTACCTCCTCCTCTTCTCCCGCTTCCTTCTCTGCCTCCACCCTTCCCCTATGGACCCTACTCTCCACTGCAAACCCCTTCTCACAAGCCAAAGGCCACTGGGCACTTGTGCACGGTGGATCCTACTGCAGGGTAGGAAGATCTCAGAGCTCTGGCCAAATCTACTGCACGGAAGGGACATCAGCTGATGGCCGCTGTACTTCCAAATCAGACCAGCTCCCTTCCCATTGATTCTCCTGACTTTTTGCTTTTTTTTTCTTCAATAAAGTTCTCCTGCATCCCAGACTGAGACGCCTCCTCTTCATTTCTTCTCCCAACACTCTTCTAACCTCACCTGCCACAAAGCCAGGGCTCAATAGGTCATTGGGGTGCGTGGAAGAGGGACTGTAAGACCTCTCTTAGGCTGGATGTCCCCAGGAACAACAACAACATGGACCAGCATAGGGGGGCTGCAAGCCCGTGACACTTGCCCAAAGGATTGGACACACTAATGCACTTCTACCCACACCTCAGACACAAGCTCGCCGTGGCACCACACACTTAGAATCGTGCAAAAATTTAGGTTGGAAAAGGCCCTGAAGATCGTGGAGTCCAATGCTCTTCCCAAAGTCTCCCTGCAGATACTTGGCCTCTTTGACTGCACTGGTGCATTGATGCCTCCTGGTCAGCTTGTTCTACACCAGCACAGGAAACTCATGTTCAGCAAAGCTGCTTTCCAGCCTATCAGCCCCCAGCATGACCTGCTGCCCAGCGGTATTCCTCTCCAGATGCATTGCCCCCTGCTGAACTGCAGGAGAGTCCTCTCTGACCCATTCTCCAGCCTCTCCAGCTCCCTCAGAATGGTGCCACAACTGCCACGTGCCTCAGCCTCTCTTCCACATTTTGCTTCACCTGCCAGCTTGCTGAGGGGCCACACCATCCCACTGCCCACATCGCTGATGAGGATTTTGAATGGTGAAGGCCCCACAGATCCCAGTCCCGGCCTACACCACTTGAGATTTGCCTCCAAAAGGACTTTGGGCCACTTATCACAAGCATCTGGGCCCAGCCCTTCAGCTATGTTGCACTCCACCTCACTGGCCCCTTTGCAACCCATCCGTTCTCGCATGATCTACGAGGACCTCACGGGAGACACTGACAAAGGCTTCATTCAAGTACAGCTCAACCACGGACACCGCTCTCCCCTTGTGCAATACCCAGTAGCTTTAACATGGAAGACACAGATGACGGTCAAGCACGATTTCCCCCTCGAAAACCCATGCCGACCACTCCTCATCAACTTCCTGTCCTTCCTGGGCTTGGCAGCACATTCAGGGAAAAATTTATCCATTGTGCCCCCTAGAAACAAGGGCAGTCTCACCACACTCTCGTTTCCCACATCCTCTCCCTTCATCTTCTAAAAGACACGAGGGCTAGGAGCTCTCTTCCAGCCTTCAGGAACCGCTCCCAGGGACAACGACCTTTCAAAAAACATCAAGAGTCGCCTCCAAAGGACATCAGCCAGTTCATCCGCATTCCTAGGTGCGGCCCCTCATGCCCCGTAGACATCTGCACACACAGTCGCAAAGCAATTCTTCCTACCTCAATTCCCCTTCCTCAGCAACAAGCTCTGCTCGCCTGACACACAGCCTGCAAACACTCACCTCGGCTCCAGCGGGACAGGCCTGGCCATTCCTCAACCCTTCGGCACTCATCCACCACCACCAGAGCCAAGGATCTGCAGCCACGGGCCGCTTGCTTGCCTCCAACTCCCCTCGGAAATCTCCAAATTCTCTTCTGTCCCATCAGACACTGTGCAGAAAAATGGCTTCGCCCCTCGGCGCTGCCCCAAAGTAAAGACCACAAAAACCCTGGCTCAACACCTCCCCTGCCTACCACTCCCACTCCCCCTCTGTCTCTCACCACACTCACGACCTCTCCAGAAACTCACCTGCCCTTGCAAGGTGCCCCTCATCAACCACTGTGTCACACCAGAACCCAGGCTGCAAACCTGTGGCCCCAAACAGGGAAGGGCTATGGAGGGACCAACACAAGCCTCTGGGCAGCCGGACAGGCCTCCCGACAGCACAGGGCTTGCGAGCTCTCAACCAGGGCTGCCAGGACAACGGCCTGCTCTCGCAAACAGCCCTCCTCGGCCTGCTGGTACTGCCACCCCCAGGGACGGACCCAGGGGGACACAAGACCAAACACGCAGCCTCCTTTCTCCAACTACAACCCAGCAGCACGAGGAACTCCAAAACAACTGCAGAGCACACCCAAAAGGAAAGGCCAGGCCTAAAGACAGGCTGAGCAGTCTGGCAGCAGGGCAAGGACAGAGTGAACACAGTGGAACGAGAAGCCCCTCACATAATACACACCTGCAAAGCCCACACCAGACTGCCACAACTGGGAGGAAGTGGGGCCCACTCTTCGCAACGCGCCCACAAACCACAACACACGAGTGACATGGGATGACCTCACTGATGACAGCTCACAGTTCCTACGCTTTGCCCGCGTCTGACAAATGCCCTCACACGCACCATCAACACCAAACATTTGACCTCTAGTCCTTGCAGTTAAAGCTGCCGCCAGGGTCAGATGGACACGTCCTCAAGAGGAGGACATGAAAAGGGAGCCTTGTGGGGAAGGACAACACACCCCACCTCATTACTTGCTGCTTGTTGCAAGACGCCATCATGCACAATGGCCTTGCCTCCTGGATGAAAAACCTCACAGCTCGCTCAGCTTCTCCTCACAGCTAGGATGCTCCAGTCCCTTCACCATCTTCATTGCCCTGCACTCGACTCGCTCCACTAAGTCCAAGCCCTTCTTCCACTGGGGAGCCCTCAGCTGGACACAGGTCCTCAGCCGACCCAAGTCTGGATCCCTGTTGCACTCTCCACCCGGCTGCATGGTCCCCATCGCACCTAGGGGGAGTCCCCATGCCACGGTCTCACCTTCCCATGGGGTCACCAACCGATCACTTGGGGGACGTCCCCAGGCCACCAGCTCCTCTTCCTGCAGGGCCCACGGCGACCCATGCAGAGGGTCTCGGCACCACCATCCTCCCTGCTGCGGGGTCCCTGCACCACCTGGGCACGGGACCCCAAGCCACCATCCCTCTGCTCTGAGGGCACACAGCAAGCCCCTACTCTGAGGTCACAACCCCCCTCACTGTCGGGTCCCTGAGGCACAGCATGGGGCACTGAGGACCAGGAGCACCAACCTGCCGGGACCCTGCTCTGATCAGAAGATGGGGCTCTGTGCTGGCTTCACCTTGCCTGGACACCAAGTGCCCACCAAGACGCTCTCGCACTCTCTCTCACCTCAACTGCGCAGGGGCAGAAAAAGAGCATGAAAGGCTCCTGGGTCGACACAAGCACAGCGAGATCACTCACCAATTGCCATCACGGGAAACTGACTTGACTCTGGGAAATAAATTGAAGCCATCACCAAAAGTAAGGGCAGGAGAAGGAGAGATAACGAGAAATAATAAACAAGCATCAGAAACAACAGCCGATGAACTGAACGCAACCCCCATCCCCTGACCCCCTGTACCACCGGGAGGGAGCGGGAGCAAAGCAGATTCCAGGAAGAGGGATGCATGGATGGGGAAAGTGTTTTTAATCTGCGGGTGTATTTCCCGCTGCCTGACTATAGTTTGATTGCTAAATAAGTGGTGGTGCTCAAATTAATTTGATGTTCTTTTCTCCTTCCCCAACAGAATCTGTCATTTGCCCGTGACCAAAATGGGTGAGACATCCCTGCCTGTACTTGTCTCACTGTCCGAGCCCTTTATTTTATTTTCTCCTCTCCTTACCTGAGGGCAAAGGAATGAGCAGGTGCTTGTAAGATGCTCAGTTACCCTCTGGCTTATACCATGATGCATCCTCTCACACACGCCACCCCTGCTACCCTGTCCATACCAAAAACTTGCCAAGAAAATCCAATATACACAGGTACCACCTTACAAGACAGAGAGATACCAGGACACCCACGAAGCACACTCAACAGCAAAGACAGGCCTACACACAGGATTAGTGAGCTCGCATCAAGGCAGGGAGGGACCAAAGGTGATGGAAGTGGAAGCCCCTCACACCCACAACACATCCGAAGTCCAGACCAGCCTGTGAGGCCTGAGAAGTAATGGGGTCCCATCCTCACAATGTACCCGCAAACCACACCATGCGGGTGCCACGGGATGATCTCACTGATGACAAACACCTCTCCTATGCTTTGGACACATCTGCTAAATGCCCTGACGCACACATTCCATGCAAATGCTCCCAAACACTTACTCTCCCTTAAAGGCTGCCGCCAGGGTCAGAGGGATACGTCCTCAAGAGAAGGACATGAAAAAGGAGCGTTGCAGCCAGAAAAACACACCCCACCCCATTCCTCGCCAGGCTGTGGCATGAAAAAACTGCTTACTGAAAAAAGCCGTCACGCACAAGGGCTGTCCCGCCCCTTGGGGACCAGCATAAAAGCCAGCCCAGCGCCTCTCTCCCTCACACACCTCTCCTGACGCCTTCTCCTCCGCGCTCAACAAGGTCAGCCTGAACCCCCTTCCCCTCCTTCTTCTCACCCACCTGACCCGTCTCTCCCAGCACGCTCTGACCCCACCCTCAGCACCCCTGACGCCTCCCCACCGCCACCCTCCCCAACACCCACAACAGGCCTCCCCACTCCCTCGCCCTCCTGCACCAACACCCCTTGCACCCCACACCCCTCCGCTTGCTCAACACCCTCTCTTCCAGGGACCCTCCACACCACACACATGGCCTGCTACGATCTCTGCCGCCCCTGCGGACCCACCCCGCTGGCTAACAGCTGCAACGAGCCCTGTGTCACCCAGTGCCAGGACTCCCGTGTCGTCATCCAGCCTCCCGCCGTGCTGGTCACCCTGCCAGGACCCATCCTCAGCTCCTTCCCCCAGAGCACCGCCGTCGGATCCTCCTCCTCGGCTGCCGTGGGCAGCGCCCTCAGCGCCCAGGGAGTGCCCGTCTCCTCCGGCGGCTTTGGCTTCGGCTACGGCTTGGGAGGCCTGGGCTGCTTCGGTGGCAGAAGAGGCTGCTACCCCTGCTAAGGGCCCTCCCCACCACCCCGACAACAACTGCTAACACCCTGGAAGCCATGACATGGATTGAGGATGTGCCTCCATGTCGGTGCTGACACACAGGCTCGCTGTCCATGGCTCCTTCTCTCAAGGCACCAGACAAGGAAGCAGGGAAGGGGACAGCCCGGGCTGCCGGGAAACACGGCCCATGTACCTCCTCCTCTTCTCCCGCTTCCTTCTCTGCCTCCACCCTTCCCCTATGGACCCTACTCTCCACTGCAAACCCCTTCTCACAAGCCAAAGGCCACTGGGCACTTGTGCACGGTGGATCCTACTGCAGGGTAGGAAGATCTCAGAGCTCTGGCCAAATCTACTGCACGGAAGGGACATCAGCTGATGGCCGCTGTACTTCCAAATCAGACCAGCTCCCTTCCCATTGATTCTCCTGACTTTTTGCTTTTTTTTTCTTCAATAAAGTTCTCCTGCATCCCAGACTGAGACGCCTCCTCTTCATTTCTTCTCCCAACACTCTTCTAACCTCACCTGCCACAAAGCCAGGGCTCAATAGGTCATTGGGGTGCGTGGAAGAGGGACTGTAAGACCTCTCTTAGGCTGGATGTCCCCAGGAACAACAACAACATGGACCAGCATAGGGGGGCTGCAAGCCCGTGACACTTGCCCAAAGGATTGGACACACTAATGCACTTCTACCCACACCTCAGACACAAGCTCGCCGTGGCACCACACACTTAGAATCGTGCAAAAATTTAGGTTGGAAAAGGCCCTGAAGATCGTGGAGTCCAATGCTCTTCCCAAAGTCTCCCTGCAGATACTTGGCCTCTTTGACTGCACTGGTGCATTGATGCCTCCTGGTCAGCTTGTTCTACACCAGCACAGGAAACTCATGTTCAGCAAAGCTGCTTTCCAGCCTATCAGCCCCCAGCATGACCTGCTGCCCAGCGGTATTCCTCTCCAGATGCATTGCCCCCTGCTGAACTGCAGGAGAGTCCTCTCTGACCCATTCTCCAGCCTCTCCAGCTCCCTCAGAATGGTGCCACAACTGCCACGTGCCTCAGCCTCTCTTCCACATTTTGCTTCACCTGCCAGCTTGCTGAGGGGCCACACCATCCCACTGCCCACATCGCTGATGAGGATTTTGAATGGTGAAGGCCCCACAGATCCCAGTCCTGGCCTACACCACTTGAGATTTGCCTCCAGAAGGACTTTGGGCCACTTATCACAAGCATCTGGGCCCAGCCCTTCAGCTATGTTGCACTCCACCTCACTGGCCCCTTTGCAACCCATCCGTTCTCGCATGATCTACGAGGACCTCACGGGAGACACTGACAAAGGCTTCATTCAAGTACAGCTCAACCACGGACACCGCTCTCCCCTTGTGCAATACCCAGTAGCTTTAACATGGAAGACACAGATGACGGTCAAGCACGATTTCCCCCTCGAAAACCCATGCCGACCACTCCTCATCAACTTCCTGTCCTTCCTGGGCTTGGCAGCACATTCAGGGAAAAATTTATCCATTGTGCCCCCTAGAAACAAGGGCAGTCTCACCACACTCTCGTTTCCCACATCCTCTCCCTTCATCTTCTAAAAGACACGAGGGCTAGGAGCTCTCTTCCAGCCTTCAGGAACCGCTCCCAGGGACAACGACCTTTCAAAAAACATCAAGAGTCGCCTCCAAAGGACATCAGCCAGTTCATCCGCATTCCTAGGTGCGGCCCCTCATGCCCCGTAGACATCTGCACACACAGTCGCAAAGCAATTCTTCCTACCTCAATTCCCCTTCCTCAGCAACAAGCTCTGCTCGCCTGACACACAGCCTGCAAACACTCACCTCGGCTCCAGCGGGACAGGCCTGGCCATTCCTCAACCCTTCGGCACTCATCCACCACCACCAGAGCCAAGGATCTGCAGCCACGGGCCGCTTGCTTGCCTCCAACTCCCCTCGGAAATCTCCAAATTCTCTTCTGTCCCATCAGACACTGTGCAGAAAAATGGCTTCGCCCCTCGGCGCTGCCCCAAAGTAAAGACCACAAAAACCCTGGCTCAACACCTCCCCTGCCTACCACTCCCACTCCCCCTCTGTCTCTCACCACACTCACGACCTCTCCAGAAACTCACCTGCCCTTGCAAGGTGCCCCTCATCAACCACTGTGTCACACCAGAACCCAGGCTGCAAACCTGTGGCCCCAAACAGGGAAGGGCTATGGAGGGACCAACACAAGCCTCTGGGCAGCCGGACAGGCCTCCCGACAGCACAGGGCTTGCGAGCTCTCAACCAGGGCTGCCAGGACAACGGCCTGCTCTCGCAAACAGCCCTCCTCGGCCTGCTGGTACTGCCACCCCCAGGGACGGACCCAGGGGGACACAAGACCAAACACGCAGCCTCCTTTCTCCAACTACAACCCAGCAGCACGAGGAACTCCAAAACAACTGCAGAGCACACCCAAAAGGAAAGGCCAGGCCTAAAGACAGGCTGAGCAGTCTGGCAGCAGGGCAAGGACAGAGTGAACACAGTGGAACGAGAAGCCCCTCACATAATACACACCTGCAAAGCCCACACCAGACTGCCACAACTGGGAGGAAGTGGGGCCCACTCTTCGCAACGCGCCCACAAACCACAACACACGAGTGACATGGGATGACCTCACTGATGACAGCTCACAGTTCCTACGCTTTGCCCGCGTCTGACAAATGCCCTCACACGCACCATCAACACCAAACATTTGACCTCTAGTCCTTGCAGTTAAAGCTGCCGCCAGGGTCAGATGGACACGTCCTCAAGAGGAGGACATGAAAAGGGAGCCTTGTGGGGAAGGACAACACACCCCACCTCATTACTTGCTGCTTGTTGCAAGACGCCATCATGCACAATGGCCTTGCCTCCTGGATGAAAAACCTCACAGCTCGCTCAGCTTCTCCTCACAGCTAGGATGCTCCAGTCCCTTCACCATCTTCATTGCCCTGCACTCGACTCGCTCCACTAAGTCCAAGCCCTTCTTCCACTGGGGAGCCCTCAGCTGGACACAGGTCCTCAGCCGACCCAAGTCTGGATCCCTGTTGCACTCTCCACCCGGCTGCATGGTCCCCATCGCACCTAGGGGGAGTCCCCATGCCACGGTCTCACCTTCCCATGGGGTCACCAACCGATCACTTGGCGGACATCCCCAGGCCACCAGCTCCTCTTCCTGCAGGGCCCACGGCGACCCATGCAGAGGGTCTCGGCACCACCATCCTCCCTGCTGCGGGGTCCCTGCACCACCTGGGCACGGGACCCCAAGCCACCATCCCTCTGCTCTGAGGGCACACAGGAAGACCCCGCTCTGAGGTCACCATCCCCCTCACTGTCGGGTCCCTGAGGCACAGCATGGGGCACTGAGGACCAGGAGCACCAACCTGCCGGGACCCTGCTCTGATCAGAAGATGGGGCTCTGTGCTGGCTTCACCTTGCCTGGACACCAAGTGCCCACCAAGACGCTCTCGCACTCTCTCTCACCTCAACTGCGCAGGGGCAGAAAAAGAGCATGAAAGGCTCCTGGGTCGACACAAGCACAGCGAGATCACTCACCAATTGCCATCACGGGAAACTGACTTGACTCTGGGAAATAAATTGAAGCCATCACCAAAAGTAAGGGCAGGAGAAGGAGAGATAACGAGAAATAATAAACAAGCATCAGAAACAACAGCCGATGAACTGAACGCAACCCCCATCCCCTGACCCCCTGTACCACCGGGAGGGAGCGGGAGCAAAGCAGATTCCAGGAAGAGGGATGCATGGATGGGGAAAGTGTTTTTAATCTGCGGGTGTATTTCCCACTGCCTGACTATAGTTTGATTGCTAAATAAGTGGTGGTGCTCAAATTAATTTGATGTTCTTTTCTCCTTCCCCAACAGAATCTGTCATTTGCCCGTGACCAAAATGGGTGAGACATCCCTCCCTGTACTTGTCTCACTGTCCGAGCCCTTTATTTTATTTTCTCCTCTCCTTACCTGAGGGCAAAGGAATGAGCAGGTGCTTGTAAGATGCTCAGTTACCCTCTGGCTTATACCATGATGCATCCTCTCACACACGCCACCCCTGCTACCCTGTCCATACCAAAAACTTGCCAAGAAAATCCAATATACACAGGTACCACCTTACAAGACAGAGAGATACCAGGACACCCACGAAGCACACTCAACAGCAAAGACAGGCCTACACACAGGATTAGTGAGCTCGCATCAAGGCAGGGAGGGACCAAAGGTGATGGAAGTGGAAGCCCCTCACACCCACAACACATCCGAAGTCCAGACCAGCCTGTGAGGCCTGAGAAGTAATGGGGTCCCATCCTCACAATGTACCCGCAAACCACACCATGCGGGTGCCACGGGATGATCTCACTGATGACAAACACCTCTCCTATGCTTTGGACACATCTGCTAAATGCCCTGACGCACACATTCCATGCAAATGCTCCCAAACACTTACTCTCCCTTAAAGGCTGCCGCCAGGGTCAGAGGGATACGTCCTCAAGAGAAGGACATGAAAAAGGAGCGTTGCAGCCAGAAAAACACACCCCACCCCATTCCTCGCCAGGCTGTGGCATGAAAAAACTGCTTACTGAAAAAAGCCGTCACGCACAAGGGCTGTCCCGCCCCTTGGGGACCAGCATAAAAGCCAGCCCAGCGCCTCTCTCCCTCACACACTTCTCCTGACGCCTTCTCCTCTGCGCTCAACAAGGTCAGCCTGAACCCCCTTCCCCTCCTTCTTCTCACCCACCTGACCCGTCTCTCCCAGCACGCTCTGACCCCACCCTCAGCACCCCTGACGCCTCCCCACCGCCACCCTCCCCAACACCCACAACAGGCCTCCACACTCCCTCGCCCTCCTGCACCAACACCCCTTGCACCCAACACCCCTCCGCTTGCTCAACACCCTCTCTTCCAGGGACCCTCCACACCACACACATGGCCTGCTACGATCTCTGCCGCCCCTGCGGACCCACCCCGCTGGCTAACAGCTGCAACGAGCCCTGTGTCACCCAGTGCCAGGACTCCCGCGTCGTCATCCAGCCTCCCGCCGTGCTGGTCACCCTGCCAGGACCCATCCTCAGCTCCTTCCCCCAGAGCACCGCCGTCGGATCCTCCTCCTCGGCTGCCGTGGGCAGCGCCCTCAGCGCCCAGGGAGTGCCCGTCTCCTCCGGCGGCTTTGGCTTCGGCTACGGCTTGGGAGGCCTGGGCTGCTTCGGTGGCAGAAGAGGCTGCTACCCCTGCTAAGGGCCCTCCCCACCACTCCTGACACCAACCACCCACGCCCTGGAATCCACAACATGGTTTGAGGACGCACCTCAGCCTCTTTCTGGCATGTAGACCTCCCATCTTTGGCTCCTCCTCTCAAGGCACCATGAGAAGAAGCAGGGAAGGGGTCAGCTACAGCCCGGGCTGCCTGGAAACACGGCCCATGTACCTCCTCCTCTTCTCCCACTGCCTTCTCTGCATTACCCCTTCTCCTATGCCACTACACTCCTCTGCAAACACCTTCTCACAAGCCAAATTCCACGGGTACCTGTGGTTGTGTGATCCCACTGCAGGGCAGGAAGATCTCAGAGCTCTGGCCAAATCTACTGCAGGAAGGGACATCAGCTGATGGTTGCCCTGCTTGCACCTCAGAGAGGCTCCCTTTCACTTGGCGCTCCTGCTTTTTCACTGTTTTTTTCCTTCAATAAAGTTCTCCTGCATCCCAGACTGAGATGCCTCCTCCTCATTTCTTCTCCCAATGCTTTTCCAACCTCTCCTGCCACAAATCCAGGGCTCAACAGGTCATTGGGGTGGGTGAAAGAGGGCCTATAACACCTCTCTTAGGCTGGATGTTGCCAAGAACAGCAATAACACAGACCAGCACAGAGGGGCTGCAAGCCCATGACACAAGCCCTTCACTCGCCCAAACCAAGACTGGACACATTCACGCACTTCTACCCACATCTCTGACACAAGCTCCCCATGGCAGCAGGCACTTAGAATTAAGGATATATTTAGGTTGAAAAAGGCCCTGAAAATCATTGACTCCAACTGTTCACCTAACGCTACCAAGGCCACCGCTAAACCATGTCCCTAAGCACCACACCTACAGATCCTTTAAATGTCTCCCACAATGGTGACTCAACCACTCCCTGGGCAGGCTGTGCCAGTGCCTGACAACACTTTCAGCAAAGAAATTTTTTCCTAATATCAGATCTACACCTGCCTTGGTGCAACCTGAGACCATTTCCTTTCATCCTATCGCTTCTTACTTGGGAAAAAAGGCCAACACCTGACTCGCTACAACCTCCTTTCAGGTCATTGTAGAGAGCAATAAGGTTCCCCTCAGTCTCCTTTTCTCCACACTCAACAACCACAGTTCCCTCAGCAGCTCTTCACAGGACTTGTTCACTAGACCCTTCACCAGTTTCATTGCCCTTCTTTGGACATGCTCCAGCACCTCAATGTTTTCTTGTACATCGGTAGCCAAAACTGAACACAGAATTCGAGATGTGGCTTCACAGGTGCTGAGTACGGGAAGACAATCCCTGCCCTACACCTGCTGGCCACACTTCCCCACACAAGCTAGGATGCCATTGGCCTTCTTGGCCACCTGGGCACACTGCCAGCTCATATTCAAACAGTTGTCGACCAACACCCCAGGTCCTTTTCCAATGGGCAGCTTTCTAGCCACTCTGCCCCAAGCCCAGAGCATTGCAGGTGGTTGGTGTGACCCAAGTGCAGGACCTGGAACTTGTTGAACCTCATACAACTGGCCTTGGTCCATCAATGCAGCCTGTCGAGACCCCTCTCTGGAGCCTTCCCACCCTCCAGCAGATCAACACTCCCACCTAACTTGGTGTCATCCACAAACTTACTGAGCGTGCACTCAATCCCTTCGCCCACATCATTGATAAACATGTTGAACAGAACTGGCCCCAACACGCAGCCCTGGAGAACACCACTTGTGACCGGCCACCAACCGGATTTAACTCCGTTCACCACAACTCTCTGGGCCCGGACAGACAGACAGTTTTTGTCCAGGTCAACAGCATCCACAGCCTCTCCTGTCACAGAAGAGGATCCCAATGGTCAAGCAGGACCTTCCCTTCACAAAGCCATGCTGATCACCTGCTTGTCCTCTATCTGCTGATGGAAAGCACTCTAGATGATCTACTCCATACCCTTACCCACCATCAAGGTCAGACTGTCACACCTCTAGTTCCAC
This sequence comes from Strix uralensis, assembly GCF_047716275.1. NCBI lineage: Eukaryota > Metazoa > Chordata > Aves > Strigiformes > Strigidae > Strix > Strix uralensis. The sequence goes on along the minus strand of NC_133972.1, from coordinate 174,309,996 downwards.
AAATCCTTCTTCCAGCCTTCCTTGTACATGAGCATCAAACTGACCTCCAGTCAATGGGACTTTGCTGTTTAGCCAGGAGTGCTGAGAATTTTTTGAAAGTGTCTTGGTGAGCACTTCTGCAACTCCCTCAACACTCCTGGGTGGATCCTATTCAGCCACATACATTTGTGTGTGTCTGAGTGGTGTATGGGTTGCAAACCATCTCTGTTGGATTATGAGGGCTTAATTCTGCTCCCCGTTGACAAACATCCTTCCTCAGCAAGAATCTCTGCCCATCACAGCAAACACAATCATTGAGTGCACAAGGAAACTCTGGAGATCATCTAGTGCAACCCAAACTGCTCAAGCAGGGTCAGCTCAAGCAGGCTGTCCATGACCATGCCCATTCAAGGTTTCAGGATCTCCAACACCTCCTTGAAAAGCAGTTCCACTCTTTCACCACCCTCACACTGAAAAAGGGGTTGCCTTCTCTTCCACAGAAATGGCACATCTTTGCCGCTTTCTCCATTCGGGAATGTCTTGGCCATGGACACCATTGAGAAAAATATCACTCCCTTGTGTCCTCATGCCCTCCCTTCCCTTCCTGGATTTAGACACACTGATGACCTCTCCAGTGCATGGCCTTGCCTCCTGCCTGAAAATCCTCCCAGCACTCACAGCTTCTCCTCACAGCAAGGATGCTCCAGTCCCTTCAGCATCTTGGAGGCACTCTACTTCAATATGTCCATGTCCTTCCTCAATGGGGGAGCCCTCAATTGGACACAGGTCCTCAGCTGAACCATGTAGGTCCCTGTTGCACTCTCTGCCTGGCTCATGGTCCCCATCCCACCTACGGGGGACTCCCCACGCCACGGTCTCACCTTCCCATGGGGTCACCAACCGATCACTTGGGGGACGTCCCCAGGCCACCAGCTCCTCTTCCTGCAGGGCCCACGGCGACCCATGCAGAGGGTCTCAGCACCACCATCCTCCCTGCTGCAGGGTCTCTGGACCACCTGAGCACGGGACCCCAAGCCACCATCCCTCTGCCCTGAGGGCACACAGGAAGACCCTGCTCTGAGGTCACCATCCCCCTCACTGTCGGGTCCCTGAGGACCAGCATGGGGCACTGAGGACCAGGGGCACCAACGTGCCAGGACCCTGCTCTGATCAGAAGATGGGGCTCTGTGCTGGCTTCACCTTGCCTGGACACCAAGTGCCCACCAAGACACTCTCGCACTCTCTCTCCTCAACTCACAGGGGCAGAAAAAGAGCATGAAAGGCTCCTGGGTCGACACAAGCACAGCGAGATCACTCACCAATTGCCATCATGGGCAAAACTGACTTGGCTCTGGGAAATTAATTGAAGCCATCAGCAATCAAAACCCAGGGTAGGAGAAGGAGAAATAAAAACAAATAATTAAAGAAGCAGCAGAAACAACAGCTGATGAACTGAACACAACTCCCATCCCCTGACCCCCTGGGCCGCTGAGAGGGAGGAAGTAGAGAAATCATGAGCAAAGCAGAGTCCGGGAAGAAGGGAGGGTGGGAGAAAGGTGCTTTTAAGATGTGGTTGTTTTTATCACTGCCCCACTTGGACCTGATTGGAAAATTGGTGGTGCTGGTGTTCAAAATAAACTGGTGTTCTTTCATTCTTCTTCAGTGGAGTCTGTCTTTTGCCCGTGACCAAAATGGGTGAGACAGCCATCCCTGTTCTTCTGTCGACTTAAGTCTTTTTGTGTATTTTCTCCTCTCCATCCCTGAGGGCAAACCAGTGAGCAGGCAGTTGCAAGGTGCTCAGCTTCCCTCCGGGCTTCTACCATGACACACACTGCCCTGCATCAACCCCTCCTGCCCTATTGATACCAAAACCTGGCCACAAAACTCCAGTACACACACCTCCATCCTTCAAGACAAAAGGGCAGCAAAACACCCACAAAGCACACCCAATGGCAAAGGCCAAGCCTAAATAGAGGCTTAGTGAGCTGGCATCAAGGCAAGGAGGGACCAAACGCAATGGAGGGGCAGCCTCTCATGCCCATCACACATTCAAAGCCCAGACCAGCCTACCAGAGCTGCGAGGACATTGGGCCACTCCTCACAATGCACCCACAAGCCACAGCACAGCAGGGACATGGGATGACCTCACTGATGACAACCCACTGCTCATACACTCTGGCCACGTCTCCTAAATGCTCTCACATGTACCTTCCATGCAAATCCTACCAACTACCTTCTCTCCCTTAAAAACTGCTGACACAGTCAGGTGGACACATCCTCAAAAGGACATGAAAAAGGAGCATTGCGGCCTGGAAAACACACGTCACCTCATTACTCGCCAGGCTGTGGTTTTCCAAAAGCTGTTGTCTGCAAAATGCCGTCACGCACAAAGGCTGTCCCACCCCTTGGGGACCAGCATAAAAGCCAGCCCAGCGCCTCTCTCCCTCACACACTTCTCCTGACGCCTTCTGCTCCGCACTCAGCAAGGTCAGCCTGAACCCCCTTCCCCTCCTTCTCCTCACCCACCTGCCCCATCCCTCCCAGCACACTCTGCCCACAGCCTCAGCACCCCTGATGCCTCCCCACCATCACGCTCCCCACACACCCACAACAGGCCTCCCCACTCCCTCACCCTCCTGCACCAACACTCCTCACACCCCCACGCCCCTCTGCTTGCTCAACACCCTCTCTTCCAGGGACCCTCCACACCACACACATGGCCTGCTACAATCTCTGCCGCCCCTGCGGACCCACCCCGCTGGCTAACAGCTGCAACGAGCCCTGTGTCACCCAGTGCCAGGACTCCCGCGTCGTCATCCAGCCTCCCGCCGTGCTGGTCACCCTGCCAGGACCCATCCTCAGCTCCTTCCCCCAGAGCACCGCCGTCGGATCCTCCTCCTCGGCTGCCGTGGGCAACGTCCTCAGCACCCAGGGAGTGCCCATCTCCTCCGGCGGCTTCGGCTACGGCTTGGGAGGCCTGGGCTGCTTCGGTGGCAGAAGAGGCTGCTACCCCTGCTAAGGGCCCTCCCCACCACCCCTGACACCCGCACACACATCCTGGAAGACACGACACAGATTGAGGATGCACCTCCAGATCTTCACTGGCACATGGGCTCACCAACAATGGCTCCTTCTCTCAAGGAATAGTGGAACCATCTTCTCACATGCCGAAGAACACCGGGGTCCTGCAAAGGGCTGCTCCCACCACACTGCAGGCAAACCTGCATGCTCTGGCAAACTACCACATGCAAGGGAAGTCAGCTGATGGTCACCTCAGACAAGATCCCTTCCACTTGGCACTCCTGCCTTTTCACCATTTTTTTTTCCCCAGCTCAATAAAGTTCTCCTGCATCCCAGCCTGACACACCTCCTCTTCCTTTCTTCTCTCAAGGATCTTTCGTCTTGACCTGGGACAAATCCAGGGCTCACCAGGCCAGTGGGGTTAGTGGAAAAGGGCCACAACACCTCTCCTAGTGAATATGTCACCACCACCACTGACCACACACACTGGCACCTGGGGGGCTTCCAGAACATGACACAAGTCCATCAAGGGCTCAAACAAAGGATTCAACATGACAACGGTCCCCTGCACACGCCTCTGATGAAGCCTCCCTGTGCCAGCATACACTTGACTAACTCTCTCTCCCATCATGGCTCTCTGGGCTTTTCAGTAAACAAAAATCACAGAATCATCTCCTTTGGCAGGAACCTTTGGAGAGCAGGTGCCTCAAAACCCCTACTCAGGCAGGACCAGCAAGTGCAGGTTGTTCAGAATGGGTTTTCAGTATCTCCCAGGACAGAGACTCCACCATCTCTTCCACTTGTGGACCACTCTCCCACTGAAAAACACTCACTGCCTTTGCCCACAGAATTTCATCTGTTCTCACTGCACCCATGGCCTCTTGTCCTGCACATGCGCACTACTGAGGAGAGCCAGCCTCCCTCGACCTCATTCCCTACCGTCCAGCACTTTGACACATTTATGGCATCCTCCCTGCGCTTCCTATTCTCCTGCCTAAGCAGTCCCAACTCTCTCAGCATCACCTCCTAGGAAGGAATCTCCACCCCTTCAGCATCTTGGTGGCCTGTGCTGGTCTCGCTCAACTAAGTCCATGTCTTTCTCCATCTAGGGAGCCCAGAACTGCACACAGTACCCCACACGGGACCTCACCACTGCTGAGGAGACAGGAAGGGTCACCTCCCCCTACTTGATGGCAACACTTTTTGTAAAGATGCCCAGGAGACTGGTGGCTCCTTTTCCTGCAGGGGTGCACTGTCACCTCAGCATCCATTTGTTCTCCACCAGCACCACAAGGTCCTTCTCTGCTCAGCTGCTCTCTGCCCAACTGCCCCCCAGCCATTACTGCTACACAGGGTGACTCCTCCCCAGAAACAGGGCTCTGCATCTCCCCCTGCTCAACTCCATCACATTCCTCCATGTCCACTGCAAGGAAATCAGGAAGGTCCCTCAGCATTTGTGGGCTCAAACCATCTTCCCCCATGGACTCGGGTACATCAAGTTGCACCATTGCCATTTGTGGGGGGCAGCCCTGAGCCCAACTCAAGAACTGGCACCCCCAGACCAAGCCTGCATTGGCCCAGGCCTGCAAGGCACTCCAGTACCCATCAACACAGAAGCACAGATACCCTTCCCACCTCACCTCCTCTTCCTCACCAACAAGCACTGCAAGAACAACCCTCAGGACACTCACCTTCACTGAATGTGGGCAGGTCTTGGGAGGTCCTCACTGACTGGAAGCTAAAGAGCCTCATTTTCATTGATTAAAAGGGCATGAGGGTAGATCCAGGAAACTGCAGGAAACTGTTCCCCCTTGTCCTATTACTGCACTCCCTGAAAAATAGTCCCTCCCCATCTTTCCTGTAGTCCCCCTCTAAGTCCTGGGAGGCCACTCTAAGGTCTCCCCAGAGCCTTCTCTTCTCCAGCTGAACACCCCAATTCTCTCAGCCTGTCCTCACAGGGGAGGTGCTCCAGCCCCTAATCATTTTCATGGCTTCCTCTGGACCCACTCAAGCAGGTCCATGTCCTTCTGATGTTTGGGGCCCCAGAACAGGACATAGCACTGCAGGGGGGGCCTCACAAGAGTGGATTAGATGGGGAGAATCCTCTCCCTCAACCTGCTGGCCACATCTGATGCAGGCCAGGACACAGTTGGCTTTCTGAGCTGCAAGCACACATTGCCAGCTCATAGCCAGTTTTTCATCCACATTCTGTGGCACCAGGGCCCCTGCCCCAGTCAGCATTTTTCCTAGTCTCCCTACTCCTATACACAGGGAAGACCCTTTTGTTGCCTTTGACATCCCTCAATTTTTGTAAGCCTATGGATAAAACTGCTCTTACCTCATCATATCACACACATCCCATCTCTCCCCAAAGAGCTCCAGCAGCACTCACCACACAGCCAAGCGCAGACAGGCTCTCTCCAACAAGCAGAATCAGCTCCAACAGCACAACCACTGTGCCCTGGCTGCCACACACATCCCACCAGCAAGATCACAGTCACCCCAGCACCATGACTGGTAGCACAGGAACACTCTAAACCCCAATCTCCCCTATCAGCACTCACCTCAGCCCCACAGCTTTCCCTCATTATAGCCAGCCACTCCCTCACCCCACCCCCCCCCCCCCCCCCCCCCATCAACCAGCCAATCAGGAAACAGATAACAACCTGACCATCAGGAGGCAGCAAAAAATCTGCCAATCAGGGTGATGCTAACAAGCACCAGCTGTGCAGAAGCCCCTGGAAGCTTCCAGAAGGTGCCTGTCAGGTCCCCAGAATCAACACCTCCAGTACAACAAATAGATAATCTTCACCAAACAACCCCCAAAACAACTGCTGGGAGGGGTGGGGGGTGAACAAGGGAATGAATGAGTAGAAATGCTGCTGTAAACTAAACACCTCACATATAGTTAAGGGACTCAGGGGATAAGAGGGAGGGAAAATGCCCTGTTTAAATAACAGCCCCCCAAAAAAGCTGCGATCAATAAATATGTCAACAGACCCTGCAAGCAACTGCTGCGGAAGGAAAAATAATCCGCCAAAGATACAAAATCCCCATGTGTCCTCCTGCTTTCAGTAAATACATAAAACCCCACCAGAATAAATGCCGACTTTCAGTGTCCATGTCACCTTTCTTCTGTGCTGTAAGGTCCTTGGGTCACCCATGCAGGGTCACCTTTCATGGTCCCCCCTTGTTGTGGTCCCCAGCCCAACTGCCTGGCAGTCCCCGTGACATCTTCCCTCACTGCAGGGTCCCATGTCCCCCCCCACACAGGGTCCCATGTCCCTGTCCCCATTTTCATGTAAGGTTCTGGTGCAATTCATGCAGGGTGCCCAGGTCACCACCCCCCTGACGTAGGGTCCTCAGTTGACCCACGTGGGAGGTCTGTGGGCCAGTTTACTGTATGTTCCCCATTCGATCCATGTAGGGGTGCCCAAAATACTGCCCCACCTTTCTATGGAGTCCCACACCCGCCTCAGCTGAATCTGGGAAGCCTTACATTTATCAGACCTTTTCACCACTCACATGGGCACAACCACCTCAGGCTTGCAGCCCCATGCATCTTGCTCGCCTCCTGTTCCCATCTGCAATGTCCTCTCGTGTGTAGCAAAGACAGTGACGGTGGCAGTGACTCACAAGGCAATGGGGGATTTTCTCAGCTGCCGCTTACTCTGAGAAGATCTATCCCAAGCTCCTGAGCACACTGTGAGGGTCACATCTTTGACATCAGTGTGGTGCTTTGAGGCTCTTTCATGGACCATATGCATGACAGGACACCCTGGACCTCCTCAGCCCCTCTCCGTTGTCCCATCTTCTTGCTGTTTGCACCCCACCTTGGTTTGGGCTTGAGGTAAGCAAGCTGGGTCCAGAAGAGGAAAGCCCATCAGGATAAAGCCAGGAGCTGGGTGCAGGGACACGCAGACATGAATTGACCGTACTGGGCTGCATTTAGCTCTGACAGGGTAGATCTGGGCACCATGAGGATGCTCCTGAAGCCTCCTCAGCAGGGAGCAGCTGTCCTGTTGGCCGGGTTAGAGGTGGAGAAAGTTCTCCCTGTGCTTGCCTTCAAGGCCATGCCCAGATCTTCATGTGCCTGCAGCTTCTGGCTGACCCCAGAGCCTCCCTCTCCCATCACATGCAGAACATTTCGACACTCCTTGTGACAACGAGATGTGGATAAATGGAATTGGGGTGGAGCTGTTAAGGGGGAGGTTGATGCTGCTGCGGCTTTTGCAAATGTACCTTGATGGAAAGGTGCGTTTACTTTTTTTTTCATTGCTTCTCTTGTTTAATCATTGGGGGTTTGAAAGATGTTTCAAGTCTTTATATAGCTTAAAAATATTAAAACATAATAGTCTTCTGTTTCCATGGCAACGGACACAGCAGGTATTCATGGGCCTGAGATGTTGGCATCTTGCATTCATCACAAGGTTTAAAAGACAGAGTAATTTGCTTCAAGGTTCCCAGAAAGCACCACGCAGAGAGAAGGGAGGCCATGGCCTTGAAGGTACAAGCAGAGGCCAAAGCCTAGTCCCAGGCCTTGGGGCTGTGAGCTTGGGGGAGCTGCAGCTTTCAGGGAGCTGGGGTGCTGGCACTAGTTTCCATGCCTCCTGCCTGTGTAGGTGACTGACTGATGGCCTGGGCACTGGTGGGAGGCAGGGATCTCTGGGCTATCATCTGGGAGAAGAGGACCATCCTGGGAGTGTGCAGGGCATTGCAGCTGCATGGGGACAGTCATGTCCCTGCAGTTACTTTCCCTCTTCCTAGGACAGCTGATCTTCAAAGCTCTCCTGCCAGGACTATCCAGTCTAAATACCAGGAGTGGCAGGTACCGACTGCCTGAGCTTGGCCCAGCTCTTTCATTCATGCATGTTCATAGAATCGTTGAATATTTGGGGTTGGAAGGGACATTTAAAGGTCATATAGTCCAACCTCCCTGCAACAAGCAGGGGCATCTTCAACATCCTCAAGGTTGATTACCAGTGACTCCCATGAATCCCATTGCTCTGGCCATCCCAAGCGATGCTGAGGCACCATCCCAGATGTCCCTCTGCAGAAATCCTGAGCACGGGGCTGGGAGCATAAGCAGGACCCCAAGCTTCATCTTCTCTCCAGATGTGTCCTAGTTTCTCAGCTATTGTACGTGCCTTCAGCCTTCCCCTCCCTCCCCCTCACTTTTCTGGGACCCCCACCATCCTGTACTGGGGTTTCAAATCCTCTTGCCTCATGTAATGAGCACATCCTGGGCAGTGTCTCCATGCCACCAGCATGCTGGGTGTTTCACAGCCAGTCTGAACCGACAGCTCCATGCTTCCCACCTCCATCGTATCAGATTTTGGGGTCCTCAGCAAGGCTTCTTGCCTGCCCTACACAGGGCAGGCAGCCTTGTACTCTTCAGAGCTCGTCGCGTGACCTGCAAGCCCCAGGGATGTATTGATGCATCTGTTCTTCCTCTGTGACACAATGTTTTGTGGAGAACAAACAAGCTTTTGTTTTTTGTAAGTAAAATTCTAAGAACTGCCACTCCCTGGGCACCTAAAGTGTGTTTGATCATGTTTAAGTGACACTGCAGGGACTGAAGGTACGTTATTAAAGTAATTACAGGACAGCTTTAAAATTCAGCGCAGTTCTCATTATTCAAAGTATGTCCAGATAGTGACATTCCTGTTGGGTGACGTGTAGGTCATCTGCATCTTTCATTGTGACTGTGTCTCCAGGTGTCTGTTGCAAAGCTCCAGCATCTGTAGTCATGGGAAACCAATAAATCTCCTGCTTTCAGCTTGCAAAATAAAGATGTATAAAAAGTGGTACTCAAAACCCAGAAGACTACAAAATAGGACCCACATCTTCTTACTTTTTAGACAAAATCCCACTATTTGAGGAAGAGGGGATGAAATTTTTTATGCTGAGGGTGGTAAAACACTGGACCAGGTTGCCCAGAGAGGTGGTCGATACCCCATCCCTGGAAACATTCAAGGTCAGGTTGGACGGGGCTTTGGGCAACCTGATCTGGTTGAAGATGTCCCTGCTCATCGCAGGGGGGTTGGACTCAATGACCTTCAAATGTCCCTCCCAACCCAAACCCTTTGATGATTCTATGAATATCTAATGACTGTTCATGTTTAGTCTTTCCTCTTCATATTCAGACACCCTTCTTTAGAAACCTCTTTTATATCTCAGGGGGTCAAGGTGTATCTGTGTGTGTCCAGGAGTGTGTCAGTAGAACATTGGTCTCCATTGCACTGACCCCAAAGCTGCTCAACCATCTCTGTTTCCAGTGTGACACCCCCCCAGCCTGCTCTGGGGGACCGAGTTTCCCAGGTTGGACATGATCCGTGGACTGGGTGGCCTCTGCTGGCCTTAGAAGATGACTCCCAGCACTGGCTCTTCTCTGCCAGGACGTCGCATGGAGCAGAATCTATCTCCTGCCATGCATGGTCACTCTGCGAACATAGAGCAAGGCCAGTGAAGTGTGCCACAGGGCTTTGGAACCTGCTCCAGCACTGGAAACCTGGCTCTTTGGAGCCACAGCAGTGTTGGTGTGGAATGACCTCAGCTGCAGGCTGGTCCAGTTCAACGTCTTCATTAATGATCTGGATGATGGGGCTGAGCGTACCCTCAGCAAATTTGCAGGTGACGCCAAGCTGGGAGAAGTGGCTGATATACCAGAGGGTCATGCGGCCATCCAGAGGGACCTCACGAGGCTGGAGAAATGGGCTGATGGGAACCTCATACAAGGGGAAACGCAAAGTCTTGTACCTGGGGAGGAACCACCCCAGGCACCAGGACATGCTGGAGGGTCACCCAGCTGGAAAGCAGCTCTGAATAAAAGGACCTGGGGGTCCTGGGGGACGCTGAGTTGAACACGAGGCAGCAATGTGCCATTGCAGCAAAGAAAGCTCACGGTGTCCTTGGCTGCATTGGGAGGAGCGTTGCCAGCACATCTCAGCACTGGTGAGGCCACACCTGGAGTGCTGTGTCCAGTTGTGGGCTCCCCAGTACAAGAGAGACATGGACACACTGGAGAGAGTCTGGTGAGGGGCCACGTAGATGATGAAGGGACTGAGGCATCTCTCCTGTGAGGAAACGCTGAGGGAACTGGGACTGTTCAGCGTGAAGAAGAGAAGGCTCAGGGGCACCTCATCAATGTCTATAAATACCTGAAGGGAGGGGGCAAAGAAGACAGAGCCAGGGACTCTCCAGTGGTGCCCAGTGCCATGACAAGAGGCACAAACTGGAACACAGGAGGTTCCCTCTGAACATCAAGAAACACTTTTTTACTGTGACGGTTATGAACAGTGGCACAAGTTGCCCAGAGAGGTGGTGGAGTCTCCATCCTTGGGGACATACAAAGCTGTCTGGACACAGCCCTGGGCAACCAGCTCTCGGTAGAGCTAATGAGCTCCAGATGTCCCTTCCGACTTCAACCATTCTGTCATCCTTTAAGTTCTTAGCAAGTGGCTGCTGGGACCACAGCATGTCCCCTGAGTGGCTGCCCCCAACTCTGGTTGCTCCCTGTTGGTTGCCGGTTACCCGTGTTTGAGTGTGGGACGCAGAGGTCCCCTCTCCAGCTCGAGGTAGGTGGCAGGGGGGAAGAATCACAGAATCCCAGAATCATCTGGGTTGGAAAAACCCTTGAAGATCCTCCAGTCCAACCATGAACCTCACCCTGACCGTTCCCAACTCCACCAGATCCCTCAGTGCTGGCTCAACCCGACTCTTCAACCCCTCCAGGGATGGGGACTCCCCCCCTGCCCTGGGCAGCCCATTCCAACGCCCAACAACCCCTTCTGCAAAGAAATCCTCCCTAAGAGCCAGTCTGACCCTGCCCTGCCGCAGCTTGAGGCCATTCCCTCTTGGCCTGCCGCTGGTTCCTTGGCTCAAGAGACTCATCCCCCCTCTCTGCACCCTCCTTTCAGGCAGTTGCAGAGGGCCAGGAGGTCTCCCCTCAGCCTCCTCTTCTCCACACTAAACCCCCCCAGTTCCCTCAGCCGCTCCCCATCACACCTGTGCTCCAGACCCTGCACCAGCTCCGCTGCCCTTCTCTGGACACGCTCGAGTCATTCAAGGGCCTTTTTGGAGTGAGGGGCCCAAAACTGAACCCACTCATTGAGCACAGGGGTAAGATCCCTTCTCTGTCCCTGCTGGCCACGCTAGTGCTGATACAAGCAATTCTTGGCCACCTGGGCACACCACTGGCTCCTGTTCAGCTGGCTGGCAATTAACCCCCCCAGGTCCCTCTCTGACTGGCAGCTCTCCAGCCACTCCTCCCCAAGCCAAGAAATGGTGAGAAGAGCTGAAAGGGAAATTTCTGATCATCCCACAGAGACACCTCATGTCCCAGCTGTGGGGATGCTGGTAAAGCCCCTTCCCCGATGCCTACAAGACCCACCAGGCAGCATGAAACAGGCTCGGTGGAAAAAGTAGAGTTGAAGGAGAAATGATGTGTGATCCTGGCGAAACTGGCTGCTCGTGGCTTGGATGGACACACGCTTTGCTGGGTAAAAAACTGACTGGATGGTCGGGCCCAAAGAGTTGTGGTGAATGGAGTAAAATCCGGTTGGTGGCCAGTCACGAGTGGTGTCCCCCAGGGCTCGGGTTTGGGGTCACTCCTGTTTAACATCTTTATTGATGATCTAGATGAGGGGATCGAGTGCACCCTCAGTAAGTTTGCAGATGACACCTGCTCGAGGGTAGGGAGGCTCTGCAGAGAGACCTGGCCAGGCTGGAGCGATGGGCTGAGGCCAGCTGGAGGAGTTTCACTAAGGCTAAATGCCGGGTGCTGCCCTTGGGCCACAACAACCCCCAGCAGCGCTACAGGCTTGGGGAGGAGGTTGCAGAGAGGGGGGGATGAGTCTCTTGAACCAAGGAACAAGCGGCAGGCCAAGAGGGAATGGCCTCAAGCTGCGCCAGGGCAGGGTCAGACTGGCTCTTAGAAGTATTTCTTTGCAGAAGGGGTTGTTGGGCGTTGGAATGGGCTGCCCAGGGCAGGGGGGGAGTCCCCATCCCTGGAGGGGTTGAAGAGTCGGGTTGACCCAGCACTGAGGGATCTGGTGGAGTTGGGAACGGTCAGGGTGAGGTTCATGGTTGGACTGGAGGATCTTCAAGGGTTTTTCCAACCCAGATGATTCTGGGATTCTGCGATGTTCTCTGTGAGACCTGCGGATGGATGGCTCTGCTGAGCCATGGTAGGCAGAGAAACCCACTCAAAGCCAGGGGAGCAAGGTGGGCTCCTGGAGACTCAGTTTGTGGCCATCCAGCTCCTGACTGCGATGAGAGTTTAGAGCTGGTCCCTAGACCAACGGGTGGCAGAGTGACACAATTCCGTCCATCTGAACCATTTACCTTCCCCCTTCTTTTTCTAACAAAGCGCTAGAGACCAAACTAAATCAAAGGTAGGTAGTGCACCACGCCATGGGTCAGCAACCCTGGAGCAGGGCTCAACCCTGGCTGGGGACAACCTGGCTAAATCTCCTTCAGGCCTGGGCTCTCCCTGGTGCCTCATCAAGGTGGAGGACGGATTTGCAGATGGGCTTGTGTGGTCATCACGTATGTCATGGTGGTGTTTATCCCTCCCCAAGGGTGCAAGCAGAGAAGAGCAGCTCCACCGCCACCATGACTCATGGACACCAGCTCAAGTCCTTGTGAGAGACTGAAATGTCAAATGATTGTCTCAAAGCTTGCTTGTGTGTGCATGTAAACTTCAAGGACAAGCCGCGGCCTTTGGATTAGTCTAAGGAATGTCACCCAAGGAAGCAGGAGTGTATGGAAGGACGCACCCCCCACTCCCTCGCAGTTGCATTGACAAACTCCTTAGATAAGCCTCAAAGGGGGAGACATGGACTGAGCGAAATCAAGTGTTTATCACTGGCTCCAGCATGTAAACCTGATACTTTGTGGCTCTATTGTGTAGGCCAGACACCATGCTTGCCTTGCTAATGACTTGGCGCCTTCGCTGTTAAACTGATAAGAGGCGAGCGTTTCTGCCCCAGAAGCCCGATGATTGCTCAAGAAGCATGAAGTCAACAGAAACCTGTGGGAACCAAGGAAAAACTAAAGATGGGCAGAAATGCTAATCAGCTGATATGATGAACTTAAAAGGCACCAGAAGACTTTGCTGTGTGTGCATCCACCACCAAAGAGGACCAACAGGACGCTGCCAGATCTGGGTGCACCCACCACCGAGGAACTGAAGACTAAGGACCAACAGGACGCTGCCGGATCCATGGTGGTGACTATTCTTGTGACTCTCTTCCAGATTCCTGCTTGATTTCTGTCTTTTCCTTCCATTCTGTCCTATTGCTACCCCTCTTCGCTTTTAACAATAAAAATTGTATTGTGTGTACGGCATTTGACCTTGTTTGTGTCTTAATCTTGCTCTTGGCATCATATCGAAACCTCCCGACACTGGATCGGGACAGCCCTGTCTTCTCCGGAGCACGGATCAGGCTACCCCAGGACGAGCGACCGGTGGGGTTAGTCTGGGACACGCGTCTTCATGTCACCGGGTCCTAGATCAATGCCGCAGGTAACGCGCCGGCTGCAGCGAGTCAAAGACGCCCCTGTCTGTGTCACTAAAACGGGATAAAAGAACTTATCGACACCAATGGGTTGTAGATAATCAGACACTCCTTTATTAACAGCCGGGTGCGTAGGGGAGTCGTCTCACCAACAACACACCCCTAACTCATGTAACATGCTGATTATATTGGAAACAGTCATACATATTAATCAAGTTCTCATACATAAACATGATAATTCCCGTAACTCATTTTCTTATTCCCACCCCTTTCCAGTCATGCACACTTGAATCCCGAAATGAGTCGGGGGGCTGCGTTTGTGACCACCACGAACTACTGACCTAAAAGAAAGACCCTCCAATGCCCTTGACTCAAGGACTTTGGCTCACATGGTGATTTTAACAGGCTTCAAGGCCCTTTCACAATACAACTTTTAGAACACCTGGTCTACAGGGCAATAAATCATCCTTAAAGAACAGTCTAATAATGGTACCTCGTTATGAGTCTTATTCTTTGACTAGAAATCTGGTTAATGATTATTACTAGTCTACGTGGCCTTAGCCTGGGACTTTAAAAAGGACTTTGCAGCAGCATAACTGGTTGTATGGTTACTATAAATCATTCCTTGTTTAAATCCAAATCATCAAAAATCATTAAAATCAGCTCAAATTAATAACAAATCAGTAACACCCATGCCAGGCTCTGCTCTGCTGTCCCGAGGTTTTGGGTGGGGGTCATGGGGCTGCTTTTGACCCTCAGCTCCAAAGGGTTGGGGATGAGGGTCCTGGAGAACTTTGTGGCTTGGGAATGGGAGGAATGATGTTGGGTGGGGAGGAGCTGTGTTAGGCTGAAATCCTTCTGGCCTTCAAGTCTGGTTTCTTTGCGTGGTCTGCCAAGCCCACGCTGGTCCTCCAAGGAATGGCAGTGGACGCCCTGCAAACTGGTGGTTACTGGGGCAGAGCCTGGGATCAACTGGAGCTGACCCAGTCACTGCTGAGGTCAGTCCACGCTTCAGTGTCTGGACCCCATCATCTCGCCGAAGCGCTGGCGGTGGGCGATGGAGCCCAGGCTCCTGGGAACCAGGGGTGATACCTCAAGGTTTGGATGGGGGATAGGTGTTGGGGGCACCCCTGGGCGTTAAACCCCTCAGAGACATCCTGATCCCTCCTGCAGCAGACAGCCCACGCAGGAGGTGACGTGAGGAGGACTTCCCTGTGTACGGTGATGTGTTAACGGGGTGCTCGGACACAAGGTGACCCCGCTGAAGCAGCGGATGGTGTCCTCCAGTAAAGTTTGAGAGCAGAGGCCAGTCACGGTCATACCACAAAACTGCTCCATGGCCCGGCCCGTCACACACACGTTCACGTTGAGCTCATCCAGGCTCATGTTTTGGGGCTGGTTTTTATCCAGTTCCTTCTCCAGATCCCTTCCGAGGTTGCGGTGAAGAGCACGTGGAGCAAATGACTTTGGTTTCCAGGAGCTTCTGTGCAGGATCACATCTCCCCTTGGCGTAAGAGAAGATGATGGCAATGGTCTTTCTTGGATCAGGGTGCCCAGGGGCAAGGAGGTAATCGCTCTTTTATTCTGTATAAATCAAAGGAAATTGAAAAAACTAATAACAACAACCCAAAACTAAATGTTTGGGGAAAAAAGAAAAAACACCACCAAAAGAGCAACGTTCATCTGAAGCAGCCACTAGAAAAACACCAAAACGTTGCTAACTCACCATTTCCCAAGCTCTGTCCTGCACTGTGCACATCTCAGAGGAACGTGGACGTGAAAACACAACGTTCTTGGGCCCTTCTGCTCCAAAAAGCCACCGGTTGAACATCGACAAGATGTTACGGCTGTGGCAAAGATCATTAGATGAGGAGCTGCTTTGTTCCCAGCACCTGGGAGCCCCAGGCATGGGCACCCCTTCACCGGAGACGCCGACGCCGTCCTGGTGAGATGCCCAGAAGGACAGTCGGCCAAATTCCTTCAAATTTGCAAGTCAGGAATTACGTTGGGGCTTGAAAGGGAATAAAAGGTTTTGCACCATGACCAAACTTGTCCCCTTCTGACAACTCATCAAATCATAGAATCCTGGGTTGGAAGGGACCTCAAGGATCATCTGGTCCAAACTTTCTTGGCAAAAGCCCAGTCTAGATGAGGTGGCCCCACCAACAAGCCAACAAGCCAATGAGCAGCTTCTCCGATTCCTTCAGTAACACCAAATTTTGGGCTTGGGGCAGAAGGTGCTCCAAGCTCTCCTGATGTCTTCAACCCAGGTGCCTCCAAAGCTCATCAGATGTGTCATCCCCCCCCAACCATTTTGGGGTGCTCAAGCTCCGTTAGGCACGAGGGCATGGAAAGGTGCTGATGGGCGTCACGGTGAGGAAAAATCTGGGGGAGCAGGAGGAGCCTGGGTGGGGGGAAGTGGGTTAAATGGGGTAAAATCAGGCTGGCAGGAGTCTGGACTGGAGGGGACAGATTGTAGGGGGGACCCTCAAGTTGGGGAGACCAGGCAGTGCTGGCACAGCCCCAGGGGGCTGGTCCCCCCAACCTGTGTGGGGTTCCCTTCCCCATCCAGTGACCCCAGGGAGGGACTGGGTACACGGGTATGGGTGGAGGTTGTGGGGGGACGGGGACACACAGGGGGGGTGTGGGGTGATGGGGGTACAGGACCCATAGCAGGGTGTGGGGTGCAGTGGGGTGCTGGGGGTACAGGACCCACAGGGTGCTGTGGGGTGCAGCAGGGTGCAGTGGGGTGCTGGGGGGCACGGGACCCACAGGAAGGTGTGGGGTGCAGTGGGGTGCTGGGGGGAAGAGGACCCACAGGGTACTGTGGGGTGCAGTGGGGTGCAGGGGAGTCCTGGGGGGTCACAAGCCCTGGGGGGGGGGGCTATGGGGCACCCCGGGGGCAGGAGGGGGGGGGTGTGTCACTATGGGGTACAGGTCCCAGGGGACATGGGGGGTCGCGGGGTGCTGTGGGGCACAGCGTGTGTGCGTGTGCACGCACGCGTACACACATGTGTGACATATATGCACTCGCATGCAGTTTGTGTGAGCACCGTGCGGCGCCTGTGTGTGTGTTTGTGCACATCTATGTGCTGTGTGTACACACGTGCAGGCATGTGCAGTGGGTTGCACGGTCACATGTGTGCATGCATGGACACGTGTGTGCACCGTGAGTGCGTATACACAGCGTGTAGGAACATGCACGTGTACTGTGTGCCTGTATCCGTGCAGTGGGGATATATAACATGTGTGTGTGCTGTGTGTGCACATGTGTGCACATGTGTGTGTGCGTGTGAGTGCACAGCATACGCGCATGTGGTGTGCACGTAGGTGCTAATGTGTGCGCAGGATGTGCAAGGTGTGTGTGTGCACTGTGTGTGGTGTTTGTGAACATGTGACAGAATCCCAGAATCATCTTGGTTGGAAAAGCCCTTGAAGCTCCTCCAGTCCAACCATGAACCTCACCCTGACCGTTCCCAACTCCACCAGATCCCTCAGCGCTGGGTCAGCCCGACTCTTCAACCCCTCCAGGGATGGGGACTCCCCCCCTGCCCTGGGCAGCCCATTCCAACGCCCAACAACCCCTTCTGCAAAGAAATCCTTCCTAAGAGCCAGTCTGACCCTGCCCTGGCGCAGCTTGAGGCCATTCCCTCTTGGCCTGCCGCTGGTTCCTTGGCTCAAGAGACTCAGCCCCCCTCTCTGCACCCTCCTTTCAGGCAGTTGCAGAGGGCCAGGAGGTCTCCCCTCAGCCTCCTCTTCTCCACACTAAACCCCCCCAGTTCCCTCAGCCGCTCCCCATCACACCTGTGCTCCAGACCCTGCACCAGCTCCGTTGCCCTTCTCTGGACACGCTCGAGTCATTCAAGGGCCTTTTTGGAGTGAGGGGCCCAAAACTGAACCCACTCATCGAGGGGCGGCCTCACCAGTGCCGAGCACAGGGGTCAGATCCCTTCCCTGTCCCTGCTGGCCACGCTAGTGCTGATACAAGCCAGGATGCCATTGGCCTTCTTGGCCACCTGGGCACACTGCTGGCTCATTATCAATCAATCCCCCACCAGGTCCCTCTCTGACTGGCAGCTCTCCAGCCACTCCTCCCCAAGCCTGTAGCGCTGCTGGGGGTTGTTGTGGCCCAAGGGCAGCACCCGGCATTTGGCCTTAGTGAAACTCCCCCCGTTGGCCTCAGCCCATCGCTCCAGCCTGCCCAGATCTCTCTGTGGAGCCTCCCCACCCTCGAGCATGCACGCACAAGCATGTACACGGTGCACGCGTGTGCCCACACACGTGCATGGCAGCTGCGTGGATGTGTGCACGTGGTGCTGCCTGCAGGCGTGTACATGACCGCACGTATGTCTGCACGCCGGCACGTGTGCACTGTTACAGGCGTGCAAAGAGCCGCACGCACACACGTGTGCATCACTATGCACTTTCACTGTGTGCACAGAGCCACATGTACATGCGTGTGCACGATTACAGGCGTGCACCATGTGCACGGAGCCACACATACACGTGTGTGCACTGTTACGGGCACACGCCATGTGTCTGGAGCCATGCACACTCACATGTGCACAGTTATAGGCGTGCACCGCATGCACAGAGCCATGCACACACGCGCGTGCACCATTACAGCCATGAACCATGTGCACAGAGCCATATGTACATACGTGTCCACTGTTACAGGCATGCACCACGTGCACAGAGCCACACGCAGACGCGTGTACATAGTTACAGGTGTGCCCTGCATGCACACGTGTGTGCACCATTATGGGCATGCACCACGTGCGCAGAGCTGCACACACATGCGTGTGCGCATTACGGCCATGAACCTTGTGCACAGAGTCACATGCACACATGTGTGCACCATTACTGCCATGAACCATGCGCACGGAGCCATACCACACACGCGAGTGCACCATTATGGGCACGCGCCACGTGCGTGGAGCCATGTGCACGTGTGTGTGCACAGTTACAGCCATAAACCACACGCACGGAGCTGCACGCACACACGTGTGCATGTTACAGCTGCGAACCATGGCACAGAGCTGTGTACACACACATGTGCACTGTTACAGGCATGCAACACATGCACAGAGCCATGCACACACGCGTGTGCATGTTATGGCCATGAACTTCATGCACAGAACCACGTGCACAAGCGTGTGCACTGTTATGGGCATGTACCACGTGCATGGAGCCACGCACACACACGTGTGCACAGTTACAGGCGTGCACCACGTGCACAGAGCTGTGTGCACACACGTGCACTGTTACAGGAGTGCAACGCATGCACAGAGCCATGGACACACGTGTGTGCACCATTACGGCCCTGATCCTTGTGCACGGAGCCACGTGCACATGCATGTGCACCATTACGGGCATGCGCCACGTGCACGGAGCCACACGCACACACGTGTGCAGTTACAAGTGCGTGCCACGTGCATGGAGCCACTTGCATACATGTGTGCACATCACAGCCATGAATCGTGTGCATGGAGCTGAGCACACACACATGTGCACTGTTACGGGTGTGCAACACATGCACAGAGGCGGGCGCACACACATGTGCGTGGTTACAGGCCTGCACCTCATGCACAGAGCTGCACGCACACACGTGTGCACCATTACAACCATGAACCTTGTGCACAGAGCCACGTGCACACGCATGTGCACCATTACAGGCATGCACCATGTGCATGGAGCCACGTGCACATGCATGTGCACTGTTACAGGCGTGCAATGTATGCACAGAGCCGTGCACACACACATGTGCACCATTACGGCCATGAACCTTGTGCACAGAGCCATGTGCACACACCGTGTGCACCATTATGGGCATGCACCACGTGCCCAGAGCCATGTGGACACGCGTGTGCACTATTACGGCCATGACTCGTGTGCACAGAGCTGCATGCACACACATGTGCACTGTTACGGGCGTGCAACACGTGCACAGAGCTACATGCACACGCGTGTGCACGTTACAGCCACCAACCTTGTGCACAGAGCCAGTGTGCACCATTATGGGCATGAGCCGCATGCAAGGAGCCATGTGCACACGCGTGTGCACAGTTACGGGCGTGCACCGTGTGTACACAGAGCCACATGCACATGTGTGTGCACCACTATGGACATGAACCTTGTGCACAGAGCCATGTGCACATGCACGTGCACCATTACAGGCATGCACCAGTGCATGGAGCCACGTGTACATGCATGTGCCCTGTTACAGGTGTGCAACGCATGCACAGAGCTGTGCACACACACGTGTGCACTATTACGGCCATGAACCTTGGGCACAGAGACACATGCACACGCATGTGCACCATTAAAGGCATGCACCACGTGCCCGGAGCCACGTGCACACACATGTGCACTATTACGGCCATGACTCGTGCACAGAGCTGCATGCACACACATGTGCACCGTTATGGGCTTGCAACACATGCACAGAGCTACATGCACACGTGTGTGCACCATTAAAGGCATGCACCACGTGGTGCACTATGGACACGCGTGTGCACTATTACGGCCATGACTTGTGTGCACAGAGCTGCATGCACACACATGTGCCCCGTTATGGGCGTGCAACACATGCACAGAGCTGAATGCACACGTGTGTGCACCATTACGGGCATGAGCCGCGTGCACGGAGCCATGTGCACACGCATGTCCACAGTTACAGGCGTGCACCGTGTGTACACAGAGCCACGTGCACACGTGTGTGCACCGTTACGGCCATGAACCTTGTGCACAGAGCCACGTGCACATGCATGTGCACCATTACAGGCATGCACCACGTGCACGGAGCCATGTGCATACATATGTGCCCTGTTACGGCCATGACTCACATGCACAGAGCCACATGCACACACATGTGCACCGTTACAGGCGTGCAACCATGGCACAGAGCTGCATGCACACGCGTGTGCATGTTACTGCCACGAACCTTGTGCACAGAGCCACGTGCACACGAGTGTGCACCATTACAGGCATGAGCCTCATGCAAGGAGCCATGTGCACACGCGTGTGCACAGTTACAGGCATGCACCACGTGTACACAGAGCCATGTGCACACGCGTGTGCACCATTACGGCCATGAACCTTGTGCACAGAGCCACATGCACATGCATGTGCACCATTACAGGCGTGCCCCACGTGCACGGAGCCACGTGTACACACATGTGCACTGTTACAGGTGTGCAACTCAGGCACAGAGAAATGCACACACACGTGCGCACCATTACAGGCATGCCTCACGTGCATGGAGCCACGTGCACATGTGTGTGCACTATTACAGCCATGACTCGCATGCACAGAGCCGCATGCACACACATGTGCACCGTCACGGGCGTGCAACGCGTGCACAGAGGTGTACGCACACGCATGTGCACGTTTCCGCCACAAACCTTGTGCACAGAGCCACGTGCACACGCGTGTGCACCATTACGGCCATGAGCCGCGTGCACGGAGCCACGTGCACACGCGTGTGCGCAGTTACAGGCGTGCACCGCGTGTACGCAGCTGCGTGCACACGCGTGTGCACCGTGACGGCCACGACCCCTGCGCACGGAGCCCCGCGCACACGCGTGTGCACACTTGCGCCCGCGCAGAGCCCGCGCGCCCCCCCCCGCGCATGCGCGCTGCGTGCCCGCCGCCGGACTCCCGCTCCCATCAGCCCCCGCGCCTGGCCCCGCCCTCTCCGCCGGGAGGGGCGTGGCTTGAGGCCGGGCGGGGGAGGGAGGGGGCGTGGGTAAGCCTCCCAGGCCACGCCCCCTCCGCCGCTCCCCATTGGCGGCGCCGCCGTTGTCGCTGGTGACGGCGGGACGCGGCGGGGCCGCGGCGCGAGCGCCGGCCTCAGTCAGCGGCGGGGCGGCCGCGGGGGGGGGAACCGGGGAAGGGGGGTGGGGGGTCGGGTCGGTCACCGGGGCCATGGGAGGCCGAACCGGGGCCGAGACCGCCGCCGAGCGGTAGGGCCGCCGGGAACATGGCGGAGAGGTGAGAACCGGCACCGCGGGGTGGGGTTGGGGCGGGAGGGGAGCGGGGGGTTGATCCCTCTGAGGGGGCCTGAGGCCTGTGGGGAGTGGGGGGGGCGGTTGGGGGCTGCTCCCGCTGTCCGAAGAGGCCCAGACACCCTCAGCCAAACTCCCCCCCCGCCCCGGGGGGTGCTGAGGGAGGTCTGGGCCCCTTTTTATCCCTCCCTCGGGGGGCGTATTCCCTGTCCGCCCCCCCCATATAGATCTGTATAGGGGTTATGGGGGTACCCCGTTTCTTTGGGTTCCCTGAGGGGTGTTTTTCGACACCCTCCCCCCACCTTGGGAGCTATCTGTGCTTCTTGTTGGGGAGGGGGGTATTTTCTCCTTCTTCTGGGTGTATATGGGGAGAACTGACCTTATTGGGGGGAGCGGTGTCAGCGCCACCTTGATTTTTTTGGGGGGGGGGATGGGGGGGGTGCATCCCCACCTGCTCTGTACGTGGTGTAGGTTTGGATCCTAACCCCACCCTGCTCTCTGTGGGTGCGTGGAGTGGGGGGTGAATCCCAACCCCACTCTGTGTCGTGTCCCCCCCCTTTGCTTTTGGTGCATGGGAAGGGGGGGGGGGGGGGGCTGCATGCACCCACCTGGTTGCATGTGGGTGCAGTAGGGAGATGGGGGGGGGGGGGCTGGATCCCAACCCCACCCTGATTCCAGGGGGGCATTGCCTAACGGCGGGGGGGGGGGGGCTGGATCCTCCCCCTCTGCTCCCTGTGGGGGGGTTATGGAGGAGCTGGATCCCCCCCCTGCTCCCCGTTGGGGGGATTGTGGAGGAGCTGGATACCCCCCCCCTGCTCCCAGTTGGGGTTATAGAGGGGTTGGATCCCCCCCTGCTCCCCGTGGATGCTCTGCGGGGGGCGTTATGGATTGGGATGGATCCCCCCCCCCCACCCCTTCCCGTGGGATGCAGCCAGGGGAGGTATTTTTTACGGAGGTGTAAGGTGTGGCAGGGCGAAGCGGGGGGGTGGCGGGGGGTGGGACACACACAGGGTGGCATGCGAGTGGGTGTGGATGCAGGGGGGTGCCGGGGAAAGGGGTGCGGGTAGGGTTTGGGCTGGGGGGGGGGGTTCTGCAGCGGGGTGGGGAGGGGATACACCGGTCTTGGAGGGGGAAGAAATCGCCGAGTTTTGGTGTTTGTACTGGAATGGGGTTTATTTATTTCACATGTGCGGTGGATGGCGAGCCGCTGGTTGGTTTGTTGGTTGTGGGCTTTTTTTTTTTTTTCTTCCCTCTCTGCGCTGCTCTGCTGCTTCCCCAGACCTGCATTCTCCGGCTGCAAAAACTGCAGGATGGGAATTTTTTTTTTTTTCCCCTCCTTCCTTGGCGATAGCAGTTTAATCAACCCTTGAGTGACCTCTACAGATAAACCAGCAGCTGCTGGGCTCCGCTACCTCACCCGGCCCATGCAGCAGGGTGGGCTTAAGCAGAGGCGGGAGGGGCAAAAAGAAAAAAAAAATGTTTTTAAAATAAAATTAATGAAATTGGGGAGCTTGGTGTGAGCTCTGGGGTGCCTCCAAGCAGCAGGTGGCTTGGAGAGGGGTGTGCCTCCGGCTGGGTGTATCTGGACCGGTTGTAAGCGAGGTGTGACGCTGTGCTTCGTGCCAGCGGGCCAGCGTTGGTGGCCGTGCCGTTGCCATCCGTGGATGGTTGGTTGATCTCCTCCATGAAGCGTCTGCCCAGGCGGTAGCTGCGGCTGAATGTTAATATACCACATGATCGTTAAAAACAGCGTGATTGCACCTTGCTGCAAATCTGTCGCCTTCATTTGCAGCGACGTTGAGAGCTGATTTCTTTGGTGCTAGGGGGAACCAACACCCTCGCGATTCCATCATCTGGCTGCTGCAAACTGTCTCGCTGCTGACTTGGGGGGGGGGGGGCGGGGGGGGGCAAGACTGACAGCGCTTGGTATTTGGTGCTTGTGGATGTGAATTGGCCTGTGGATGCGAGATCTTGGCTTAGGCTTGCAAGATGTGACCTTACGTTGGTTAATAAATGCCTCTTGTAGTTCTTCTACCGAGTGTTGCGCCGTACATATATTTTTTAAAATTTTTTTTTTGGAAGGGAGAAGCTATATATTTCTGCCCCATCGCTTAGGATGGATGCGAGAGGGAGGGCTCAAGACATCGAGCAGCGTTACCCTTCCTCTGGTCAAAAGGAGGCACAGAAATCCCCTGTGGAGTTTTGTAGATCCTTGCCCATCAGCACCCAGTAACTTCTTTTCTGTGTGTCTTGGCCGGTGCGTACGCTCAGCTGATCAGGAGCTATCTTCCCAGACTAAAATTTGGATGAATTTAACTCCGCGCCTCATTCCACCGGTACCTGGGATGGCTTTCAAGTCTAAATAACTCTTTAATGTTAATCCCAAATGCCTTGAGTTATGCTAATACCCTTGGGAGAGATCCTTTCAGCGCTCTTTTGGGAAGAAAGGCATATGTTGAGGCCCTCGATCTCTAGGGAAGTCTTTGCTCTGATGCTACAGTTGCCGCTGACGGGGTATTTCCCACCGAAATCTCTGGTTGCTGTACTTTTCCCGCTGCAGATCAAGACAAACCAAGGCCTAGCTTGTCTGCAGGCCAGATGTCTTTGTGCAGCTCTCTTCCAAAGGAGCTGGAGATGGGTTCAAAGGAGCTTTACAAAGGAGGCTGCTAGCGAGACATTGGGATTTGTCAGTGGCTTTAAAAAGACGGGAGGCAGCGAACTTGCTGTCCTCCTGGTAAAATTAATATTGCTGATGTAAAGGTGCCTGAGAAGTGCTCGCAGCTGAATTTCTGTGATTTAGTGTTAACTTCATTGGAGGAGCCTGTAACTGTAATTCCTGGCTATACTCTACATGGCTTAAATTAGGTCATTAACTATCCTAATAAGAGAAGCAGAAATGCCATAGTCTCCTGTAACCTGCAGCTCGGATGGGGAGAGGGAGAGCGAGGAGATGCAGCCAGTTGGCCAAGAGCCCAGAGCTTCATAGCTTGCAGCTGAATAAAAGGTGGGTGAATAGATGCAGGAGGATAAATGTGGTTAAATCAGGTGCTGGCTGTGTCTCTCCTGGGGGGGTCGCGCCGTTGCGGGCCGTGGGACTTGCTGTTGGGCTGCTGGGAGCAAGGAGGGGTCAGAGAATCATTTTGGTTAGAGAAAGACCCTTAAGATCATTGAATCCAACTGTAAAAGGTTGGAAGGAGAGAGAGAGGCTGCTGAAATCTGGACTGTGGAAGGTTCTCCAAATCCTGACCGATGCTGCGTTTCACAAAGGATTTTCCTGATGCCCGTGACGGTGAACGTGTGGTTGGTGGGTGCAGTTTTTATCTTGATTTGGGGAATTTTTTAATTTGCTGCTGCTGTCCTGTTGAGACAGGAGCCCCGTTCTACCCTGGTTGCAACCACAAAGTGATTTTTATGGTTAGTCCTAGACAGCTGCAGCAGCTGCTAAGTTTAACAGCGATGCTGGGTGTACGCTGGACCAGCTTTATGAAGATTAACGAAGATATATTTATGTATGCTAACGAACCTGACAACATAAGAACAGTGAGGTGATACAGGTTGTGTGGATGGCAAAACCAGCTTTTTATTCTGATTTAAAAGTAAATCCCTTCTGCCTCGTTCTTCCTAGCCTATATTGAGCATTTTGGACCTGTGATTGTGGGTTATAACTATGTGAGTGGTGAGAGAGCATCGTCTTGAAGCGGGAATATAGGGCCTAAATGTGATGGTTGAGAGAGCTTCTCCAACCCATCAACTAGTTGTAGGGTTCCCAGACATTTTAGATAATGTAGTTCAATCCCAGATCATAACTTTTAAAAAAAAAAAAAAATTTATGGAATGCCTGGCTTCTGCAAAATAGGAAAATAACATCTGCGCCTGCGTGATGGGTTTGACATCAGACCTCCTGGGTGTGTGTTGTCAAACAGCCCCCTGGAAGGGCAGAGCCGCTCGGGAGCGCGGTGCAGCCGATGGTAGATCTGGTGCGTGTTTGTTTTTCTTGCCTGTTTACAGAGCTGCTCCTCCACCTCTTTAATATTAAAACACTGGTAGAATCTGGGACAATCCCAGCAGCCTGTCTGTACATAAGTCTATCTTTAGAGCTGTGGCTTTCGGCGGTTGAAAGCTGCCTTGTTGCCTGTGGTGGTGATATCTAAAAGTCATCTCTCAATTAGGACTCCGAGTCTCCAAAATTCAGCATCGTAGAATCGTAGACTGGTCTGCTGGAAGGGACCTTAAAAATCATCTAGTTCCAGCCCCCCTGCCATGGGCAGGGACACCTTCCACTAGACCAGGTTGCTCAAGGCCCCGTCCAACCTGGCCTGGAACCCTTCTAGGGAGGGATAAGGGTTGTCCAGGCTCTGTGTTGGGTGTTTCCTGTCAGACTGAACTTTGCTGTGAAACCTTTCTTCCTAGAGAAATGATGGAGTGTTGTTTGCTGAAATATTTCTGCTTAGACTGGACAAAGCACTAGAAAATCTTGTCACAGGGATTAACATGACCCTTCCTTAGTAGGAAGGTGGAGGAAACGTGTTGCATCATGTAGGTCCTCTCTAAGGATAAGCCTGATGTTCTTGGGTAGAGCTCAAGGGAAGGAGTTGTCTCAACTTTGTGCTTGTTTAAGGCTTTGTGAGGAGCTATCCCAAAGGATGAGGGGAATCCACAGTTCTGTACCTGGATTTGAAGGTCACCTACTTTGGTCTTGACCAAGTCCTTCCATCAGCTCCTGCCACCACGTGGGGTTTGTCATCTGGGAAATGTTTGTGGGGTTGAAGTCTTGAGCTGTAGAAACCTGCAGCATGGTGGTGTAGACAGCTTCCCCCCCCCCCCCCCAACAAAGTAACTCCTTTAGAGAGTGAACTAGGAACAGCTTCCTAAATCCCCGTTCCAGCAATGTCCTGTTGTGGCTTCTCCTTTTTTCAGGTCAACTGACCTGACCATTATTTCTCTGGGGTCAATCTGCTCTGACTCCTCAATCTGCATTTAGGCTGGTGAAGCCAAAGATCCGGGACAAGTTTTTCTGGGTAAGTTCCCAGGTACACTATAATCTAGATAGCAGACATCGTGTCTCATGAGTAGGTATCTTGGTTTAAGACCGGTTTGGGCAAGGCTCAAGTCCTCAAACCATTCTGACAATCATGTTAAGACCAAAGACTTGTGGTGTGTTGTTCCTCTTCTGAAGGATAAAGGTTTTAGCAGCTCACCTCTTGGTAACTTGTGGAAATACACGATTTAAGCAAACAAACAAACAAAAACCCTACCCAACAACCTTTAAACGAAAACCCACAAACCAAAACGAAACCACTACATACAACCGAGGAGTCTGTAGGGACTGGGCTCATTCCAGGAGTAAAATTTATGTATTATTCGGTAGGGTTGCAAGTTCCCCGACGGTGCGGCAGAGCCGTGGAGGGGACTGGCTCTGGGGGGGTGGATCGTAAATCAGCAGGTGTAGGATTTTTAGTCTTTGACTGTAGCCACTGTCACCGTACAGCAGCATTTTTGTGATATGCTTATTTGGATATGTTTGCCCCAGACAATAAATATTAGTGAGAACTTCATTTTGGCTGATTAAGATGGCTACAAATGTTATGATGACCCTCCAGTACCTTTAAAAAAATAATTTCTTGTTCCTGTCTTCAACAGCCACGCTCTCCCTCCTGCTTTTTTGCTTCAGTGATTATTTCCTTACATGCTCTAGATAACGCATTGAACCTAGACCTTTCCTCTTCCTCCTCTGTCTCTTCTCAAAAATAAACATTTCTGCTGTAATACTTTTCTTTTTTCGCTTTGCAACTAATCCAGGCTGGCTATTTTTAATTCCAATTGCCAAGAAGCAGGTGAGGGATAAATGTACTCCAGGTGCTGAAGGGAAAAAGTGGAGCACTCTCTAGAGAGCATCTGCACCGTGCCCTTGGAATTAGTCGTTACTCCTTAAATTGCTCCCAGGAACCCCCAAAGCTGGTTTTCTCGGTTTACCAGCTCCTGGCTAGCAGTGAAAGAACCACATTGTGCTGTTACAATGGGAGGTGCCTCGTTTCTCAAATTCTTCATCCCTCGCTGTTTCTCTGGCCTTAATAGATCTGGTGATTGTATTTATTTTCTTCCTCTCGCTGCTGGGACTGCTCCTGCCCTTTAAACATTCTCACAAACAGCTCTGCAAAGAGGCAGTCCTGGCAGTTGCCTAATTTTTAGGGTGCCAAATACACCGCTCTGACTTTTGGTACCATCCCAGCTGATTGGCAGGAGACTAGATAACCTCATCTCTGCACTCTCAAATGAAGAAAAAAAAAAAAATTTGTTTTCCAATTGTTAAAGTATTTTTAAACAATAAATGGGAAGGAGATGGAAATGGGCAGAGAGTGCTTATTAACTGTGACGTGTAGAAACCCAGTGGTGTAATTTAGAGAGCAGAAACCACTATTCCTGCAGTGAAAGATGTGGAAATTTTTGATTGTTGATTAACATCTCATAAAACTTGCAGCAAATGAGGCCTGAAATAGACTGTCAGAGGGAGAAGGCTTTGCTTATTGTATTTTACAGACAGCGTGATCCTAGAAGGTTTTGTTCCTGGATTGAACATTGATTGGAAGTTATGTTTCTGGTATGGAGCAGAGCTTTTTGATTTCTGGTTAATGTTTAAGTTTTCTCATTAGTGCTGAATTTAAAAGACGGTTTGACTGGGAAAAAAGCCCTTACTGGGAGGAAAGGAGGGGCGTAAGGGGCGGGGGGTTGGTGGTATAGGGGGGCTGGTTGGTGTCACGGCCACCGGTGGCTTAGCCAGCCCTGAATCAGTTGATACCTGACCTAAAGGTGCCTTGCAGGCTGTTCTTCTCTTACAACAGTGTGTGTATAGGGACTGGGATTATAAATTTGAGCAAGAACCTCAGCAAACATTGGAGAAGAATGCAGCGTTGCGTGCCAAAATTTAGGATTTCTGGCCTCGCTGTAGGAGGGGCATATTCTGCATCTGTGTATATAAAATAGACCGGTTTGGGTTTGAAGGGATCTTAAAAAACATCTAGTTCCAACCCCCCTGCCACGGGCAGGGCCACCTTCCACTGGCCCAGGTTGCCCAAAGCCCCGTCCAACCTGGCCTTGAACCCTTCCAGGGAGGGGGCAGCCACAGCTTCTCTGGGCAAGCTGTGCCAGGGCCTCCCCACCCTCACAGGGAAGAATTTCTGCCTTAGATCTGATCTAAATCTACCCTCTTTCAGTTTAAAACCATTCCCCCTCCTTCTAACCCTATACTCCCTGATCAAGAGTCCCTCCCCCCTTTCCTGTAGCCCTTTTCAGTCCTGGGAGGCCACTTTAAGGTCTCCTTGGGGCCTTCTCCTCTCCAGGCTGAACAACCCCAACGCTGTTCCCATTCTACAGATGGGAAGAGACCTCAATATGTCAAAAGTCGTGCAGTAAAATAATACCAGAGCCTGGGATCTCACTCTCTGGGCCGTGACTGGTTTTGACCACGTGGTCCGCTTCCTCTTTACCACCGAGAAGTATAGAAAAAACTCTGAACTGAAGCTAGGTGCCTTCCTTATGGCGTAGCCCCTATAGAAAACACACGTGCCTGGTCCATTTGTGCTCCTGTCAGACGCACGCGGTTTCTGGGCTGCCTCTTCCCAAGGTGGTGACATTTCTCTGTCTGCCTCGTTGCGTTTTTATTGATCTTCCCTCTCTGCTCTCCCTCTGCTTGAATGTAAATGACTTCCACGGGCGACGTGTTTGGAAACCCAAGCTTTTTACCATCCAGAAACGTTACTTACTCTGCGAATTGAAGCTACAGTATTATGATTTTTATTGATCTTTCGGTAGCGCTTCTTGCAAGCCCGAGAGCACTTCGCGCACAGTTGGGAGGGATCATCGCGTTGGATGGAAAAGTGCAATCGCTTGTTGACTGCGATGTGGCAGTTTCCTTTCTAGAAGAGAAGGATGAACAATAGGGTGTGTTTAAATAACGGTGGAATTTAGGTTACTAGAGCCAACCCATGGTCTATCCGGGATGTTTAGAGAAATAGTCCCTCTTTGAAGTCTAAATCCTTTAAAAGACTAGAAATGGAACAGCAACACGCTGTCCCTGGCCGCGTGCGGAGATGCAGAGTTACACGTGGACTTAAAAGGGGAAATGTTGCTTCTTGAAGAGCCAGTTTTGCTTCCTTTTGGTATGCTGGGGTTGGTTTTCTGTTGTTTTTTTTTTCATGTCCATCTGTTAAATTACTCACATTGAGGAACGCATCTCAAGCTGGCCCAGCAGCGCGCTGAGCACATACGCAAGGCTTTGGAGGATATACGGATGTATCATCGTTTTTTTATTAGTAATTAAGCTGTCTCTTAAGTACTTTCTGAATCCCGTGGCTGACCTGAAGTTGGCTTTCTGGATGCTGTTGTTTCTGCTTCATAAGCTTCTTTGCTCCCTTTAATCTAACGTGTGCATCTGTGAATCCACGTCCTCTCAAAGACAGGGATGGGAGAAACCCTGTAGAGCCTCCTCCATGTGCCTGGTGCGCTGCGGTGGCTGAGGCTTTCAAAAAAAAAAAAAAATAACAAAAACACAAATGCCTCTTACTCTGGCAACGCTTAATGTGGTCAGGAACATTTGGGAAGAACTAGGGGAAAAAAGAAAAACAAACCAAAACAAACCGCCAGGCAGAGGAATCACTGTTTGGAGCAGAGGACTTGAGGGATTTGTGTGCACACATCTCTGACCAGATCAGCAGGCTCTTGGTGGGGCATGTGGTTTTCTTCCACTTCCCAGAAAAGTAGTGGGATTTGGGTGAAATGAGCATGGAGGAGGTTGTTTGCTGAGGCTGCTGGACTCCGATTCCCTGCTTTGCATCTGCTTGACTAAGCGTGACCTCTGCTACTTGCTGCTTGGGGGTTTTTTGGTGGGTTGGTTTTTTTTTTTTTTTTTTTTGCAGTTGAGATCATGTTTCAGCCCTCGCTGGAGTTAAATCCAGGGGCTGTGTGGAGAAGGGAGCAGGTTGGCTCCTCATGGACCCTGGCAGCCTGCGCTGCTGTGGGTATCACAAAAAGGGAGCGTGGGGAGACCAACACGAGGTTTCTCAGGTCACAGGAGCTACCTCGGGCGTCTGGTGGTTGTCTCTTGGGGACATCCGCAGCGCTGGCAGCTGAACGGAGCCATCCACGTTAAGATTCCTCTTAATGCAATTTTCCTTTCTGAGGTAGGAAGGAGGCTAAGTGATTTCAAACCCATCCCCTTTGCAACATCCCCGGTGGGTTTCTTGCCTTTCTCCTTCCTGGCAGTACATCTCAACGTATCGCCGCGCTCAATGCTTATTTGAAATGCTTCTTCTACCTCTCCAGTTTCGAAGAAACCTTCCCTTCAACTTTTTGACCTCTCCCTAAGGCCTGCTCTGAGAAATAAGAGCAGACATATCTCGGCATGCCAGTCTACATCCAGGATTAATATTAAAGCACTGGGATTGTTAGAGCTAAGGTTTGGTGTTTTGGGTGGGTTTTTTTTTTCTCTGCCTGGCTTTGGGGAGAGCAGGAAGGTGCTGCTTTGCTTCCTTGCACTAGGCAGGACTCACCATTTAGGAGGATCTGCATCCAGAGTTATGCTCTGGGACTTGCTATTTAGAATCATCAAGTGGTTTGGGTTGGGAGAAACCTCTGAAGATCATCTAGAGCAACCCCCCCCTGCTATGGGCAGGGACATCTTCACCTAGATCAGGTTGCTCAGAGCCCCGTCCAACCCAACCTTGAATGTTTCCAGGGATGGGGCATCTACCACCTCTCTGGGCAACCTGGTCCAGTGTTTTACCACCTTCAGCATAAAAAATTTCTTCCTTGGATCTAGTCTCAATCATAGAATGGTTTGGGTTGGGAGGAACCTTAAAGCCCATCCAGTCCCACCCCTGCCATGGGCAGGGACACCTTGCACTAGCCCAGGTTGCCCAAAGCCCCATCCAACCTGGCCTTGAACCCTTCCAGGGAGGGGGCAGCCACAGCTTCTCTGGGCAACCTGTGCCAGGGCCTCCCCACCCTTATTGTAAAAAATTTCTCCCTTAGATCTAGTCTGAATCACAGAATGGTTTGAGGTGGGAGGGACCTTAAAGATCATCTAGTCCCAACCCCCCTGCCACAGGCAGGGACACTTTCCACTAGATGGGGTTGCTCAAAGCCCCGTCCAACCTGGCCTTGAACCCTTCCAGGGAGGTGGCAGCCACAATATCTTCCAGTGTCTCACCACCCTCTTTGAGTTTAAAACCATGACTCCTTGTCCTGTTGCTACAGGCCCTATTAAAAAGTTGTCCCCATCTTTCTTATAAGCCCTTCTTAAATATTGAAAGACAATGATTTAAAAGGATCTTAGTTAGGCATTGGATCAGGCTGAGCAGCAGCCACCAAAGGACTGTTCCTGGAGAAGGCTGCGGCAGACGTTTGCTCTCCTTGTGCTCCGGGTTGACCCGATGACACTCCAGCTGTGGTGCAGAAGTCTCACAGCCCTGACGGTGCGGTGATGGGCCTCTGTGGGGCTTCTTGACACGGGCTGGGCCATGCGTGGATGGGAAACTCCGCTTGCTGGGTCACGAGGGTGGAGGTCTCGTATTCCTGACTCGCATCCTCCCGCGCGGATGACGCGAGGACCGGAGTAGATTGCATCACGATGAGTTGTCCCTGATTGAGTGTGGCTTGATGAAATTGAGCAGTGAGGTAGAAAAAGCATACAGGAAACTATTTTTTTTTTTTTTTTTTAAATTTCAGATTAAAAGGACTTTCATTACACCCCCTGCCCCACCCAGAGAGCGTTGGGTTCCCTACTTCCACCTTCTGTGCCATTTTCAAGAGATGCTGTTGAATCTGTCAGAGCTCCCAACAGCACGCCTGCAAGGAAAAATTGCAAATGAATACATCAACTCCGCTTTCATTTAGAAACCCTTTCTTTTTCCCTTCTAGTTCTGCATATCTAACATCTCCTGAATGTCACCTTGAGGAATCTATATTGTAGTGTGGCTGTTCCCTATATGTGGAAGTAGGTGGAGCATGTTCTCAAAAGATATCCCCCCCTGAAAAAAACCCAATGGCTTAGAGAACACCTCAGCACATTTTCTGTCTTAGACTTTTTTTTTTTTAAATAGGAAGTTCTCTAGGTTTTTATTCAAGGTAAGTAACGTGCCTAGAACTTGAAACCATGATAAGTGCCTCTGCAGTAATTTTTTTTCTGTCAGATTTGAGCTTGCCTAAGCAATGCACTTTTCTTCTTCAGCTCAAAGGGAGAAGGTGCATGGACGGGGTTTTTCACTGCAAACAGAGGTGGGAATAAGTTCTGTAAGAAGAGGTGACTTGCTCTGAACGTGTTGATCAGGGTTTTAAAGGCTTGAGAAGGTACAATGCCTGCCTTACTCTAAATATGTTCCGCCATGGGATGGTCTTCCAAGTTGAGGCAAGACAAAAGGGACTTTTCTATGAGTTGTCTTAACAGTGTCAAAAAGGAGGTTCGTGTGTTGGAGGATGAAGGTCAACCTTGTTCCCAGGCATGACTTTACTACTTAAAGCAGAGCACAGAACAAGGTTGAGGAGGGCTTGTGTGGAGAAGGCTGTAGGAGGAACATAGAATAATGCAGTTGGGGGCAACCAGGGCTTGTTTTGTCATCTCTGCAATCCCCCCCCTTTGTCTTCTGCAAAGATGCCACTCCAAACAGGAGACTAATACAAACCCGTGGTAGAAACCAAGCTTGGTGTGCAGGAGGAACAGGTTTGGCAGCAGAACCCTCTGTTGTCTGCCGCTCCTCTACGTAGGAAGCGTCTAATCCAGACCTGTAAACCACGGATTATATTCGTCTCGCCGTGGCTGCCTCGTTTCACGTGGCCAGTACTGATAGGTGGACTTGGGACCATTCCTGTCTGTTAAATGGGAATGTGTTAAAAGTTGCTCCAAGAATGGATCAAAAATGGTTGGAGCTCGAGCTCCAGAACACAAAGGGAAGTTTGGCTGGAGTTTGAGCAGTGACTATCCCTTTTGGATGCCGTGCTCTCGTCAACATCCTTGCGTGATCTGACCTGGGTATGGATGAGCTTTCCATCAGCTCTTGCCCACGCAGCGCCGCGGGCGTTAGTTGACTGTTCCTCCGGCGTGTTCCTTTCGTGAATCAACGTGTCTTATAAGCAAATGGAGGGGTCTGTAGCCATTTGGATCTTGAGGTGCCTATCCTTTTAGCAATAGGGAAAATATGAAAATCTGTATATGTACTTTTGGATACTCCTGGCATATGTCTCTCCATCTGCACTTAGAGCACGCGGATAATGTGGCTAAAAACACACTTGCAGATAACGCTGTATAAATTTTCCCCCTATGCGGTGCAAATATCTTTCATTAAGGCTTTTAAATAGGGAGAAAGCAACATTTTGAGGGTATGATTTTGCAGGATTACCTACATCTAAAGCAAGTCTACTCAGGCACTGCCGATAAGTCTTGTGTCTCGCAGTATAACCACTGTGCTTCAAAGCACCCAACCAGTGGCTGAGGAGGGGGCAAAGCCTTCGGAATGGGAGCGCGCTCGCTTTGCGTGAGCGTGGACAACGGCAAATGTCGTGCATAGCTGTCCGTACAGTCCAAACTGGAACAAAAATACTTCATTTTGGCAGTCTGGGGTTAGATACTGCAAACTAGGGGTTGGAACTAGGTGATCTTTAAGGTCCCTTCCAACCCAAACCGTCCTATGATTTTAAGCTAGTTCCAAAGCAAAGTAGGCTGAGCTTAAGAGTAGCCCCTCTCTGTTTCAGACCCCACTGCAAAGACTTGAGTTCTGTTTCCCTTCTTTGTTCCCTTTCACAGAAATAAGATGCACAATACTTTAATGGGGAAAATTGAGTCTGGAGCGGTGTATTTAATATATTAGTGCCACAAACAGATGTTCTGGAGTTGGTTTCGTTCTGGGGAGCTTGTGAGCTTGGAAAAGGGGCCTACAGAGGCTACTGGGGAAGGCTGAAATCTGCACATCAAAGTAATTAAAGGTTATTAATGACTCATGTATCTCCCTCCACCCACATAACTGTGATCCGGGCGCTTGCTTTCTCTTTTCATAATGCATTTCAGACTATCCTGGATGGCAGAAATCATTTAACCCTCCGGATTATCTCGGCATTTTCAGATCCCATCCCAAGGTGGGCCTTCAGCTTTAGTGTCTGCGTGGCAGGAAAGTGGCTGCCACATAACTATTTGCATTTTGTTTCCAATCATTTGACTCAAATTTTGACTACTAGGGTCTTGCCTAGCCACAGAATCTTTTTTTTTTTTTTTTTAACAAAATGCTGCCTTAGCTCTAGAATATTTTTTTTTCCTTGATTCTTCAGTATATTGACAACTTAAAGTCAGTACTCAAAGTCCTGACCTGCCAATCTAAATACAGGCACAGGATTTGTCCTGAAGCGAGGAGACTCTTGTGTGTGTTCATCTAGAGGACATGGCACTGAAATTAAGAATATCTGGTGTAAGTTCTAGTTCAGTCTCACTGAGCTGATGGTTTTACAAATAGAGATCAAATGATTTTGAGCCAGAGATTTGAAAGGTTAGAAGTTTTCTGGTAATCTGTTGATTGACATTACTAAAAGAGGTATTGATACCGTGTTAGGATACAAAAACGGAAGTTAACGTCTCCCGGGTACGTTAGCGTGCTCCTCTGGTGTGTTTGTAGGGTTATGGCATACAGCTTGCTCTGGTCGAAGTGGCTAAACCCTACAAAACCAACTGCCTTAGTTGGGATTTGTTGCAGAATTGCATCACGGAGACCTTAAAACCCTGAAGTTTGGAACCCTGAAGTCCAGCCACCTGCCCTAGATGGAGCGTGGTCCCTGTCCCCTGGAATGGGGAATGAAGTGGGGGTGGTTTTGGGTCGTGGCAGCCACTCTGCTTTTTAACGGCGGATTCCCACACCTCTCCGTGGGACGGTAGGTACAAGGGACAGGGAATATCGTACGGTGTCAGCGATGAGCCACGTTGGATGTTGACTTCAGCTGGGAATCTGGACTGACATGAAACCACTTTATCTGTCTGAGGGAAGCGTCCAAGATACAATGCCCCAGGCTTGGGTTCAGGCATGAATTCAGGAGGGAAAGGAGCTGAAATAGGATTGTTTGTACCAAGCTGGAGGAATGATTTCGTAGCCCAGTATCCCATTTCCTGACAGCAGACCCTGCCTTCACCTTCTGTGGTCCTGGGAGACCGGTACGTAGCAAACGCAGCTCCAGGTCCATGACTTTATGTAGCTGCAAAGGGTTTTGTGAGTGATGGTGGAGCTTTCAAGGGGACTGGACTCTGACAGGATGGTGTAAAGTAAAGCCTAACATTTTTGCTGATCCTAGTGTCCTCTTAACAAAGCTCTAGTACATATCTTGACTGTGTTGGGAGCATATGAACTTAAATATCTTTGAGGTGAATGTCTCCTAATGGTTTAAATATCTGGATCTTAAATATTGCTAAGTATTCTTTATTTTCCCATTCCCTAAGTGATACTTTAATCCTACAGTTTGCCGAAATATAATTGCCATGCTCTTCTGTGAGTAGACTCTTGGAAGATCTTTATCCTGGAGCTATGCAACGGCGGGTTATCTCCTGGTTTTTAAAGGCAGCCTTTGTGGGAGACAAAGACACAGCTCCCTCCAGGAGGTAGAAGGATGCCTTCCCCTCCTCGTTAGTGGACACAAACTAGCAGCTGTAATGAACTTATGGACGAGGTAACTTGGTCCATAGCATTCAAAAGTATATCCAGAGAGTGTTTCATACTGTTACGTATCCCAGCTGTGTTTATAAAATGAAGCCTCTTGCCAGGAAGGTGAGGAATTGGCTGCTGGAAGACAAGATCCAATTATCTGCAGTGATCAATGGCAATCAATTAAAAATGGCACTCCCTGGACGGTGAAACTCAAAGAATATCTGTCCATAGTTCCCTTTAAGGCAAGACGTGGCTGTTTGAGCTAGTTTTCTGGTGTTACCTTTTAACTTAACTGGTTTTAGCTTGGTAAGAACTTCAGGCTACATGAAATTTAAACCTGTTTTGACTCGAGCAGCATCCTTGATGAGTGACCTACCCCCTTCAGGGTCCTGTAATCCTATTTTCTTTCTCATACATCCCTAAGAGGTGTTTAAACTGGGAATAGAAAAGCACAAATGTCCGAGAGGGCTACAGAAACCTGCAAAGGTCCATTCAAAGATCAGGGGGCAGCAAGTAGAAGATAAGAAAGGAATGAGCAATAAATTACTTAAGCTCTACACAGGTAATTAGGAGGGACAAGGTGGTGTGTTGGGAAGACAGGATCGATTAGGGAATTAGAAATGTGGGGGGAAACCACCATAACTGTAGCGTTAATACAGAGGGACATAAACTAACAAGAAGAAAAATGGATGTGAAGGAGGGAGAGGATGCTCCAGGCTACGCATCAGAGTTGCGTGCGTGGAGGTTTTTTTGATAGTGATGAGGAATGAAGTGGAGTGCAGGCTCAGGAAACAGGGTGAGGTTCGAAGTGGTTGCGCTGAGGACGTGGCCAGCGCTTCAGTCCCTAAGTGGCTGCTGGGTTCCAAAATGATACTTGTATTTAATGCGTTGCCTTTACCTCTTTAATGCAACTCTGAGAGAAATCACGTGGGTACGATGGTGAAAATAGGGACCATGAAAAATATTCCAGCAAAACTTAGTGCAGGGAGAATATAGGGAGATTTAATGTTTCTTCTGGGGTATTTTTTTAGCCATTTTTGTCTGGGAAAGTCATGCCATTAGGAATGCCTTCAAGGTATTTGGTTAGGCAGTGCAGAAATACATGAGCTTAAGGATCGCTGCCCTGCAGATCTGCCTGATGTGGTAGGACCTAGAGTGGATGGGGACAAACTTTGTAAGCAAGAGCTTTGTAAGGGTCTTTTGAGTAGTGGCAAATACTTGCTGTAGTAACATAAATGTATAATTCCCCTTTTTGCATCAGTAAGATGCACAGCAGAACCCGCTGGAGCAAGAAGAGCGTACACCTCAGTACAAGCCCTGTCAAAACTAGGAGGGTGAACAGGGGTGGTGTAGGGGGAAGAATTATTGAAAAATAATTTTGTCTGCCCCAGAGGTCTGCAGACAGGCTCCAGCTGAAGCCTGGCGTGGGTCACTGGATGATTGGAGTTAACTGTGACTTGGAATAATTTGACTTGCACAAAGTGCCATTTAAACTGTTTAGCAAATGCTCTTTGCATCTGCTCATGCGGTCAGTTTTATGAAAGATAACGTCCTCTTAGCTTGGAAATAATGCAAAGGATGATGGCTTTATAAGCAAAAATTAAGGCAGTGGGAGACTTGAGGTGAATATTAGGTTTCCATACGTCGCGTCTGAAGAATTGCTGTCTGAGCAGGGAGTAGTACAGGTTAACAAATCGATATCGCTGCTAGCTCGCTTTCGTGCAGTTGCAATTTTCTACTCAAGGGAGTGGAAGTAACATGGCCAACTCTACTTCTCAGGGTGAAATGCCCAGGGTTACTCCTGCGTGCTCGTCTCCGCTTTGCTGCACGGCGGGTATTTTGCTGGAAGTAGTTGTGCTCTCGGCGCTTCCCTTGCTCTTTCATCTGAGCTGTTGTTAACGATACAGTTGGCATTAGTGTTTGAGGATCTCGTAGCTCTTGCTCTTTCTGCTTCGTAGAACCAAAAACTCAAAGGGAAAACTTGACGTTGGGAGGACATACTGTCATTCATCCTGATAAACTGAGAGAATTGAACTGTGCATTAACAGGCAAGATGCCAAAGAGAGAGGCTGATCATCCTGAAGTACAGAAAGATGGTCTGAGGATGCCCCGGGACAGAGGCAGATGTTCCAGATCCTTCTTGATGAATGGAAGTTTGTATTGTAGACAAGTGCACTGCCTAGAAATGTGGTCAAAGCTGGAAGTGAGATTTATTTTATTTTATTTTTTTTTTTAGAAAGTAGCAAAGTGATGGTATCCAACCACCACAAAAAATCCCGTGCTAGTATTCAGTGATAAAAATTGGATGCTGGCTGCGGTCGGGGGGTATTATTTTAAAGATGGTATCCAGCAACATCTGTGCATTGAACGCTTGGAAGTGATGCACAGCACTGTCCAATTTACTGCTTTTTTTTTTTTTTCAGCATTGACTAAAGGGTTTGCAAGGATGAACAAGGAGGGGGAAAATAAAGGGCTGAAGGGAATTATTTGAAGGTTAAGTATCTGTTGCTTTAGAAAAGCCTACAGTGATTGCACCGTTGCAAAGGCAAAATGAATAAAACTTAACTAGACAGACGAAGTAGACCTCATTACGAGTTGGGCTCTGCGCTTGCTACCTTGGTTGTAGATCCTCATCGATATCTGTGGGGGAGGAAGAATAAAACAAAGCTCTTCTGATGTTGCTTGTGGCTGAAATTCTGTGCTGCTTTCTTCCCTTGAAAGCCTGTTCTCCTGAAGACTAAATGCTGCCTTTCATAGCAGAGCTTTTGAGATACTCGGAGTATTTTTGGCTAGGAAAGATAATGAAGTCTTAATGCAGCAATCCATTTGATACAGAAGATCAAAAGGCACACAGAACTTGAGTTAAAATCCAAGTGTGGCTGGACGCAGAAATAGCAATGACAAAGCGTGTGGGATCTCATCTCCTCACCATCATCTTCTAAGCGCTCGGTTTGTTCTAGGGGCTGGGAAGTGAGATGACAGGACAGCTCGAAGCACATCCCTTAAATGAGAAAAGGGATAGGAAGGGTTCTGAAGAGACTATGTTAAAAAAAAATCCAGTGTATTGGTACTTTGAAATCTCTTCTCATACTTTTCGTAGCCTAAAGCTTAGAAACAGAGTAGATTTCCAGGGAGAGGAAGGATGTACTTGTGGGTGTCCAGCTTGCTGAGGTGACTGCTAACACGAGATGTGGGATGGAGGAAGAGAAGACACTTGCA
Source organism: Strix uralensis (assembly GCF_047716275.1). Lineage (NCBI taxonomy): Eukaryota > Metazoa > Chordata > Aves > Strigiformes > Strigidae > Strix > Strix uralensis. Next base: position 174,270,582 of record NC_133972.1, on the reverse strand, counting down.
CCATGACATACAGCTTGAATGTTGTTGGTGGAATCTGAGCTGCACCCCCGATTTGTACTTTCATGGTACCTGGGGAGGGGAGCCCAAGTTTGCCTTCCCAAACCATGCTACTTGGTGGTGTCAAGAAGCTCTTCCCTAAGCTCAGATTGGCTCTTAAATTGGAGGAAGGAGCTCCAGTTTAGCTCTACTATTGTTATAGCTTCTAACCCTTTAATCCGCTGTGTTGCAGTATATTTCTAAGGGATGCCTTTTCTTCACACGCCTGCAGATAAATGGAGTACAGAGGTTGTTAAATGGAAACACTTCCAACTTGGTCTACCAATTTTGTGTGATGCACTTACTGCAACCGCTGGTTTAGGTTCACTTATTGTTCACAAATTTTCCTTTATCTGCTAAAAAGAAGAAAAAGCCTTAAACTGCTCCATGGGGTGAAAATGTTCAGAGGAGATTTTTTACATCCAACTCAGGAACTCTTATGTCAGCTGGAGAAGGAGAAAGAAGAGTAATTGAAAATATTCAATACTTCATGAGCCACAGTCCAAGAAAATTTCTAATGCAGCTGTAATATGATTTGGTTTTTAGAGCTCTCTGTATTGATTTGTCATTTAAAAACTGTCGTGCTCTGTGTCCGTTGTACAAGGAGGGAGGAAAAAGAAAATGCTTTATAAATAAATTTCTGAGGACATACAGAGTGCACTTGGAGTAATGTCTGGACCATAGTGGAGCTGCTTATTGGCTCTCACATTGTGCTTTGGCTGTTAATGGTGTGTAAATTTTATTTCTATTTAAAGCCATTGTGGGACTTATTTTTTTCCTGTTTCACGTGCAAAGAGAAAAATGGAAGAGTGGGCAGGATGTCTTTGGGGCCCCTGCTTTAGGATGCATCTCAGTCGATGTCTGCCTGTCACCCCACCTCAAATTCCAGCGTTGCCCCATTATCAGGGAACAAGCATGTTTTATACTAAACATATGTCTCACACTTGCCTCTGGTTACAGCACTCGGTACTAGTGCCATTTATCAGCCTAAGTAGAGATAAATTATAAATGTGCAAGGAAAAAAAAAAAAAAAACCCTTGATGTTTAAGAAATTTTCTTCCTCTTCTCTACTCGTCATCTTGCCTCATTTTTAGCTACAATTTAGACTGTGTGACCACGGCTTTTAAGAGCACAGGTCATTGACTTTCAGATTGGCAGGCAAGCTTCCTTCCAGCTCTGATATTGCTCTGAGCAATTAGTATCCAGAAAGGCTGAATTGAGCAGAGTGGGCACGTTGGGTGAAGCAAGCGCTGGTACCAAGCATGGTGAAGATGTTGCTTAGAGCTGTGTACAAAGCACCCTTGATGCGTGTTCAGCATATCTGATGGTTCCTATTACTCCTTTGAAATTTGTTGCCCAGCCAGCTGAAATAGTCTTTTCTCCACACTGGAGATCTCGTGTTCAGTTGAGGTAGGACTGCTAGGGTATCTGTCTTTGGGTAGGGCTCTCCTGCGTGCTCCGAGTGCCACACAATCTCAGCTTGAACTTGTGAGCGAGGACTCGCTTTGTTCTTGATGAGTTTCTACTCTTCTCAACACAAGCATTTGGGTTTATGGTACCTCGCTTATGATGGTGTTGAGGGTTGGGACTAGCTCTCCTTTCCCTCAAAACACTGGACTGTGTTGAAAGAGTCCATGGGGTAGAGGCCACAGACAAAATATTTAGTGAAGACCAACAGAGCAGTTTGTGATGGTGTCTAGCAAAGTTGTGGGGCTTGGGAGGTCCAGCTTCTGAAGGCCAATGCAGCTGACACCCCTTGGTGACTTATTACTGCTTGGCAATGAAGCTTTCGTTGCCTTCCCTTCTGGGATTGCAGATAAAAGGCCATTTTCCCCTTTTTCAGAGCATGTGTGTGGTGTTAAGCAGCACTGAGGGGCATAAAAGTTTGTTCAGGGCAGACTGCAGAGAGGCAAAATGTCCTCTTACACCTGTATCAGTGGGTACCTGCAGCCTGCTCACTGCAGCTGCGCTCTTCTCGCTTCAGTGTGTCTTTTGGGGGGTGTTTCTCCCCAAAATCAGGCCAAGGAGTCCATCTCCTTGTAGGCAGACATCAGCTGGTGACAGAGCTGGCTTTGGAAGGATGCCTCTTGGAGGGTGACCTGGAACAAGTGCACCCCTTGGACGGTGCTGTATCCTGCCTGGCATCTATCCTGAGGGCTGTCAACATCCACGCTACGCTGATGAGCCCAAAAGCAAAGTCTCATCACCCAACACAGAGCCAGTCCCCGAAACCAACAGAAAGACTCTTCATTGATTAACATCGATCTGTCTTGGGCGGCAGTGCCGCCGTATCAAGAGCAGATCTCCCGTCAGATGTGCTAATGCTTTTGGCTCCTCGCCAACTTTTAGGGCCCTTGGCATGTAACTTTACCATCAAGTTCTCATATTTCTGCAGATTCTCTGGGACTCTTTATCAGGGCGTGTAATGATAAGACGGAGGGTAGCAGTTTTAACTAAAAGAGAGTAGATTTAGATTAGATGTAAGGAAGAAATTCTTCCCTGTGAGGGTGGGGAGGCCCTGGCACAGGTTGCCCAGAGAAGCTGTGGCTGCCCCCTCCCTGGAAGGGTTCAAGGCCAGGTTGGACGGGGCTTTGGGCAACCTGGGCTAGTGGAAGGTGGCCCTGCCCCTGGCAGGGGGGTTGAAACTAGATGATCTTTAAGGTCCCTCCCAACCCAAACCATTCGATGGTTCTGGGATTGTCTCCTGCTGCGGCCGTTTTTGAAGTTGTACTTAGTGACTGATCAGGCTGTTGATGCTGCTGGTGGAGAGCAGAGAACAAGATTTACTCTAAACCGAATACTCAGTTTAACTTGTAGACCCATTTGTGGTGACTTGCTCTGCTAGGTGTTGAGAAACAAGTTGATAAAAGGAGCTGAGGATCTGAGCTGGAGGCCCAGGTGTGAAAACACAGCAGAGCGGTCGGGACTTTTGACTGTGTTATGACTTCAGAGGGGTTTTTTGCTGGATTTTTTTTCTAGAAGAGCCTTTTAGATCACCAGAGTTATCCACTTTGCCTTGCATTGTTGGCTGGCAGCCTCTATTTTTTTCATTTTATTGTTTTTCTAAGCAGTACGTTCGTTGATTGCCTCTGCGTTAGATAAACTTCCTCAAACATCTTGGAACTGAAACTGCGGCCTTTGAGCAGCCAGTGTCAAGCTGACTACAAACCTTCTCCATAACCCTTAACATAAGCTTGTTTTACTCACTTGAACGTCCAGAGCAGTTCAGGCTTTGGAAATCCTGATGGTTTCTGGTGGGAAATATTTCTGCTGAACTTTTCAAGAGGTGTATACAAAGAGCGCTTGGGGATTGAGAGTTGCGAGCGTCGTCGGAAACCCGCGCTCTGCGAGACGGGCAAAGCAAGTTTTCAACACGACGACGTCTTGTTCATGCCTAAATAACAACCGTCGTCCCCCAAGCTCCAGAAAACGTTGTGGTAAGATCCCTTATCCTGAAAGGCAACAAACAGCCTTTCCTTCAAGTCGTTAAGTAGTGTCTGGGTGATGATTTGACTAATTTGCCTGCTGCGGTGCTCTGCTCGGGGGATCTAATCAGCGAGCAAATTGCAGGTCTGGCTGATTCTGCAGACCATGCCTTATGTGACTGTCTTGCTGTTCGGGTTCAAGGGGCCTGCTTGGCTTTGTCATTTCAAAGCAAGCTCCCAAACTTCTTTTAGGGTTGTATTACTGGATTAAAGGCTTTACTGTAAGGCTTGGGCACACAATAGCTGCTGGTTTAAGTAGCTTCTCTGTAAAAGCTGCGCTGCGGCAGCGTGCACGCAGGCTTTCTGTCAGCAAAGTGCTGCGACTTTGTTTAACCGCAGGAAGCTCGTTGGGCTCTTTGAATCGCCCCAGTGGTGTGGCAGGTTAAGAGCCTTTCCATGGAGAGTCCCTGTGACTCAGCTGCTGCGTAGTAACATCCAGCTTGAATCACCACTGCACCGATAATCATGTTAAATAGCGCCGTTTTGTCCAAATTCTCTTGTCATTCTGAAAAATTCTATTACATAGCATCCTTTTAACCTGGTTACCTGGTTTTCTGTGGCCTTTCAAAGGGATTCCTTCATTTCCTCTACCCTATTTTCCCTGGCCACCTCTGTTGCAAGGATGACACGGATAGAAGAGAAATATTTGTTCTCTCACAGGGACAGAAGTCTGATTTGCTCACGTAAGGCATCACTCATATAATCAAGCCTTTCTGGTTCTTTGTTCTAGGCATCTATTATTGGAAGAGGAGGATGTTGTGAATTGCTGAGGACTCTTACAAAGAACTAGGAAGGTTTGAATGAAAAGGCAGCAGGTTCAGAGGAAGGATTTGGTAGCCTGTAGTCCTTTCTTTCTCACCACGTATAATACGTGGGAGTTGAGACTTGGATCATTTGTCAATCCTACGTAATAAAAATGGATCCTAATTGCTAGCAATCCTTGGCCATGTTATACCAAAATTGCTGTAACAGGTAACTATTTTCAATATTGTCATTCCAAAAATGACAGTATAGAAAATTAATCATTTTTGTAACAATAATTTCACTATTTCTTTAGTCCAGAGCTCCAGATCTTCAAAGAGGTGGGTGATGGGTGGACTGGCTGAAACTCTTCCAGTTCAGGAGCAGCTTCTCTCCTGTTTTGTTCTCCATAGTGGTGGGGCTTGGCCTTCTGCATCTTTGAGCATGTTTCGGGGTGTTAGAGTTTGAGAAAGCCTGGGAAAATGGGGCAGGAATGATTTTTGCCTTAAAATCAAGTTACTGGCTTTAGGGTAGGGAATAATTCCATTTTAAACAGAGTGGGGGTGAGGGAAGCGGGCTCTGTACTAGGAAGTTGGTTGGTGGCTTTGCTGTAGAGCAGCTCATCACTACCTGTGTTGCTAAAAATGTTTTGTTTAATGAATTCTCTTAACGAGCGCCCGAGACCACGCTGACTTCTCTGTCAACCTGTTCTTCCTTCAAAGACCCGAGTTAACCAGCGTTGTTGATACTAGCTTGAATTTGCTATCTGCTGGCCAACTTAATTTCTCCTCTGATGAGCCATCTTAAAATAGTGCAGTAGCCTAGCTTAAAAAGCTGCTTTGAGGCCTGAAGACTTACAAATACCTATTTAAATATGCCTTATGCAAAACCAAGTTCCTGACTTGACTGGTACTGCAGGTATTTCAATGACTACCCTTGCTTTACAGCTGGGTTAGCCCACAGCAGTCTCTCTTGCAGTCTAGCTTCCAGTCTGTAACTCTAACCACAAATCCCAAAGTTTTGAGTCAGCTCCTCATCTCTGCTGGCTCCAGAGTATTTCTCCCCCCGCCAACACCTCCTCTTCGCTTGGCTTTCCCACTTGCCAGCACAGCAATCATTACCTGCTCTGGCACTGAATAAATAGCAATTAATCATACTGACAGCTATGTGATGACATCCAGGGCACCTACTAATAAATGGTATAAGACCAAATCTTATTTTACCATGTCTACCTTAGCCAGCCAGCTGTTCTTCCTCCTTTCCTTTACTGTTCACGTGCTGTAAACTTTGTCCTATCCATGTTTTTTCCTCCTGTTGCATTAGTGTAGTACTAATATGCTAAAGAATTGCTAAATGCTTGCACTAGTCTTACTAGTGTGTAGACATCTGCTTTTGGTGGTGGGGTGCCAGACTGGACAGGCTTCTGGCCAGACCAGTGCTATTCTTCTAGTGACTTGACATCTCGACGGGTTCAGATGAGGACTGGATGCCCGGGGATGAGGATGTGTTTGTAAGTGCATATCTCATGCCTTTCTGTAAGGTTACAACACTGGTGATCTCTTTTTCCGTTTTTTTTTTTTTTTTTTTTTTTTAAACATTGCCTGGGAATGCGTAAAGCCCTGGCATAAAAAATGCCCCCATGTCCCAGGATGGTTGGGCTATGTTTTTTAGGTCTCAGGGTTTCCTGGACACATCTGAAAGTTTTTTAAATACGTGTTACTCATCTGCACCTTCATAAAGCTGGAGATTTGCTGCTTCCCTGGCGTGGTTTAGCTGCCTGCTATGTGGACACTGCACTTGATCGGTAGATCCACACTTTCAAAAGTGCTCAGGGACCAGGCTGCCTCACTGGAACAGCAGATCTAGATGTGTCTTCAACTGGGAAAAGGGTTAAAACTCCACGGACCCCTCTGTCTATCCGCGTGGTCTCTACTAACCTGAGTTTTAACACTTTCTGGTTGAGCTGTAGGCTTTTTCATAGCTAGCTTGTGTGTGTACGACTGTGACTTTTAATGCTCATGTTTCTATAGGATAGATCTCTTCATGTCTTTTAGGATATAACCCTAAAAAGCTCTTAAGGGCTGGCAAGCTGGACTGAGGGTCTAGCAGGTCAGAACTCCACGGTGAGAACTCATGCAAATGCGCACACGTAGCAGTGCAGGAGTCCTCTACCCGTCTCACGCGGAGCGAGTTGAACTCAAAGCACACGGTGTGTCAGCTACTCTACCGTGACTCCCTCAGCCCCCGTTCTCAAGCCGTTAACCTACCTGCAGCTTCGTTATCGTATTTTGACACCATCAACTGCAGGAAAGCTCTCAAGGTTGTAAATTCTTCAAGTCTGTATCTATCTCCGGTGTAAAAAGTCCAGCAGGTTACTAGACCCAAGCCTGCCGGTTTGATATCCCCTTTTCCTGGACGGTGTTTGAGAGGTTCTTACTGTTGGTCACTTCCCACCTTGGCAGATCTATCATGACATGGTTTTGCTGCCTGTGGAACAGGACCGTCATCTTGAAGGTCAGTGTTGTGTGGACAATCCCTAACGAATGAACTGTCTTACCTGGCCGCTGTGCGGGATTGCACTCCTAAGGGTACCTATTTCTCTAGGTTCTTGGCTCAGCCTTACTCCAGCAGCAGATATTACAAATACCACCAATGATGCCATTTTCTTAAATTCATTATTGTTGCTGGGTTCCCTCTCCCTGCAAACCTTGTTCTGTCTTATTATGTGTTGGGTTTTGGGGGGGTTTGTTCTCTCTTCATTTTACCCCTTCCAAGGCTTTAACGTACAACATTCCACTCAACCTCTGTTTCTGCTCCTGCCTGTCATACGTGCAGCCGCTAAGCCAGGATTTGCTGGGCTGTCCCTGTAGATGTAACGGGCCAGGGCGGGTCTGAGAAAGGTACTGGGCAGCTGTGTGGGATTTGCTGGAAAATTTGCCCCCTTCTGCCTTTATTTTCTCACTTCTTTCTTTTGCTCCGTTTCTCCTCTCCTGCTTTTTCACAGCTTTTGCATCCTCCTTCTCAGCTGTAGCAGAAACCCCTCAACTGCCTTCATCCCTGGGACGAGAGACTTGGTATCCTGGCAGAAAGCTGCAGAAATAAATAAGAAGAAAAAAAAAAAACAAAAAACCTTCTGGCTGCTTTTCCTGTAGCTGCTGGAGTCCAGCGGCACTGCAGAGGTGTGCTGACTCGATCTGCAGATGAGGGGCTTCATGAAGCTGCTTCTTCTTTTGCAGTACAAGGGCCTCTGTCCCGCTCCCCTGGGATGAGCCTTGTGGGTTTGTTTCCCTTTCCACCATTTTTTGGTCATTCTCCTGCTGGTTTTGGGTCATTCTCTGCAGAATCTGTCTTGCGTCTCTCTGCAGGTGCCTGAATATTGCTCTTCCCGATGCTCTTGGCATCACTGCTTTCCTTGTGCCCGAGTTGCTGTTTCTACTGTTCTCTTAGCTTGATTCTTCTCCAACTGTTGAGCTCCTGCTACGCTCACACTTTGTCTTTTTTTTTTTTTTTTCCCTCCTGTCCTCCCACCCCCGTCGGTCTCGCTACCATTCCTTCAGTATCTTGTAGGGAAAAAGATGTTTTCACACTTCAGAATCTCATGGAGTCTTTGATGCTTGCATATGCAAACTTATTTACATCTTCTTTGTACTGCTGATACCTCACTGCGTCTTCAGGTGGCATATTGTTGAGCTAGCTCTGCTGTATCCTGATGGGAATTAACCATCATGCTGAGAGACTACTGCTAGCAGCTAATCCCTGCAAAAAATAACATTAATTTCTAGTTATTTTAGTGGGTTTGGGGGGGGTTGTTTGACCGCTGTGAGCTGTAACCGTGCATTAACGAGAGGGTGCAATGAAATTCCAGGGTGTGGGATTTGGAAAAACATGGTGAAAACATAACCTGTGCAAAGAATGTCCTCAGATCTTCCTTTGAGCTACAGTAGAATGGCTCTCAGTTGTGTCAAATTGTGATTAAATGATAAAATCCTCGATTGCTGTAATCTTGCTTCCTCGAGAGTAACACAGTGCTGAGCCTCTTGGGAGGGGGTTTGAGGCTCTGTCCCTGCTGGGTGAGGTGCCTTCAAAGTGGGGATTTTGAAGGCTGTCTCTTAGCTGCGAGTCTATATGTGGATCCCGGTGGTAGGGTGGAAGGTGGAGGTTTCTAGATCTCTTAAAAACACGAGCTTTTCACTGCTGCTCTGCTGTCACATCCACAATTATTTATTTGACAGTCACGCACGCAGAAGTCATTGCTGAATATCTGTTTCCCTAGCTGTTAGAATGGTTGGAAATGACTCCTATCCATGGATGTCCATCCCGTTTGCCTTGGGGATAAAATATTACCATAATACCTCCATGGAAGAACTCACCATTTGAGAAGTGTTTTGAGGAAAGGTGTAGGTTGGAGCAGACTTGGGTAATTCAGCTCCTTGTAACTGAGTTTTAATACGGGGAAGGCATGGCTCTGTGCGCGGGAGGTGGGAACATCACGCGTGCAAGGTAGCCCGATGGGCTAGCTGGGAAACCAAAGTATGGAGTATGGAGTAAGAGGAGACAGATTTTCATGTGGTAGGGAATGAAGACTGGTGTAGGCTGGTGTGGAGTTGCTCTGAGGCTTGAAAATGAGAGGAATTTAACGCAGATTCTTGCACTGAATCTGAAGATGAGTTACCCGTTTGCTTCTGGTATGTTGAGGGGCAACGTTGTTTTGCCCTGCTACCGATCTCTATATAATTTCTTTTTGGAGAGTCTATAGTGCAAATGTAAGCCAAGAGGGATGATCCAGTGTAGAAGGTAACCTGAAGGATTGTTTGGGATGGGCTAAAACGGGCTCGTGGTCCCACAAGGTCAGCTGTGTTTCAGGGAGCAGATCTGCGCATCACATTTTAGGTGATTTACTGAGCTTCCCCTCACTGACAGCTGCGGCAAGATTTTAAGCTCTGAAACAAAACCTGGTTTATGATCCCGGTCCAAAGGTATGTTACAAAGCTGCTAATGGATGTTAAGGAGTGTTATGGCTACTGGCAATTAAACACCGCTAATGATGAAATTTCTTATTACTTCCCTCGTGATTGCAGAGGGAGGCTCCTGGTGCAGCCCCCTTGTGCTGCAGCCATTTTATGAGCATCTTCAAATACAGTTATGCAGCCATAAAAAAAAAATAAAATAAAATGTGCATATTTTAAGGAGACAGATTGCTGCCTTCATCTGTCTCCCTGATTAGATGCCAGAGCTGCACCGTGCTACAGTAACTTCATTCTTTTTCTTTTCAGCATGTACCTTCCATATATCACCATCTTTTATTGAAATATTATTCTGCTGGGTGATTTTGACCATCTAGAAAGACTTACCACTGTAGGCAGGTACCCAGCTGTCTGCTCACCCGCTGAATTTAGGAAAACCTTGAAGCATTCAGGTCCAAAGGTGACCTGCAAAGCAGCAGGAGTGTAGGGGGGCAGGAAGACAGTGGAGACAGTGCACTTGGCTCTGGGAAAGGCTGATTTAAAGCAAAACTTCTGCTTGTTTTACTGCGATGTTCTTCATCAAAATCTGAATTTTTAATGTCGTTTTCAAAGGTTTCTAAGCAACCGTGTGTGGTTTGACTTGGCATGATCCCCGCATCCTCTCTCTTCCTTTGGGTTGTCACCAGCCAGGAAGCTTCCTGCTGACTTGGAGTGGTGGGAGATGGCCTCCAATGTCCTCTTCTTCGGAAACCCGCTGGCTGCTGCCGCCAGCCGATGTAGCTGGTTTAGTTACTCCCTGGAGGTCGGCACTGCAGTGCTGAGGATAAGGGTTAAAGCCCTTCTGAGATCACGTGCGGAGCAGAATCCCCTTGACCTTGTAAATGAAAGGAAGTGCAATCCCACCACCACCACCACCCTCAACCCGGGGATAGCTAACAGCTATAACCAACCTAAACTTGGCAAGTGTTGCTGTGGCTTCTAATGCAGTCTGAACTGCTCTGCCTTGGTCCTTGAGGTGATGATCTGCCTTTTTTCTTGTTTGCTACATATACTGGGTATAAAAACTAATACTGCGTATTCAGCTGTGTCTCCGCAGTCCATATTTTTTGAGCGCTTACATTTTAATACCACCCTTTGGCATCCTGCTTCCTCTTCATTCCTCCTAGCCTGCTGCAAATCTGACCTTAAAGAATGGAGAACAAGACTTATTGTGGACCGGATAGCACTTCTTTTGGAGATGAATTTTTTTTTTTCCGTATCAATGAAGTTGTTTTACTGGCTCTCCTGATGTCGTACACAATGCTCAATAGGTCTTTAACTGCACGTAGTATCTTAATTCATGTTTGCATGGCTTCTTAGAAAGGTGACCCTGTCGAACTGTGAAATTGTGTAATGTTGTTTTTCCCACCTGTAAGCAGTAACCGTAGGAGTTTAGCCGCTCTTCAGCAAGTCATCTTGCGTAATACTGAATTTAGGGAAATGAAAAGATAATTTATGCCGTTGAGAGCATGTACTTAAGTCTTCCGCTGGTTCTCAACTCAGTTTCTTAAGCAATCTACTTAGGTAATAATAAAAATTGTAGGGAAAAAAGAAAGAAAAAAAAAAAGGCACAAGGTATCCTGCTTTGTATAGTTGAACAAATGAGGCACAGGAAGAAACCTGTAAACAGTCATTCCAAGGTTAACAGGCTGTGCTCTTAAGTCATCATTCCCAATCTCTCCATTCTGGCAGCCTTTCTCTAAAAAGGTGAATTCTCACAGCCCTAGGATTTGGTTTAGGCACAACTTGCCATCGTTTCTGCTGAGGCTCCTCCAGTGTGGAGGAACCTGGGCTCCCTCCGGTTGGGGTGAGATGTGGTCCCCCCGCAGTAACGTGCTTCTGACGATGCAATCTTGGCGTGAAGGAATGGGGCCGACAGACTTGCTTCCTGCTGGAGCATTCATGTTTTCTGTGAAAAGTTTGATTTGAATAAAAGCTGCTCTTAAATTCCAACAGCAGCGTGTTACTGAGGGTTCCTGTTGAACTTGATGCCTTTTTGGAGGAGTTAAATGACAGTGAAAGGAAGATAAGCTAGGTGATGTCTTGTGTTGGGGGATAACGATGCCAAACTGTCTCATAACCAAAATATTGCTGCTGTTCTTGCTGAGCATCTCCGCTCTTCAAGATTCAAGGTTGGGAGGAGCGCTGCAGCAGTGACCCTCTGAGGATTACGTGGAGCTGGTGTTAGGATGGCCTTGAGGTCACCTGAACCACTGTGCTACATTTTCTGTACTTAAAACGCAGTCGATGGCCAAGGCCACTGTGCGATAACGAGCTCTTGGGTGCCGAGCAAAGTGGAAGAACTGCAATAGGCATCTGACACACTGATGATATTAAACTATTTCTAGCAACTGTCCTCATCTTGGCATATGACCTAACTCTCGATACATAGCTGTCATGGCAACTATAAAGGTCAGCATAATTTCTAGCTAATATTTAAGGTGGGCAGATAATAGTTTTCTGCCTTGGGCAAACAAGCATCTATTTGGTTTGAAGCCTGGGACAAGAAGTCTGGTCTAGGTTGTCTGATCTTTTCTTGAACCTATAGAACTCCAGGTGGCCCTGAAAGGAAAGGAGGTTGTTCGGCTGTCTTAATGTACTGCTAATAGATTACTAAGAGATAATTAAAATTACTCTTCAGCAGCTTGTAATCATCCCTTGGATTTGTTTGCTGCTTGAGACGCAGCAGCTGTGTCGTAAGCAGGAGAGGTTTGGTAGAGTGAGGCCCTCCTGGCTGGCTGCTAGTGGATTGGGCATTTTTCTCCATGTCTGTTGGATTTTTGCACAGTCAGGCCATCAGGGTTTGCTGAGTTGTGACGCTTTGTTAGCTCCAGAGCAGCACAACCTTACTACCCAACAATCTGTATGGCAGACTTTAACCGAAATGTCCAGTAACTGCACCAAACCACCCAACAGCCATAGAGACCCTGGATTCGGGTTGTGACTTCTTTGCCTCGGTGATGGCCAACACTGCTGGGAGGGACAGTGCAGCTGTGAGTGGGCATCTGGAGATGGTGGGTGGGAGGCTGGGGCCCCTGGAGTTTGGGGATTTTTCTTATTATGGAAGGATAGTGGAAAGAAAACAGATACTAAACACACTGAGTCACTTGGAGACACGTGCTCTTGACTGCAGACCTCAGAGGCTACGAATCAGCGTAGGTTTTGGTTTAGGGTTTATTTTTTCCTTTGAAGATACTGACACCAGTGATAAGAGCGTGGCTTACTCAAAGTTCTGGTCTCCTTGACCTGGTTTTCCAAAAGCTGCAGCCTCAAGATGTCTTGAATCCACCCTACAGAGGTTGGCAGACAGAGAACAGTAGCTTGTGCTCGTGTTAGTGTAGGAAATCTGCTGGGGACCTGATTCCTCTGAAAAATAACAGACAAAAGCTGTTAATGTTCTGGAGGGACAGGGTAAGAAGGGGCTCCTGGTGATGAAGAGAATATGGGGAGGAAGGCAACAAGTCTAAGACTGCTCTTCTGTCAGCCGACATTTGTTGGCTTGAAGTCACCATGGGAAATCACAGGTCTCAGGACTGGGTAAAGCCTCTTCTGATGATACTGAAGTAATGATTGAGGACACCCTTTGCTGATTCTTCCAGCAATGGCAGAAGTCTTTGTCATGGAATTCTGCATCCTGACGGGGCTGTCCTTGATTTTAAGGAAACCCAACTGCTTGAAGGTGATTCTGTGCACAAAACGCCTGGATAGCTGGTGTGCTCTCAGCCCTTAGGTCCAGAAGTTGCATCTCCATTTTGATCCTACACAGATGGAAAGAACTTCCTCTCAATACCCTTTTTATGAGGTACAGAACCAAATATAAACTCTGATTTTATTAAATAGAATTAGCAGACTAAAGCCCTAATTAAGAAGGGTTTACAATAATCTCTCAGAATAAGTGAAGTCATGGTATCCCCTCCTGCCTGTGGACTGGGCCTTACTCCTCTCCCTGGTTTTTGGGAGGTTTTGTAATACTGTTTTGTGAAGCACTTGTGTCCCTTTCTGACTAAGAGTTTACTTACAAAGCCGTCCCTCCCAGAGGATGACAGAGGAAAGGGCTGGTGGAGTCATCTTCTATTGACTTCTGAGTTAGCAGTCTTAAGTATTTTGGCTTTTTTGAGCTGCTTTGTATTTGGTGAAGTGAACTTCATTTTACTGAACTAAAATTACCACCTTCGCCCAGAATAATTCCCTGGAGCCTCAGAAGTGGTCAGTGAATTTTAAAAAGCAGCATGACAAGATATTATTGTTACAGAGGGGGCAGGCTCCAAATGTGAAATTCATGAATGTAAACTTTAACATTTTCACTGCTGTCCTACGCTTTCCCAGAATCATCAGTGGGTTTCCTGCCCTGCCAACCTTTGGGGATGAATATTCCCTTTATCACGTTGCCTTGCTTTCCCCGTGACGTACGTCTGACGGTACGATGTCGGAGAAGCTTAAATACTGCAGGGCAACAAACAAATGTTGTGAGGACTGGAACAAAGGTGGGTGTCTTAATGGGAAGACTCACAGCACTGAAAACCTGCCAGCACCCCTCTTTTGGGCACTGGGGCTGCTCTTGTGGGGTTGGTCATTCCATAAGAGCTCAACATCTTACAAAATGAAATTGAGAGCGTTTGCTTTGAAGGACAACGGGAATACGAGGCTGGTCTTCTAATGTGATTGACCTATTCTTCAGTAGAATCTAATGGTTTTTTAGAGACTGATTCTTAGAGGAACTCGTATCTCCACCAGAAAATACAGTCTTAACATCTTGGACAGAAGTTATGACGAGCACTGCAGGAAGAGTTAAGCAACGAGATCTTCATGAACATGTTGTCCTAGACGTGTGAGGATGGGAAGGAAGCTTAAGCTGCTTTTCTAGAAAGATGAGCATGAATCACTTGGGTTTCTGTCCTTTGTGAGTAATGCTGTAAAATCTGTGGCGCTTGCAGTAATGCTTTCACAACCCACCCATGCCATACTGCGTGCCTGTAAACTTCTATGGAGTAGCATCTCTTAGCTGTGCCTCCAGTTTGGTGAACTAAAGTTTAAAATAAAATTTAAGAAAAAATAAAAAGCGTTGACGTTCTCATGTGCTTTCTGAAAATATGAGCACACTTTCCTGTGTACGGTATTAGCACAGTTAAACTCTTGTCATTGGCATCACAGTTTTGCCAGGAGCCAGGCGGGCACAGCTGAGGGAACATGTTTGAAACAGGATTTGTCATCTGCAAGCTGTCATGGTTCCCATGACCTGCTATTTTGTGAGAAACCCTTCAGGTTGGAAATGTGCTTTATGGACACAAACATACCTAAGGAATGGGTCACTACTGAGGATATTTTTTTAATTATCATTATTATTATTTTCTGCATAGTAGTTCCTGTGTGAACTGTGAGTAAAGGTATCAGTACCACGGGGAAAACCAGATATAATCCAAAAAGCTATGAGTCCACCTTGCTTATTTTCTGAAAGATGCCTTCAACTCAAGGAGTTATTTCGGTTGCTCCTGTTGTATAAGCAGAACCTTCCTTTCTGCAGAAACACCCTTTTCATCCTTGCTGGCTTGTGGTGATGCTCAATATCAAGAATCTTGTTGAATGAGCCAAGGTAAAAACCTGGTTATCGGCATCATGCGCTTCCCCAGAGACACACCTTTATCTTGGTCCTTTGCTATTTAAATTGCACCTTTGCAAATCATTCTTAAAAGCCAAAAATCTGCTCTAGTGAACAGATTTTCAAGCCTTATTTGTCCTTCACTTGCAAACACTGCTTTTGCCTTGCAGTGGGCTATGCAGCTGCGAGGTGGTCCTCATCGTCAGCGTGGAATAGGAGAAACAATCCTCTATGTGTTTATTATCCTTCCTTTTCTGCTTCAGTGCTCTAAAGTGGTATGGGAGCGCTGCTTGCTGGACGGAGACCGGGTGCTTAGCCGGTGACCTGCCAAGATGATGTAATGGTGCTACGGGGCTGATATTTAAAGTCAGTAAGTTGGAAGGAGGAAGGAATCCTCCAGAGCGACAGGAAGACCTCTCAAAGGGTGACTCGCTCTCAGCCCTGGCTTCACTAAACCCTTCTGCTCCAGATCCACGCCCCAAGGACACACAATGCAGACTGACCTTGGTTTTAATGACTAAGCCCCACTCTTGGGTATTTACTGTGTGCGTACACGTTCTGTGGCGCTTAGATATACTGCAAGTTGAAAGGAATTGAATAGATTTCCTAACCTAATGATCCGTGTATCCTAGATTCTAGGTGGTACCTCTGAAATTTACTGGTAGGAGCAGCCAGGTGATAAATGTTCCCTGCTGCTGAGCGCTCTCTGCTATATCCGTCAGCCCTGTTGCTGGTGACCGAAGCTGGCACAGGCTTAGGTATGATGTACTGCCGGTCTAGTGTGCTGTATCAGCAAACTCAGCCTCAAAATTCATGTAGCATCTCCTCTTTGTTCAGTGGTTGGCATTTGGCTGGCTTCACCTTCCAATCTTTGCGTATGGTCTAAAGAGATGAAAAGGCTGGTGAGATGGGTGGATTTGGTTTTTTGGATCCTTCAAGGGATGTGGAGGTCTTGCTGGGAGAGCAGGCTTTGGATTAAAGTATGGGCTTTGGACACAAGGCACTTGGCTTTGGTTCCAAGGCCACACGGTGTTTCTTTTGAGTCAGTTTGTTTTAACCAGTGTCAGAACGAATGGTACCTGCCACGGGGTGCTGAGACTCAGGTGAGAAGCTCCAAGAAGCAAAACTCAAGAGCGGTGCAGGAGGAATGTGGAGACACCAGCCAACGAGAGACGTGTTCTCGCTGCCGGGGTAGTTGGGTGAAATCAGAGATGCCCTTGTGTGCATCTATGTGTTGAAACAAAGGTCTGAATTAGTTTATCTCAAAATAAAGCCGTGGTGCCAAGCAACAGCAGTAACTCTAACCCCAGTAGGCCCAAGGTCCAGCTCTCCTTTTATATAACTGGTATTTCCCAGCTGACGGACAGATGAGACCATGCTGACTTCTTTAAATGTTTACCAGTGTGGTGATGATTAACAGTGATCAGTGACAGGAGGGAGGAGACAAAAGGCACTCCTGAATATTTGATTCCTTGTCCTCTCAACATTTCAGTTATTATAACTGAAAGGTTAAGTGGGGATCAAAAACAAATAGGAAACTTTGGCTGAGGAAGCTGCGTTACTTGAGAGCCTTTTCAGACTCTCTGGGAGGCACTGTAGAAAGGTTAAAATTTGCAGCTCAAATATTAGCTGTGATCTCACTTGAGTGAGTGTCTCAAAATATATCTCGAGTCTTGGTTCACAAAATGAAAGCTTAGAAGCCTTTCTCAGATGAGAGGCAAGAAGGCAGCAGGGCTGAAGGGCACAGAAGCAGAAACTTGTAAACCTTGGAGATATTGCCTCACCCCCTTGGAATGGCTCGTCATGCAGCCCGGACCGCAGAGCATGATGTGGTGGATTAAACAAGAGGGTCATTGAAGGAGTGGGTGCTCAGCCACATGTTTTCAGGGACCTTGACAATAGCCCTTTCATTTTCTGTGCTCAAGATCCCATCAAAATCCAGCGCAGCTCTGCAAGGAGGGAGGCTGATGGTGGTAGATCTAGCTGCCGCCTGGGTTAGGAGGCTCCTCAGTGGAGTGAATGTCCCAAAGCAGGATAAAAGGAGGTGGATAGAGGCTGTCTCAAAACTGTGGAACATCTATGGAAGAGAGAATCGATATCCTGGATCTGTCAGAATTGCGAGGTGGAGGCTAGAAGAAGGGAAAGCTAGTTCTGACTTCAGTTATCTTTGTGAGACTTGGTGGGAAATGTCACATGGGTTGGATTTCTGAGACCCTTAAAAGCTGATATTTGTATCAAATGTTTGTTTTGAACCAAGTCTCGTCTCGGACTTTCATAGCTATAAATTAATTTCATAAATTTGCTCCAGCTTTTGTTGTTCTACACCTGTTAAAGGGGTGCCACATAATACAGCAATTCACTCCTATCCACAAACCTAAATAACTAGTCTTGAAGGTCTTATCTGTTACGGGTTCTTTGAAGCTTAAGGTGTCAGATGCAAAGTCATATAATCCCTATCTGTGTTATTCATCAGTGGACAAACTGGTGGAAGGTGTTCACAGATAATTCAGAGAGGCCATGGAGTCTCCATCCTTAGAGATGTTCAAAACCCAACTGGGCACAATCCTGAGCAACCTGCTCTGCCTGGCCCTGCTTTCACAGAATCACAGAATCACCTCGGTTGGAAAAGCCCTTGAAGCTCCTCCAGTGCAACCATGAACCTCACCCTGACCGTTCCCAACTCCACCAGATCCCTCAGCGCTGGGTCAGCCCGACTCTTCAACCCCTCCAGGGATGGGGACTCCCCCCCTGCCCTGGGCAGCCCATTCCAACGCCCAACAACCCCTTCTGCAAAGAAATCCTTCCTAAGAGCCAGTCTGACCCTGCCCTGGCGCAGCTTGAGGCCATTCCTTCTTGTCCTGGCGCTGGGTCCTTGGCTCAGGAGACTCATCCCCCCTCTCTGCACCCTCCTTTCAGGCAGTTGTAGAGGGCCATGAGGTCTCCCCTCAGCCTCCTCTTCTCCAGACTAAACCCCCCCAGTTCCCTCAGCCGCTCCCCATCACACCTGTGCTCCAGACCCTGCACCAGCTCCGTTGCCCTTCTCTGGACACGCTCGAGTCATTCAAGGGCCTTTTTGGAGTGAGGGGCCCAAAACTGAACCCACTCATCGAGGGGCGGCCTCACCAGTGCCAAGCACAGGGGTGAGATCCCTTCCCTGTCCCTGCTGGTCGCAGAATCACAGAATCATCTAGGTTGGAAGGGACCTTGATCAGCTGTTGCTGATCCTGCTTTGGGCAAGATGGTTGGACTGAGTGATTTCCAGAGGTGCCTGCTAACCTCAAGTGTTCTGCCATTTTATAAAAAAGCTCTACTAGGGTGCAGGACTCTACTTCTTGGGTGCCTACGTTCTTCCAACTGATCTTACCTAGGCAGGAGCTCTTCTGTTCTGTATTCTGGGAAGTGGCCGGTGCATCCACTGAAAGGAATTATCTGGAGCTGACTTTTGGGCAGTGGACACAGTTTGTAATTCATTTGTGACATTCAGTTTCTAGCTGAAATAGAGAAGAAATCAAATACAAGCTAAATGCATTTAAGTATTAGATGTTAATGCAGTAAACAATCCAGATAAGGGCTTAATTGCACTTTTCGTAGCGAAATACTAGAGATCCGTCTGTACAGAAGGTAATGAGAATGATCGAGGGGGTAAAGCAGCCATCTTAAGTGGCTGTGAAAAGGCTGGGGCTCCTCCACTTACAGAGAAGTTGGATGATGGTGGGGGACATAAAATGTTTGTGGACTCAGGAGGGTGGTGGTAAGGTGAATGCAGAGCTGCTCAAAGACCCACAGCGCTGGAACCAGGGGAACCTCACATGAGTTAGTAGGAGATGTGTTTGGCACGGGTGAGAGGACTTCTCTTAGAGCGGGGAGTGGATTTCTAGACCCTTATCGCCACAGAAGCTCGGGGAGGCAGACCATATGAGGAGGTTCAAAATGGATTTTTGAATTTAGAGACAGTGGGAACAGGCAGGGGTGTCTGCTCAAACCTTGCAGTGACTGGGGGGATTACAAGGAGCTGGAGATGGTGACTAAGCCATGCTTAAATAACATCTCCTGATGCCACTGTTGGCAAAGTACGGGACTAGCAGGGACTGCTGGTGTGGCCCAGCAGGGTTTTATCTCATCTTCACTAATACGCCAGTGAAATCCAGAATTTGGATGTAGCAGATCTATCCAGCGCCCAAGTTAGCGCTCAAATTGCTGTCTTGCATTTCTTAGCTGACTGTCTTGTTTCCATTTCTGTGAAGAAGATAAACACGTTTGAGAGGCCACGTGGGTACTTGAGCTAACGGTTTCCAGAATAGACCAAGCCAGGGGTGACCCTCAGGATCTGCGTGAGCCAGAAGGATTCTTGGATCACTTGGGTTGAAAAATTATTTCGTGTATCAGGTGGTATCTATGTATCTGAAGGCTTTGATTGCTGCTTCTCCGTGGTAACGTGTTCAGACGGTCCATTTCTTGTGCTAAAGTTCCCAGGAAATGAAACAGGGGTTTGGGGGTGATTTCTTCCTTTCTTTCCCTTTCCTAGGCATTTCATAAATTTGTAAGTTGATGCTGTTTAAGTTTGTCTTGTGGTCTCTTCTTCCTGATTGCACATCTGGTGGCAGTGTTTCCTCCGGTGATGATTCTTGAGTAGTCCGAGGACCACAGTAGCATATATTGAGCACGTGTGCAATGGTGGGATGCTTCAGCCTGAGTTTTTTTCCAGCCTTTTTTTATGGGATGGTGTTGTCCTTGTTTATAGGAGATGCAGCTGCTGAATATCTGCCAGAGTGGAAATGTGAGTGCACTATTCACCTTGTAAAATTGACTGTGCCTTTAAACTAGAAATACAGTTTTATCACGCTCTCCAAGACCTACTGCGTAACTTCTTAGGGTGAATTGTGAGATGCAGTGGTCTCTCATCTCAACAGCTAATATCAAACAAAAACGGACGCCGTCAAGGTAAAAAGAAATAATTGTTAAAAAAAGCTACCCTTAAAAATGAAGTATGCTTTAAAATAAGAAAATTACTTATGCTGTGTTCAGCTGTTGAACGCTAAGAATAGAGTTAAAGGATCTAGCCATTTCTATAGTCACGTTCCATTTCTTCAATTTTTTCATTATAGGTTTAGTGTAAGGTTCAATGTGGGTTTAAGTGCAAGGTGCTGCCCATGGGTTGGGGCAATCCCAAGCACAAATCCTGGCTGGGTGATGAGTGGATTGAGAGCAGTCCTGCGGAGAAGGACTTGGGGGAATTAGTGGATGGAAAACTGACTTTGAGCCAGAAATGTGTGCTCACAGCCCAGAAAGCCAACTGTGTCCTGGGCTACATCAAAAGAAGTGTGGCCAGCAGGTCAAGGGAGGGGATTCTCCCCCTCTGCTCTTGTGAGAACCCCCTGCAGTGCTGTGTCCAGCTCTGGGGACACCAACATCAGAATCACAGAATCATCTAGGTTGGAAAAGACCTTGAAGATCATCTAGTCCAGAAGGACACGGACCTGCTCGAGTGGGGCCAGAGGAGGCCACAGAGATGATCAGGGTGCTGGAGCACCTCCCCTGTGAGGACAGGCTGAGAGAGTTGGGGGGGTTCAGCTGGAGAAGAGAAGGCTCCAGGGAGACCTTAGAGCGGCCTCCCAGGACTGAAAAGGGGCTACAGGAAAGATGGGGAGGGACTCTTGATCATGGGGGAGGGATAGGACGAGGGGGAATGAGTCTAAACTGACAGAGGGGAGATTTAGATCAGATCTAAGGAAGAAATTCTTCCCTGTGAGGGTGGTGAGGCCCTGGCACAGGTTGCCCAGAGAAGCTGTGGCTGCCCCCTCCCTGGAAGGGTTCAAGGCCAGGTTGGACGGGGCTTTGGGCAACCTGGTCTAGTGGAAGGTGGCCCTGCTCGGGGCAGGGGTGTTGGAACTAGGTGATCTTTAAGGTCCCTTCCAACCCAAACCAGTCTGTGTTTAGTAAGAGAATATTCACAGTTGTTTAACTGTTTCCTCCTACCTAATTATCCGATATTTTAAATGTAAAACTGAAAAAAAATAAAAAAACCAAACCAAAAACAGAAACACAAACAAACAAAAAGCCCTGATTTACAAAAGAATCTAAAAAAATGGGTCCTGTAGTGTTTTGACACAATTACACAACTTTTTTTTTCTGTTTTGGGAACCTGGATACAATCTCTTTGGCTGTACTGAGGGATTTGAGGTTCTCATTGAACGCCAGGCACAGGCAGAGAAGGGATGGTCCTAAATATAATGGTAAGCACCTGAGAAGCAGGTGAGGCAGAGGGAACCTTTCATACACGGGATGAAAAGCGTAGTGCTGTGGAGAGCTTATTTTCCTGTTGCAAGGATGAAGATGCTGCAGCATTGAAAGAGCAATTGCTTAGGAATGTCTAGGGTAATTTTAAGTTGCTGCATAACTTGTATTTGATTATTTGAGTTTTATTATTGAATCCAAACCCCATTTCCTGTTAATTCCTTGGAGCTCCCTTGCCATTCACGGCGTCGGGGTAGAGTGGAAGAAGCGTTTATGAATTCCGACCTTAATAGGGAAATAAACAGCAATTTATATGGCGGAGCTGCTCGATCCAGCCTCGCTCAGGAGAATTATGAATACAGATAATAAAGTGTCCGAGGGAACCTGGATCTCGGTGCTTGGGACAGTGATTTGAGGGGCTCAGAATAATAATGTATATACAGCTTGATTTAGACCCAGATATGTGTGTGTGTGTGCGGTGTTTTAGGTGGTGTGCATGGCTTGGGGTGGGGTCGAATCAAAATGGGACTAAAACAGGATCTTCAAGTCTAAAAACCTAAATGCAGAGTAGGAATCTGAAGCACTTTTTTTTCTGTACCTACCTGATACTGGAAACTCCTGAAATTACCTCGGACTTTCAACATATTTTTGGTTTTAAAGATACAACTCTTATTTCAGACCTGAGGGCGCTTCCGTGCCCAGAAGCACGTGATCTCGCCTCTGATATGTTTGTTGATCAAAAAGTTACAGCTTCTCAGAAGAAGAGTGGCGGGGCTTATAGGGAATAACAAAACATCAAAGATGTAGCTACTGGACAGCAAGATGAATCATTAGTAGCTGGAATTGATTTATGACAGTAGAGAGCTCTTGTCAAAAATACCTAAAATGCAGATGGAGATCAGTAATTTTTTGAGTGTGGACCCAGTATACTCATGTCATAAAAGGTAATTTTTCTGTCCACTTCTCAGCAGAAAAGAATCAAAAGGTGTTCAGAAACAATGGCTGTGGCTGTTACGTATCACTTTTGCAATTTATAAAAGTCTTTTCGCTTTGTATAGAGAATTTCTCCAGTGACCCGTGCTTTGCAGTAGTCTCAAACCCTCACGGATGGTGTGACAGCTCAGCTGTGGCATCCAGACTGAGAGCCCTCTACAGCTAACAACTCTAATCTGGGCTGCTGTAGTCTTCTAAATAGAAAAATGGCTCAAAGGGAGTGTTTGTTCCCAAAGTATGGGGCTGTAGGTAATGTCCGCTTGGGGATGTCGGCGCTTCTGGAAAGTGTGGTCTGTTGGAGAATTGCTGCCTTCTCCAGCCTGCTCACACCCATGTCCTATTGCCGTGTTCAGCCTTTTTGGTCCTGTGAGGAACTGCTGAAAATCTTGTCCTATACTGGGTTTCAGAAATCTGAGTGGTGGATATCCCTTTCCAGACCAGCTTGGCACACTTAAAAGCTGGTGCTGAACTCCAGGGATTCCCAAGATTCCAGGTTCCAAGGGTCACTTAGAGAATCATTGAATGGTTTGGGTTGGGAGGGACCTTTGAAGGTCATTTAGTCCCCTGCAATGAGCAGGGACATCTTCAACCAGATCAGGTTACTCAAAGCCCCGTCCAGCCTGACCTTGAATGTTTCTAGGGATGGGGCATCTACCACTTCTCTGGGCAACCTGGTCCAGTGTCTCACCACCCTCATTGTAAAAAAATTCTTTGTTATATCTAGTCTGAATCTCCCCTCTTTTAGTTTAAAACCATCACCCCTTGTCCCATTGCTACAAGTCCTGGTAAAAAGCCTCTCTCCATCTTTCTTATAAGCCCCCTTTCCATATTGACAGGCTGCTCTAAGGTCTCCCCAGAAGCTTCTCTTCTCCAGATTGAACAACCCCAACTCTCTCAACTCTTCAGTGAATGACTTTGTCTCATCAGGTCCAGTATCTTAATTGGAGGTGATCAGCTTCTAAAAGGGAAAATAATAGCACTGAAGAACCCATTTGAGTTTGACTATTCTCCTGAAGTGTGCTCCGCTCCAAGCAGGGATGTGGAGCTACCACTGACAATAAAGTAATTGGCTCAGAGGCAGGTGATGTTTTGAGTTACTAATGAAATACATTGTGGAGCTGCAGGTGGTAGAGCTGCAATATTATTGTCTGCCTCGGGAATGATCTGAATTATTATTCATAACATTCAAAGAGCTGCAGTGGAAGGTAGTTGCTGTTAACTGTGTCAGCGATGGACGTGTCTGGGTGTGGAGTCCAGTGTAGCACATCTAAGGTGTTGTCGAGCTCTGGATGGTTCCTGCTCTGAAGAACTTATGGCTGGAATGGAAAGGGTCAAGAAAGTAGAGATAAATTAAGCAGAATTGTTAACAAAACTATAGTTATTGTGCTCTCTAGGATGCTTACTTTGATAAATCTACCTGAAGGAAGAAGAAATGATGGGAGAAAGGGATTGTGGGCAGAGGAAGCCTAATCAAAGCAGCAGGCAGTTCTCTAAAGCTAAAGGCAAGAGCCTTGAGGCCATTCTTGTGGCTGGTCCAACTGGCTGGAGTTTCTGGGTGGCTCTTCTCACTTCAGCAAGCTCTGGGATGGTGTGTAGGACAGCAGCGAGGACATGCACTGCTGTGTGTGGCTGGAGGTGGTGTGTGCTGGGAAGGGAGGTGGTCCCCATGGTGATAAAGATGCAGAAGGATAAAGCCGTGTTTAGAGTTGAGAACGCTCTAGTGCGAGCTTAAAAGCCGTAGTCCTGCATGTGCTGGGTGGAAAGGTGGTGAGGATATCTCACTCCAGTTCCATGGTCACGGCAAAATCAAGTTTCGGAAGCAAGCTCCCAACTATTTCATGTAGAAACTCAAACCTATTTCTGCTTTTCCTTTTTAATGGTCAGTTTACAAGTCTGTGCCTAATCAACTGAGGCAAAGATGTTTATACTCTTGCTGTTTTTCTGTCTCCTAAATGAGCCTACTACGAGGGCTCTGACTTTCAGCTGCTGCTAATTCACATTCTGCCTTTGGTTTTAATTTGAAAGCTCTGATCAGCTGTGTTCCCAACCTGAGCCCGGGTCTGAAGGGTGATGGGAGGGTGGATGTCGTTGCTTTACAGGTGTGGAAATGAAGATGAAGTAGCGAGTGCCTGGAGTTCACCCAAGCCCATGGTAAAGCCTTGGCTGGATGCCCAGTGCAAGACCTGGATTTGGCTGTAAAACTCGTCCTGTTTCCAAATAATCAGCTGTTAGCCTCACCGTCACAGAGATTGTTATAATCTGAAAGCCATAGTTCAATGATAAAAACAGAATATGAGATAACCGTTTCTAGACAGAGGCTTGTGAAACCGCTGAAACTGTATTTTCTGAATTTTCATTTACTGAAATGAGTGTATTAGTGGAGATTTTCTCTGTGCATACTTTCAAATGTCAGTTCTCCTATAGATCTCTGGGATGGATGTCTTGTATAAATAGACTTCGACTAGTTGTTACTGGAGCTTCCAGTTCCCACGCTGATTCTTATCAAAGAAGATTAGTTCCCAGCCAAAGTTGGTTTTTTCTTTCTTTCAAGGGATTTATTGCATCAAAACAAGTCTGTGGCTTACTGCAGTGCCGAAACTGCCACGCTTATGTACTTGGACTAGTAATGACCTGCTGAGCCACTAGAAAATGGGATGGGGTTGCTTTAGCCCTCCCTGCCTCCTCGTTAAAACTGCAACCAAGACCTGGTTCCTGTCTGGCAGCTCTGGGTTTGATAATCACCTGCCTGCACAAGGGGTGAGATCGCTCACTGACACATCCATTTTGTATTCCTGGCTTCAGATCGCATTGAGCAGTTGATAGCTTGATGGCATCAGCTTTTTTTTTTTTTTTTGCTTTTTTTTTTTGACTGAGCGCTTGTCTACATCTCAGCATTGCTGGCACAATGTGATACGACCGGCTCCTCCACTGATTGCCATAGCAGGGAGCGCTCTTTGAGAGTCACCCGCCAGGCTCTGCGGGAAACTAAAACTGGAGTCGAGTTCATTTAAGGATTAGGTGTTTGTAAGATGCCTGTAATTGCCCTGCCAGACCAAAGCCAGAGAAAAAAAATCAGGATAGCGCAAACCCTCAGTAGAGATTTGAATCCCTGACAGCATCAGGACCTGTTGAAATAGCAGGGGAGCTGCCGCTCGCAGCTGGAGGACCGTGGTCAGAAACACCACTAAGATTTTCCTGCTTTTAGCAGGGCAACACTTCGGTTGTCAGCTGCTTCTTTTGAGTGCTGAGGTCAACCCAAAGCACCCAGTTTTGCTGAGAACAGTCCCGTCTTTAGGAATTCTCCTGCTTGCTTGGCTAGCCTGGGGTCTGAGCTGCTTGCTGGCTTTGTTAATCTAGAGAGGAACCATCTTCCCTCAATATTAAGCCTAATATCAGTGTAGCTATTCTACAATAGATGCTGTTATGTACCACTAGGAAACCAAAGTGTGTGGGCTGTGTGCCAGGAGTGTGGCTGGCACTATTTCCTCCCTCGTTGTATCATCCAGCGAAGTCGGCGCTTCCTTAGCATCTAGAAACAGCAAATCCAGGAAAAAAAAAAAAAAAAAAAAAAAGCCATGTGTATACTCAAACACTGTATGGAGAACATACCGATATATATAATTATAACCCGATCACCCTGCTGCTGGTGGCTGGGCTGGGTTTGCTCTGCTGCAGGAAGGTCATGCCAACTTGCAGAAAAATCTTGGGGTTCCTCAGACCTAGTGTTTAATTACTGTTTGGGTTCCTCTAAAACCTGATTTCTTTCAGCTCTTAGTCCTGAGTTGTCTGCATGTAGTCCTAGCATATAGTACGTGTTTAATTCCTGTTGCTAAATTGGAAATAAAATTATGGAACTGGTAAACTCTGCCACGGAGAACCTAACCTATGTGGTATTAGAGTATGATGCAGTTTTGCATCATAAAGCTTAAAAGATAGACTCACTGACGCTGGTACGGGTGTTAAGAAAAGATTGTTTTCCTCAGGGGCTACACCATCTGTGAATACAGTTTTTCCTAAGAACTTCTGCAGGGAATGATGCTCCACAGTCACCAAAGTCTGAAGTACGTCACGTAAAGGGCATGAATAAAATCTCCATTTGGGTGGCCCAGCACTTTCTGACCTCTCCCATTTCCAGTCCTGCACTGTAAATATTATGTAAAAGGGAAGAAGCTGTTCAGAACAGCTCTCGCCCTTTTTAATGGTTGAGTTCAAACACGCTACACCAAGGGTATAAGCTGGTTCAAGAACAAAATCCCTTTAAGGTGTGTTGGTTTAGGCATGCTGAATATATCAGGAAAACTCATGGGCTCTGTTGCTAGAGAGTATTTTCAGGCTTTTGAAAAAATCCTGGTCTCACAAAATGGATCAGATCTTTGAATACTCTTGAGAATGTTTCTTGCCTTCATTAAAATCGTTATATAAAAGTTTTGGAAGCAGTTCTGACCCTTTACTTGATCCACTAAGTCTGAGTGGCATAGTTGGGCTGGGAAAACTTGTGCTGCCAGCAAGTTGTATCTTTTGTAGTTGGCATTTTGCAAGTTGGGGGGAATCTCTACACTGATACCCAGTGTCTCACATATCAAAAAGTTTGTATATTTTTCCTGATTTTTCTTTTTTTCCTATTAATCCATGATTTCTGGTGGACTTTTCCAGTAGTACCATATGGGAAGAAAACACACATTACTCACATGGCTGCTGGCCAGATAGGTAATGGCTGTACCTGAAGAGTTGAGGGAGGTTTGGCATATCTCTGACCCAAATCTGAGCGCAGTGCTTTGGATTTGAAAGCAGAGGTTACGCAGCAAATATCTTCTCTGGCAATCAAGCAGAAGTATGAAGTACTCTAAGTGATCTAAATGAATGGATAGATGGGAGGAAGGTCATGAGGATACAGGTGCAGACTCAGCTGTGCTTAAATATTTTAGTCCACAGTTAAGTGGATTGGCATCTTGACCCTGAACACTTAGTCAGTAAGTATTGATAGAAATAAAACACTAGCCCTTTGATTTATTGCTGTTCTTGGTCTCATGTTGCTTCTGCAAGTAATATCCAGCAGTGAGATTCTCAGGGTTTGATTCATTAGTGATGTATCCCGGGTAGATGGAGGTCCAGCTGTTACCTGCTCACACCCGGGTGGTAGGGTGGACCATTTGCATCCACAGAAGAGTGGCCAGCAGATCGAGGGAGGGGATTCTCCCCCTCTACTCCGCTCTGGTGAGACCCCCTCAGAGCCCTGCGTCCAGCTCTGGGGTCCCCAGCACAGGACAGACATGGAGCTGTTGGAGCGGGGCCAGAGGAGGGACACGGAAATGGTCCGAGGGCTGGAGCAGCTCTGCTGGGGGGAAAGGCTGAGAGAGTTGGGGGGGTTCAGCTGGAGAAGAGAAGGCTCCGGGGAGACCTTAGAGCAGCCTTTCAATACTTAAAAGGGACTGATAAGAAAGATGGGGAGGGACTTTTTAGTAGGGCCTGTAGTGACAGGACAAGGGGCAATGGTTTTAAACTGACAGAGGGTAGGTTTAGATTGGACATAAAGAAGAAATTTTTTACAGTGAGGATGGTGAGGCACTGACAGAGGTTGCTCAGAGAGGTGGTTGATGCCCCATCCCTGAAAACATTCAAGGTCAGGTTGGACGGGGCTTTGAGCAACCTGGTCTAGGTGAAGACATCCCTGCTCATGGCTGGGGCTTTGACCAGATGACCTTTACAGGTCCCTTCCAACCCAAACCATTCTGTGATTCCTTTACCATTGCTGGTCAGTCTGTCAATGTCAGTTTTCCTGCAGTAACATGGAAAGCTAAATCAAGAGAGAAAAAATGTTTGCTTTGTGATGGCTTGTTGAAAGACTTGTACCCTCATGTTCTGTCACCTGTGGACTTCCACACACAGCATCATCAGGACTCTTCTCTGTGATGGTACCAAGGATGAAGTGTGGACTGGCAGAAGCTGAGCTGCAGGGAATTCAGAGTTGAGTCTTAGTCTGGAGAAGAGGAGGCTGAGGGGAGACCTCATGGCCCTCTGCAACTGCCTGAAAGGAGGGTGCAGAGAGGGGGGATGAGTCTCTTGAGCCAAGGACCCAGCGGCAGGCCAAGAGGGAATGGCCTCAAGCTGCGCCAGGGCAGGGTCAGACTGGCTCTTAGGAAGGATTTCTTTGCAGAAGGGGTTGTTGGGCGTTGGAATGGGCTGCCCAGGGCAGGGGGGGAGTCCCCATCCCTGGAGGGGTTGAAGAGTCGGGTTGAGCCAGCGCTGAGGGATCTGGTGGAGTTGGGAACAGTCAGGGTGAGGTTCATGGTTGGGCTGGAAGAGCTTCAGGGGCTTTTCCAACTGAGATGATTCTGGGATTCTGAGTCCTCTTCCTAGCCTTGTGCAGATCCTATCTGTAGTATCTTGAACTTAATGCAGACTGTGCGAATCCCAACCTTCCTCCCTCTGGTGCCACAGGATGCTGTTCTGGAATGACGCTGGGCTCATGGATGGCAGAAATCGCTGAGCATCTACATGTCTGTGCTAGGGACAGATTGATTCAATTCCTGCTCGGGCTGTTAGGCCTGCAAGCTCTGTATGGAGATGGCAGAACTTGACCTTTGGTCTTTACCTGTTTGTGATACGAATTCATGTCAGAAATTCTAATTTTAGTGGCTGAAGTTTATGAATGCCTGTAAATCCCTACGATGTGCAGCAGCCTGAACTCTGGAGTTGAATTCAGGTGTTATTCTACTTATTTAACGATATAAACATCATAAGTGCTAAGCCTCTTATAAAGTGATGGGGGATACGTTATCTCAAACTTGGTATTGTTCTACCTCTCAAGCAGTAATGAAACATCTGAGTTTAAAACCCCAGATACATATTTATTTGCACAATTCTAAATGTGACTGTCGTGATCCTCAGAAGAGTGAGGTATGGCAGTTATGGCAAGGTTGGGTATTGAGTGGTCTGATTGAGAATTGCCATTTCCTTCCTGAGCATCTAGGATCCTCAGCAGAGCTAGACTTATGTGGATGTAATCTCAGATGAAGCGAAATTCTGGTCTGTGAGCTGTGACTAGAACCGTGGCTTTCTGGTTTGACTGTGCTTGCTCAATGTGCCAGCCGCGCAGTTCCCGAAGCAATTAAAATTTTCTCTGCAAAGCAGTGACATCCACCTGAGCAGGGAAGGAATTGGAACCTTGCTGAAGGTGGTGTTGGTATTCTCAGGTTATCTAGAAGAGAGCTGTAAACGGCCTGGCACTGACAGTCATGGCCATCGCCGGCTTTGAGATCCTGTTTTGGTCCTTGTCGTGAAAAGACCACAGCTGATGTGTGCAGTCCATGCTGACTAAGTCTCGAAACGCAGTACTTCATTCTGAGGACTCTCTTACTGGATAGGAGGTTCATGTGTGCTCTTCAGATAGCAAAGATTTCAATTAGTGTCCTTGTCTTGAAATAATTTTGCAGCTAGAGCACTGCGGCACTTGCAGCCCAGAAAGCCAACCGTCTCCTGGGCTGCATAAGGGAAGTGTGGCCAGTAGGTCGAGGGAGGGGATTCTCGCCCTCTACTCCAATGTCCTGAGACCCTCCCCCGGCAGCCCTGCATCCAGCTCTGGGGTCCCCAGCACAGGACAGACATGGAGCTGTTGGAGCGGGGCCAGAGGAGGGACACAGAAATGGTCCGAGGGCTGGAGCAGCTCTGCTGGGGGTAGAGGCTGAGAGAGTTGGGGGGGTTCAGCTGGAGAAGAGAAGGCTCCAGGGAGACCTTAGGGAGGCCTCCCAGTACTTAAAGGGGGTTTATAAGAAAGATGGGGAGGGACTTTTTAGTAGGCCTTGTAGTGACAGGACAAGGGGCAACAGTTTTAAACTGACAGAGGGTAGGTTTAGATTGGACATAAGGAAGAAATTTTTTACAGTGAGGATGGTGAGGCACTGACAGAGGTTGCCCAGAGAGGTGGTCGATGCCTCATCCCTGGAAACATTCAAGGTCAGGTTGGACGGGGCTTTGAGCAACCTGATCTGGTTGAAGATGTCCCAGCTCATTGCAGGGGGTTGAACTAGATGACCTTTACATGTCCCTTCCAACCCAAACCCTTCAGTGATTCTCCGATCCCACCACACCCCTCTCTTTGCGGACACTGTGGCATTCACATGGAGGAGAGGAAATAAGTAACCCCATCCTGCTTGTCTGTAAAAACAAGATCAGGCCAAGTTACTAATCGCATCCAGCTACAATTCTGAGATACAGCTTTGGCATGCAAATAGGTCATATAAATGATGCAGTTCCTCTTAATTGTGAGTGGGAAGGAGGGAGCGATCAGTGCACCGCTGCCTGGTGAGTGGGGATGAACAGAGGTGCTTAAACAAGAGTCTACTCTTCTCCCTGGAGAATCTGGCTTGTTTCAATCCAATGCCTACTGGGAAACTGGTTTTCTCCAGTAAACTAATCATGCAATGCAGTCCTTGGCTTAAAGAATGGTGAACGGTTAGGGAGAGATTTGGATCCTGTTGTCTCTCGCCGGTGTGTGGTTGGAGAGCTGAAACAAAAGATCAGGAAATTGCAAAGTGCTGACCCCATCTTGCACAGTGCAGAATCTTTTTGGTGTCTGCATGGCTTGAGCTTCCGGGGTGAAGGATAGTACTTCAAAATGAATAACGCTAAATAGCAATGCAGAACGCAGCCGTTCGGAGCAAATATAGCACTGTTTGTCAAACTGTAAGTCAGCTGTCTGCAGCTAATTACAGAGATGTCAGGGAGTTTTGAATTTGTCAGCTGAATTTAAGATTGTAGAACACTGCTTGGAAAATGTCTCTATTAAAACCCAAAAAATTCCCTCAAAGAACAGCATCTTTATTTGTGGGGTTTCTGGTGTTCTGGCCCAGAACCTGGGGTTTTGGTGGCTCTGCTGTGAGCTGCTGAGGGAAATGTAAAGGTAAGGAAGGCAGCAGCGGTCCTGGCAGGGCTGGAAGTGGGTCAAGGAGCTGGAAGGCAGCGTGTGCCCGACTTGCCAAAACTCCACGGCTGGTCAGTGGCCAAGTCCCTGGTCCACTTCCATCTGCAAAGGGCCAGAGTTGTTACCCATCCTTCAGCTCCCCAACTTACCAGGGTGCTGGTGGACACCGTGACTCAGCCCAGGCCCCTTGAAGGTGAGTGGACTCTCCTGGGTAGGTCTCCCAAGGCAAGGATCCCAGAGAACACAACATCTACAATTGTGTTAATCATTTTGCTTCATTTATCTCCACTTTCTTGACCCTCTCCATTCAAGCCATAAGTTGTTCTTCAGAGCAGGAACCATCTACTGCTCTACAATGTCTTAGATGTGCTACCAGACCCCATGAAGGTGGGTGGGGAGGCTGCTCAATGGAGGTTTGCACAAGGGGGATAAGGGCACCACGTAAGGTCCCAGTGATGTGTTGTTGCATTTAGGGTGAGAATAAATTTGGTAAGAGATAAATCCCCTTGTGTTCTAGCCAGTCCTCAGAGATTAGAGGGGCTGGGGACAGCTGGACTTATCTCTTAATAGGTATGCCAATTAGGGCCGTCACTATAGGTCTGACCTGGACACACAAACAGCCCATAAGCTGTAGGTCTGGTTGCATTCAAGAGAAGCAGTCAGATTCATGAATAGTACGGTTTATTTTTATGCAACATCTACAGATTCTTTAAGATTGCCTACGATAAATGCATGAACTGCAGGTTGGCTCTATAGCACTACACAAAAGAAAAACGCCTGCAATCACACAGACACAGTTCCTGGGTATACGCTCAGCGTAGCCAAGGAAATCTTACCAAAAGGCATCCCTTCTGGTGGGGGGTGAGAGCACAAACCCATCGATCTGTCCCTCCGATTTGGTGTCGGATTATCGTCCCTCCAAGTTAGGTACAAACTCGGGGTAGTATTTATCTTGTGTGAGTGCGTGGGTCTGTAGTCAAGCCGTTATCTTTTGAGTAACGACACAGCACATTCCTTGGTGCGAGGGGAACAGCTGGTTTTGGGGGGAAAAAGAGGGAGGATGAGAAACAAGGCCGGCTTGGTGCGAGGGGTGCAGCTGGGTTTTGTGAGAAAAAAGGGAGGATGAGGAACAAGGCTGGCAGGCTACTGCAAAAATCATCCCTTGAGAGAAAAGGGTAGAACGGGAGATAAATCTGTCCTTGAGAGGAGTGAAAGAATGGGACCGCGCGGCCTACACCTCACTCCGCATTCCTCCTTGGCGCCACGACAAACACAAATCAGTGGACCTCCATCCCGTCCTGTCCTTGCTCTGGGCACCCTGTGTCAAGGAAGTATGTGTGCTTCACAGATTTCTCACTGGTTTGCTTTTCTCACGCTTCCAACACCTAACACATGTGACCGACCCAGCTAGGAGCTGGTAATCTCTAAGACATTGCTTTACCTTACTTTAAACAGTTTTCAGGAGGAAAGCTGGGTGTCAGCTCATTAATGGCTAATTTACAACTCGGTGTCTTTGCCCAAATCCTCCCTGCCCTTGTTGGTTCAAGCAACCCCAGGCTTGGGGTGGTGGGGGTTGAGGTCAGGATGGGAGTTCCTTCCCAGCTCCACTGTGGAGGATTAGCCCTGAGTGGAATAGGGCAGGATGGGAAAATCAGGTGACAGTTGACCTTTCTTGGAGGGCCAGTGACATCCTGGCTTGACTTTGTTCATCAGCAAAGGCTTTGTTCCTCAGCTGTGATGCAACTTGTTCCAGCTCATAGGCAATCTTGAGCACAGAGATACTCTGGACCATTTTTCTGACCTTCAGCTGGAGGATTTTATGACTATCTCTCATGGTCTTCTGTGCTGTAGGGGATATTGTTATTTTACGGATGAATAAACCATGGCAAACAAATGCAGAACCTCTTCTGAGAAAAGCTCAGACAGTAAAGCTCTTTCCAAATGATCTTTAATGTGTCCATTACTCTTCAGCAATTAGTGGGTACTGGTAGAGGATGAAATCCATTGCAGTAGGTGTTGACATGTATGGTGAGAGTCCCCAGAGCTTTCATATTTTCTAGAAGGATGAAGAAGGTTGAACGTGAGTTGGAGCTGGATGCCTGAAATCCTCCCACTTGTGGTTTTTTCTTTCCCCCCTGAAAGTGTCAGTGTACATCAGGCAGAGGTTCAGCGCAGCGAACTTTCCAAGTCACGAGAGCGTGAACTTGCCGCCATTCTCCAGAACAAGGTCGGTCTGTAACGTCCTTACGTGGGCATCAGCGATGAGCTGGGAGCCTTGGCTCAGCCTTTGTCTGCCCCTGTCCCTGCGGAGAGGGTCCAGCCCTGAAGCCGAATGCCATCGCTATGTGGGAACAAACAGCCCTTTTTTCAAAGGGAGAGAAGCCTTTTCACGCAGCCAGTGGAGGGCTCAAGCATCCAGTGTGTGGGACAAGGGTGAGAGGTGGCGATAGCGTGCTGCAAGCCTCGGCCGCTGCCTTTGGTGGCAGATGAGATGGAGCAAAACTAAATCTCCGTGCGGTGAGCGAGCGGGCTTAGCTCAGCTTTTGGCAAAAGAGCATCAGACCCTTGTGAAGTCACAGAATCCTTCAGGTTGGAAAAGACCCTCGGGATCATCGAGTCCAACCCTCAGCCCGACTCTACAAAGTTCTCCCCTACCCCACATCCCCCCACAGCTCATCCAAACGGCCCTTAAACACACCCAGGGAGGGGGACTCCACCCCCTCCCTGGGCAGCCTATTCCACTCTCTGACCACTCTTGCTGGGAAACATTTTTTCCTCATGCCCAGTCTGAACCTCCCCTGGTGCAGTTTAAAGCCGTTCCCTCTTGTTCTGTCACTAATTCCCTGGGAGAAGAGACCAGCACCAACCTCTCTACAACGTCCTTTCAGGGAGCTGTAGAGTGATGAGGTCTCCCCTCAGCCTTCTCCTCCTCACACTGAACAGTCCCAGCTCCTTCCATCGCTCCTCACAGGATTTATTCTCCAGGCCCTTCCCCAGCCTCGTTGCCCTCCTCTGCACTCGCTTCAGCACCTCGAGATCTCTCTGGTATTGAGGTGCCCAAAACTGGACACAACACTCCAGGTGTGGCCTCACCAGTGCAGAGTGCAGGGGGACTATCACCTCCCTACTTCTGCTGGTCACACTATTGCTGATACAAGCCAGGATGCCGTTGGGTTTCTTGGCCACCTGGGCACACTGCTGGCATATCGTTATGGTAGGAACAGGCTTCACTTTGCACAAATTCACTGCTACTCTTCAGTTGTGGTTTATTTGGAGTCGATGATCATCGTCCATCCCTTTCAACTGAAAATATCCTATCCTATCCTATCCTATCCTATCCTATCCTATCCTATCCTATCCTATCCTATCCTATCCTATCCTATCCTATCCTATCCTATCCTACTTTCTTTCCCCCCTTCTTCCCCTCAGTGCCTTAGGAAGGACCAAAAAGGAGCAGCCTCCAGGTCTGTCTTTTTTCTTACCCCGGGGCAGTCTGCTGCGCTCGTGTGCTTTTTGTGGTAGCTCTGTCCAATCTCTATTTATCGGGCTCAAAGGTGTCTGGACACTTCAGCAAGTTCAGGATATGGAAGCCCATGATGAGAGGAGTGGCATGAGGCTCCACCTGCATTTCCCAGCACGATTAAATTCAGGAATCTGTGACCTTCATCTCTACATTTGTGCCATGGTGGCTAGCAAATATTCATCCTGCCCTTGCTGCTGGTTGCAGTAGCCCCTTTCATTAGGAGCCCTCTCCTCGTCTACAACCCTCAGCTTGGCAACTCTCAAAGCACGATGTAAAGTTTGTTTGATTAGACTTTTGGCAAATTGATAGAGGGATTTTGGATTACAGGAAAAATACTGATAACTAGCTTGCAAGCTGTCCCTCTAGTGCTCTGTTAATGACTTTGTGGAATTCCCATCTCTCCAGTGCCTCGCATTTGGGTTGTCTTAAATCATTAAAAAGAAAAAAAAAAAAAAAAAAAGAGTGCAGGCTCTCCACACTCCTGCCAAGTAGGTCAGGGTTTTCCCAGTTGTACAGTTTGGGAAACGGAGACATTATTCAGAGCGACTTTCTCCAAGTTGTTTGGTGAGATGAAGACAACTGGAAGCACAATAGTGGTTTCAAGCATTAGTTCAAGACTAGTCTTCAAGTGATAATAAGTCATTTGGCCTAATCAGAGCCCAATTAAAATAAATCTTGGCAAAATCTGGAAAAATAAATGATGCATTCCTGAATTCTGCAATGTAGGAGAAGCTGCAGGATCCGAGACGTGGTCCAGAAGAAGGGTGGGTAATTGGTGCTGCATATGAGACAGACATACCTCTTTGCATTTTAAGCTATTGAAAATGCCACCTGATGCTTCCCATGGGAGGAAATAAGCCAAAAAGCTGTAATGGTTGTGCTGCCACTGTGGGCTTGGGGATTTTTTGCCTGATAACAGTGGAAAAAGCAGCAAGGCAGGAGCATCACCGTGGTGTCTGTATGATATCAAACTTTAGGCTCAGAAGAGTTTGGTTGCTAATAAGCTGCTCTTTACAGCGTTAGCTCATGGGATCGTGGTGTGTGGATAATCATGGAATGGTTTGGGGTGGGAGGGACCTTTAGAGGTCATCTAGTCCAACCCCCCCTGCCATGGGCAGAGACCTCTTCAACTAGATCAGGTTGCTCAGAGCCCCGTCCAACCTGGCCCTGAATATTTCCAGGGATGGGGCATCGAGCACCTCCCTGGGCAACCTGGTCTGGTGTTTCACCACCCTCATCGTAAAAAATTTCTTCCTTAGATCTTGTCTGAATCTCCCCTTTTTTAGTTTAAAACTGTTACCCCTTGCCCTACGGCTACAGGCCCTACTAAAATAATGATTTAAAAGGCTTGAATTTAGAAGGAGGAGGCGGTTGGTTTGAGCGACAGTGGGTTGGTGGTCATTGTTCAGTCTGTGGGGACAGCGTGGGGGTGAGGTAGAGTGGAGGGATGTTCTTGAGTGGGAAGGGGAGAGAAAAAAGCCGTGGGTTTTAAAGAGTAGCTGCCCGGCCATGGTGTCTAACCCAGGCTAGTATCGACACCCCAGCAGGCCTCTGACTTGAAAGAATAAAAGAGCCTCTTTCAGCAGTCCTAAAGCAATCAGGAGAAAATAACTCATTTATGAAATGGGTGCTTCTAGCTGGGAGAATCATTACACTCAGAATCCCTCCTCTATTGTAATTTTACTTTAATATTAAACTACTCAGGATAAATTGTTACTCAGGAAATTTTTTAGGCGGAAGGTGACATCGGGGAGAAGAATATGGAGCATTAAAAATGGATTATACAGTGTCATTTCTTGACTACTTGCCTGAGATATTAAATATGTAGGATTTAAAGCCCAGATCTTGTGTTGATTACACCATGGCTCTGAGGCTGTTTAGGTCTTCTCCAAACTGCTTCTGCTTGGGCAAAAATGGGGTTTTACCTTGTCCTGATTTAAGCTTCTGGCTTGGCAGAAGGACCTCTTCTTGTGTCAGGTCTCTTTTTTTTCTTCCTTTTATAATCGGAGCCTATTCTTCCTCCCCTTTGCAAGCCATCTGCTGCAGCTGCGAGTTCAAAACTTATATACGGTGAGGTCAGGCTTCCCTTTTTTATTTCATTTCCTTTTTTTTCTGAAATAAGGGGGATCTGAGGCAGGTCCTGTTAAAGCATCAGGATTAGGGCTCTGTAAGCGTATGGGAAATAACTCGCGTGGCTGCTGGGCGGTCTCCTCCTGTTTATAATTACTCTGTTCAGGTTCTTGTAGCAGGCGTATTGTGAATGGGCTCTGAAGTGGGTAGATGGCAAACTTTCTGAAAAAAAAAAAAAAAAGGACCAAACAAAAAAAAAAAAAAAAGCAACCCCTTGTTTCCCATCTAAGCGTCATGTATTTAGGAGCCCAACTAATTAAGCTCTTCTGAAAGAGCCGTCTGGCTCCGGCAAACAGCTTCTCTGTGGTTCTTTCTATTGCAAAACCCCGGGGGAGGCTGGATTGGGAGGGCAGTGCCATCACCCACATGGCTTTGGAGGGGAGGGCTCTCTGCCAGGCCCTCTGGAGATAGCCTGCCCACTCGCTCTCCTCGGGGAGACATGCAACGACTTGCTTTCGCAGCCTCTCTGCAGAGCACCCCAAATTAGACCCTTTAGGTGGATGCGTCGTCAACCTAAAGGAAGAAGAAAGTCGCCCTGAAGACTCGTCTCCTGAGCAGCCCGGAGGGATGCTGTGAGATGGCAGATGAGGGGATGACGGGACTTCTCTGTGGAAGGAGGTGGGCATCAGGCTTATAGATACAACAGCCTTACGACGCTGGTGGCACTAATAGCAGGTTTGAAATGAATGCCTTTTGTGATTGTGACTTTCTTTTGCTTCACCGGGCTCAGTCACGCTTCTGGATGCAAAAATATAGATAATAAAATATCCCATTGAAACTCGTCTTCTCTTGGTTTTGTGCTCTCCCAAAGGCTACCTGGTGCCACGCTGCTCGTAGCAAGACCAGGCTATAACTCACGGGCTTCCCTCTTTGAAGCTGTCAACAGCCAAGCTGTAAAGCCTTGGGGAGAGCGGGGATGATGAAGGGAGGGGACATCCAGAGTCTCTTTTCCTGGGCAGATGGAGATCTGTCAGCAGTTTTGACAGCGGAGGCTGATGGGCTTCTGGACTGAGCTTCACTGCCGTGCTTAAACTCTTGCGGAGCAAAAGTTGCCTGCTGTTGCTGATTATCTGGTTTCCATGGGGTTTTTTTGTATTTTGATTAGGTTCACAGTTTGGGTTTTTGTGCTTAAAGTGAAGTAACAGGATGTCAAATACTCCCTTCGTGTGCCTTGCTCCCCATTAAACGCTTGCGCTCACGTGGCCAGCTCCTATATACAACAACTCTCGGCAGCAAACGCGAGCTTTAGACGTGGTTAAGGACTATTGAGAGCAAGCGTTCGCTGGCAGGGGGGGACAGCCTTGCCCTTTATTGCTCTTTTCCACCCTCGCTTGCTATGACAGCGTGGAAACACTCAAAAGGGCTTGGAGAAACACTGCCGGCTCTGTTCCCATCCTGTGTCCTGCGTAGACGGCGGATGCGGTCAAGGGCCACGGTCTGTGCGAGCGCGGGGCGCACGGGACGGTCCTGGAGGCATTGCACCACGGAAGCCCATCACACGTGATCTTCTGAAAAGGGCTATACAGCTCTGGCCAGCTATTGTATTGCAGCCTGCAACGTCGAGAGCTGCCCCAGGTCCTCCCCGGCATTGCTAAATCGGCTCTATCCTAATTTATTCTAATTAGGCGAGCTTTCATCTCGTATCCAAGCTTTTTCACTGCGGGGCTGAGTGTGTGTCACTGTCTGGGACGTGGTATCCTTTCCTTCGGATAGAAATGTTTTCTTGGGGAGCTGCTCCACTGCAGGATCAGGGGAATGAGTTTTTTGTGCTCTAATTTCAGAGTCGATGGGTTTTTGTACTCTAATCAAGAGGTTTTGATGCCGTAATTAAAAACATGGACTTAATGGGTCTTCTGCGGAATGTAAATTCACAGGAAAAATACAAGTTAAACTTTTGAGACCAAAGCACTTTTGTGCTCACTTAGTCTATTGTAATTAGGGGTGTGGTGCTTAAGGAATATTAATTAGCCCCATGGGTGAGGCTGGGGAGCCAGAAAAATGCTGCCTCCGCCCCTATTCCCCAGTGGGAGTTTAGGAGCTGCCTGCTGAGCTAAGCATGGGAGACAGCAAGCGGCAGGGAGCAAAGTTTCTTGGGGGAGGAAGGGTATCCCCCAACCTCCTCCTTTAAAAACAAATAAACAAACAAAAATAAACCAAACCACTTTCAGGAGTTGGGTGCGACTTTCTTTAGTAGCTGGTTTCGCCAACTGAGTTTAAATCGCCTCCATCATCCCCCTGGGGGTAGTGGTTGCCGCTTTAATTGCAGTAGCAAATTTAAGAAGACTTGTAGCAAATGTTGAAGAGGGGGTTGGTTCATCTGAGTGCAGTGATTGGCATCTACAAGCGGGCAAGTGTCCTAACAGAGCATTTGCTTGGCTGCTAGACTGCTGCCGAACGTGAGATTCGGTGCCTCGGAGGACGCCGATTCCATCCACGGCACACAGGACTCCTGGGGACGTGCCACAGGCACCTTGCTATCCCTAGAATATCTAAATTATAGCTAAATTACCCTGCTAGTCCCTGGGAATCCTGTAAGACTTCCTCTGGACAGATAATGAGGCAGGAACTGATCAGTTAACGAGTAGTTGCTTGGGTGCAGGTGATCAAGAGCTTCTCGGGTATTTGGTGAACAAACCCAACTGGCAGCAGGTTTGTTTTCAGTCAGGCCACCACGACAGTTTGAGTTCGAACAGAAAAACGGTTTCAAAGCTTTAAAAGAGAAGACTGCAACATCTAAAAGCTGTCCGATGTAGAAGGAAAATAGCCGTCGTAATTACAGTAGTAAACGTAGTGATCAGGAAGAAGGAAAAAATGATAGGGCAGAATTATCAATTAGATACTGACTCAAGAGATCAAAATGGCAGAGGGAGAAATTAGTGCTGAGAAACTAGCTTTGTGGCTAGCCAGCATGTACAAAGCTTGTTCTTAACCACAGTACTGGCCTATTATTTGATGCAAGGGATATCCTTGTTGGTAATGCAGAAAATGCAGAAGAACTCAGCCTCCTCCTGAGGTAATTTAACCTAGTGTTGTTTGAAAAATGGAGGCAGAGGGTAAAGTTTAGGTGCATTTAAAAAAAAAAAAAAAAAAAAAGAAGAAGATAATTTATGGTAAATAAAATCATAGAATAGCCCAGGTTGGAAGGGATCTCGAAATATCAACCTGTTGTGGGACCAGATAACTGTAGGAATAGCTCCTCAGACCATCATTTTTCAGTGAGTCTTGGAAATTGAGGAAAGCAGAAGGTCTAGATAAAAGCTAATATTGTGGCAATGGATTAAAAAGGGAACCAGAAAGATCCAGGTAACTGTCCTGGCAAGCTGGTGTTTGGGGGAAAAACAATGTATTGGCTGGTAGAAAACCATTAATAAAGATTTAATGGCACTGTGGGGTCCATTAGCATGAGCGTGTGGATTATGGGTCGTGTTGACCGCCGATTCTGGCAGATACAGGAAAGTTGATCTGCTGTTGTTTTAATTCTGGGAAGATTGAAGGCAAATGGTAAATAATCAAGGGAACAAACTGGACCTGGATTATGTGGTAAGCTGCTGCTGCTGGTGGCAGGACCTGGGGACCTGGAGAAGCCGTTGGTTGTCTGATGTCCCTGGTGCTCTGGTCTGGGTTTTTTTGAGACTAGAATTGAGACTATTCTTTTTTTTGAGAATATTGAGACTAGAATATTGAGACTAGAATATCTGAACTAGAAACTGGGCTCTAATTCTTGGATGGAGGTCAGATATTTGTCACTAACAAATTGTAAAAGGGAAGAAATACTTTCCTAGAAAAGCCCTTTAAACAGCAGTATTTCTGTTTTAAAATTAAAACTAGTTCATGAAAGTCTGAGGGCTTACGCTATCCAAAAGGTCAGACTAAGAGATAAGTTTTAAGTTTCCAGTTGTGGCATGTGAGATGACTTTTTTTTAAAATATTCATTTCACTGGCAGCTGCTAGCTGTTTTCCTTTGAGATCTGGTTAACCCAGTTTCTCCTCCTGCAGTGTCTGCAGTAATGAGATAGATCTCAGGCTGGTACCGGGCACGTCGCTGTGACATGCGGTGTTGTGGCTTCATTATAGGACCAGTGAGAAACGATGGAAGGGAACCAAGGGACATGAGACGTACCTGCCGCTGCCACCATGTCCCTGCTGCTGCCACCATGTCCCTCCCGTGCTAGATCTAAATTTGGCTGTCGCTTCTCCTGCTTGACAGCGGCTGGGGTGCACAGCTTGAGCCTGGACCTCTGCCTGGTGCTGCATGTAGTGGCTTTAGTCTATTTAGACAACTGGGGGAGTTTCACTAAGGCCAAATGCCGGGTTCTGCCCTTGGGCCACAACAACCCCCAGCAGCGCTTCAGGCTTGGGGAGGAGTGGCTGGAGAGCTGCCAGTCAGAGAGGGACCTGGGGGGGATTGATAATGAGCCAGCAGTGTGCCCAGGTGGCCAATGAGGCCAATGGCATCCTGGCTGGTATCAGCACTAGCGTGGCCAGCAGGGACAGGGAAGGGATCTGACCCCTGTGCTCGGCACTGGTGAGGCCGCCCCTCGATG
Organism: Strix uralensis; assembly: GCF_047716275.1. NCBI lineage: Eukaryota > Metazoa > Chordata > Aves > Strigiformes > Strigidae > Strix > Strix uralensis. The sequence goes on along the minus strand of NC_133972.1, from coordinate 174,229,377 downwards.
AGTGGGTTCAGTTTTGGGCCCCTCACTCCAAAAAGGCCCTTGAATGACTCGAGCGTGTCCAGAGAAGGGCAACGGAGCTGGTGCAGGGTCTGGAGCACAGGTGTGATGGGGAGCGGCCGAGGGAACTGGGGGGGTTTAGTGTGGAGAAGAGGAGGCTGAGGGGAGACCTCCTGGCCCTCTGCAACTGCCTGAAAGGAGGGTGCAGAGAGGGGGGATGAGTGTCTTGAGCCAAGGAACCAGCGGCAGGCCAAGAGGGAATGGCCTCAAGCTGCGGCAGGGCAGGGTCAGACTGGCTCTTAGGAAGGATTTCTTTGCAGAAGGGGTTGTTGGGCGTTGGAATGGGCTGCCCAGGGCAGGAGGGGAGTCCCCATCCCTGGAGGGGTTGAAGAGTCGGGTAGGGATCTGGTGGAGTTGGGAACAGTCAGTGTGAGGTTCATGGTTGGACTGGAGGAGCTTCAAGGGCTTTTCCAGCTGAAGAGATTCTGCGACAAGGCAGAGGAGGTTCTGTGAGGGTTGACGTGATGTGAGAAAAGTGGGGGAACCCAGCAGTGGGGCGGTCTCGTTCTGTTTGGATATATTGACTGCTGAAGTGTTTGGGGACAGACTTGGCTTTGTTTAGGTGGGCCAGAGTGCCCTGAGAACCTCTAGGGCTGTAGAAAGCAGCATCAAACAGAATTAAATGCGGCGGAAAAGCTACGTGGGAGTAGGAGGAGGTGTTGTACTGCCTTAAGACATACTGAGATCCCTTAATAGGTCTATTCTGAAGTAGTTAGTGCTGTGCTAATGGACATCATCCCACTGATGGGAGAAGTGAAGAACAGGAGCTGGTTCCTCCAAGTTGCACCAAGAACTCTATACACTGTCCCTGTAGCTGCTTCTTCCCCACTTCTGGTTCCAGCCTTGGGATCACAGAAATAAATGATGATATTTAGCCAACCTTCACTTACATCTGTGCTCTGCTGTCATCTTCTCCAGAAGTCACTGCTTTACATCTGTCCTCTTACACATGCAGAACATGCAGCTTGTGGGATGTATAACCTAAAAATCCCCAAAAGACAACTTGAAAGACTTGCTACTATTGGGAGATTTGTTCTCGAGTACCTGATGACTGCGACTGTAGCCCCATCTCCGTAAAAATGCTGCTCTGCTGTTAGTTGCTGTACCTAGTAAGATATATTTTTATTTTTTTTCCCAAGGCAAGACTCCTTGGCTTGGCTGTTTTGAATCTGGGTAGCTCAAAGACCATCATGGGAAGGACTCTGGCTTTGTGTTGCCTTTCCTGGCAGCAAAACCACTTATCGACTTCAGCTTTCTCTGGCTGCTTCTAAGCATGTTGCTTTGCATCCCTGTTGCAGCCACAGAAGAAATAACGGTGGATAAAACAGGGTCATGAACACACTCAGTCTTTCTGTGGTTTCTAAGTATTTCAGACACTTGCTGCCACCTGACATAACTAGAAAGAATTCAGCACTTTATTATAATAAAGTATGTACGCACCCTAAAGATGTACAGGTGTCTTAAGTGGAGGTCCATGGGCACTTTGAATTCATTTGGGAGGATGTGTTTCATACCTGGGCTTGGCACAGAGGTGAATGGCCTTTCCTTAGCCATGTAGCTGACAGACACCAGGGCATGAGCCTGGTCAGGTCTTTGGAACGCTTCCTGCCTTTTTCTGGAATGGCTAAACCACAAAAAGCAGAGGGAAACGGAGACAAAAAGGAAGTGATTTGCATGTGGTTGCATAATGAAGCTGCAGAGGATTAGGGATTAAACAACACTGAGAGACCTGGAAGTTTACCAGGGTATGAGAGCTCCCATCATCCGAAGGCTCCAGAAATTGTTCTGGAAACACCGGTTACCGTAACGCTTGCTAGCGTGCCATAGCACTCGGCACTGCCAGGTCAGAGGCTCCTTCCCAGAGACAGATTCTGCTTTCCACCTGGACCACGTTGCCCAGAGAATCTGTGGCTGCCCCCTCCCTGGAAGGGTTCAAGGCCAGGTTGGACGGGACTTTGGGCAACCTGGGCTAGTGGAAGGTGTCCCTGCCCATGGCAGGGGGGGTGGAACTAGATGGGCTTTAATGTCCCTCCCAACCCAAACCAGTCTGTGATTCTACAGTTCCTTACCCTCAACCCTTCCTTCTTGAACATCATCTTCACCTGCAGCTGCTGCTGCGCTCTCCTGTTACTCTGAGTGGTGGCTCATTTCCCCTTACAACGCCCGTCTGTGTGTTGTGGACTCAGAATTGTTCAGGTTGTACAACCTGAACCTCTGCTCAAAACAGGGTCAGCGTTGAATTCATCAGGGGTGCACGGGGCTTTGTGTAGTTGGGTCTTGAAAACCTCCAAGCCCAGATCCTGCAGCCTCGCGGGGCCCCTTTTGCAATGTTTGGCTGTTATCATGAAAAATGTTTCCTTGTGAAATATGAAAGTATTTTTCCATTCTCATTCTGCCAGGGAGAAATGAGTCTTCATATAAGTGGGAAAGACTTAGTCTGTATCAGTTTGCATTCCTATGCAGCAGATTTCATTTTTTTTCAGCATTTGAATAAACCACCTCATTCTCCATCTTCTGTGGTTTTGCTCACTGGCAGTCAGGGTGGTTAGATATAGTTATATTTGTAATACAATTAAAGTAAAACACCTTCAGCTACCAATACCGCTTTCCTTGCACATCTTCATATCACCTCTTGTTCCTCCCAACGTTGGAATTCTCCAAGAAAAACGTGTAAGATCTGTTTTGCACTTGTGTTAGTTCAGCCTTGCTCCTGGCAGATGGTGGACGGCTTATTCTCTTCTGCACTCATGTAATTCCACTTCTGCTTTTGGGTGCTGGGAGATTTGGGAGCTCATTCTGCACAGCCCATGAGTTTTGATGATATGATGCTAGTCCTGATAACTTCTGTGTGAATAAGTGTCACTACGTGTGTATAACAACTCTGCCAGCTGAGTCCATCTTTTTTCCAGGATAGACACAGGGATGGGGTTATGTGGCCACAAAAATGCTCAGAGGGATGGAACAGCTCTGCTGTGGAGAAAGGCTGAGAGAGTTGGGGGTGTTCAGCCTGGAGAAGGCTTCAGGGAAACCTTGTTGTGGCCTTTCAATACTTAAAGGGGGCTGAGAAGAAAGATGGGGACAGACTTTTTAATAGGACCTGTAGCCATAGGACAAGGGGTAATGGTTTTAAGCTAAAAAAGGGTAATTCAGACTAGACATAAGGAAGAAATTTTTTATGCTGAGGGTGGTGAGACACTGGCACAGGTTGGCCAGAGGGGTGGTTGATGCCCCCTCCCTGGAAAGGTTCAAGGTCAGGTTGGACGGGGCTTTGAGCAATCTAATCTGGTTGAAGATGTCCCTGCCCATGGCAGGGGGAGTGGACTAGATGACCTTCAAAGGTCCCTCCCAACCCAAACCCGTCAGTGATTCTCTGAACTTGACCACCTGGCTGCAGATCTGTGCTGGTGGTTGTAGGGCTAGGGCAAACACACGACAAAATGATGGTACTAGCTGAAAAATCCAGCAAAGTAAAGTAACCACGGGCTGTGGGGAAAGCGGAGCAGGGAAGGGTGTCTTCCTGGAAAGGCCTTTTTTGTCAGAGCTAAGCTGCCTTCCCACAGGCTGTCTGAAAAAGATGCTGCAGGGAAGGGTGTGATGGGGATACGGGACTTATTTCCAAATGAGGAGTCTGAGGGGAAACTCTAACTTTGAGTGTTAAAGTTTAGCTTTGCTAGAAAGATCCTTCTGAAACGTAGCTGTGTGCCCCTTTACATGCTCCCCCGTATGATTCCTAAAGAGTTAAACATGAACTGCAAGACTGTGGCTTTGACGTGGTGGCGAAGAGCATGCATAAATTGTGAGGGAAGCCTTACAAGTCAGTACAAGATGCTGGGAACAGGCAGTAGGACACGGTGTTACAGCTCTTTGGACTGACTGCCTGCTGGGCATGGGCTGAAATCAAGCCGGGAGCTGTGTCTGCCTGCGAATAGCTCCAGAGGTTGAAAATATCCGGGACTTCAGCAGCTCTGACTCTTCTTACAGTGACCAAGAGTGAGTGTTCAGCCAGATCTTGTCACACTGATCATCTTCCGGGTTATTTCCTCACTTAACATCCTCAATTCTCTGCCTTATGGCCAAGAAAATAAACTCACAACGATGTGAGATCTGAGCTTTAGAGATCAACAGCTTAATGCCCTCTTTGGTCCAGCTTCCAGGTGATGAAACCAGGGTCCTTGCTGCTAGGACCTAGGCTTATCCCGATAAGTTATGGACGCTTCAGGAAGCTGCAAAGACTTAAGCTAGGTTTTACTGACTTGTTTTTTGCTGCTCCCCATCTGTGCAACAGCAAAGGAAAAGGGGATTGATGTTCTTTATCTTGCCGCAGACCTCCACGTGCGTCTCTTCAGACGCAACTTAGGTAAAACCACAAAGTGACCCCAACAAGGTGCAGAGTAGCCTTTGGGGAATGACCTGGGAAAAGCCCGAATACCAGTGATGGGGTGTTGAGAGATGCTCTGGCAGCTGCCCAAGTCATCTGTCTGGGGGAGCTGGCTAACCTCCACGCCATGTGCTTCAAGATCCTTCGCTGGCGAATGAAAACCCAGTGCTGGAGTGTTTTCCAGACCAATCTGTTCCCGCTGGAAACTGAGTGCAGACGCTCCATCTATTACTGCGGACTGGCCAGTATGTGCTGTATAAACAAAAGCAGGAGCTGTTGTTGTGTGGCACTTCATCAACGCTTGTTTAGCTCCTAGTCCCGAGCAAATGAAACTTGGCGTGGCCTTAACTCTTCTTGTTTTGTCTTTCCGAAGAACAAACCCAGTTGTTAGCGACCAGAGAATGTTTGGAACAGTTTTCAGGAGATTAGAAGAGTGCCTCGCCGATCTACAGATGCTGCAGAAGAGGCATTCCTCTGCGTTCCCACCCCGAACAGCTATGCTCTGTATTCAGATACCCAGAGAAGTCGGTTAAATACCAGGAATCGGAGCGTAATTCAGCTCAAACAGTACTATTGGAGCAATTTATCTGGCTAATTTTAGTAAAATGTGCTATTAAATGGATTAAGGTAATTAAATGTTGTTCTCATTAATAGTTTACGTGATAACATGTCCTGCCACGGGGCCCTTCTTATCTGCAACCTCACTGTAACAAATCGGGGCCCACCAAAGATGATGGTTATCATTGTAGAGGCAGCATGATGTAGTTTTTTATCCCTTTATGCTACAATAGGATCAAAACCCCAGGTTTTATATTTCAGAAGCGTTTGCCTTTAATGCTGTAACACAGACTCAAGACTTCGTAGCGTTTGGTTTTTTTTTTCACACTTAGGGTCGACGCAATTCACCAAGCGCCGCTGATCCCCGCTTGGAAGTAAACAGAGATATCATCCATCTTATAAAAAGAAAACTAAGAGCAGTTCTTGTGCTGCCAGGACAGCCTCAACAGGAGCGTGAGTTACCACGGGAGATGCGATCGCAAGGGAGGATACGCTGCCGCTCCATCCACGGGTAGCCGCAGCGCTAATTTTTGGGGCTGCAATGATGTAGGCATCGGTTTTGCTCGGTAGCATATGGGGAGCGCTTTTCTCTAAGGGTGCCCAGCAGCAGGCAGAGCTGGCAGAGTACTAAAAGCCTTGAATAGCTCAAGCTGAATGAAAAAGCTGGGAGGTTTGAGGCCTCTGTATTTTTTTTGCCTTTTGTTTTAGTACCAAATTAGCAAACGGCACTCTTTTATTCCTGTGCACGGCTGTAGCTCTTCTAGAATTTGAGGGAGGAGGAGGAACAAAAGCAAGCTGCTAGCAGTATATAATTTTGAAACCAGTATGTGACTGTTGACAAATAGGCATGTAGTTATGGTAATGCGCAGCCCACCTTCAGACCCCGGAGAACGGGATTTAATGGCAGGTTTCTGCACTTTTCCCCAATTGGAAATAATGCAGCAAGTCCTCTGAAGAATTTTGATCCTCAGAGCTCTGAAACACTAAATGTTTTATGTGCCCTGTCGATTCAGGCAACGCTTTTGAATAGGATGAACACAAAATCTCCATAAATGGCATAAACAGCTGGGATTGAGGGCACAGCTCTTACGAAACATCTACTTCTGCGCTCACCCGAGGAGGCTGCAGCCACCTTCTTGGGTCTGGAGACTTCATGGATGCGTGAGCTTTAAGGGAGTCAGGCCTGAAACACATTAACCTCTCCTCCTGCCTTGCTGCAGAACCTGCAGAGCATCTCTTTGAGGAGAAGGTTTTGTTATTTCTCTGCACGGCTGGAGAGTTGATGTTTGACAAGAAGAGATTGCAGCATCCCAGCCTCTCTCTGGAGCAAGGACAGAGGGATAAATGGAAGAGTCCTCTTGCTTGTTGCTGTAGGAGTTGTTCTTCTTCCTGATACAGGCTGGGTGAGGGGTGGATGGAGAGCAGCAGCCCTGTAGAGAAGGACTTGGGGGTGCTGGTGGGTGAAAAACTGGACGTGAGCTGGCAATGTGCACTGGTAGCCCAGAAAGCCAACTGTGTCCTGGGCTGCAGAGAGAGAAGTGTGGCCAGCGGGTTGAGGGAGGGGATTGGGCCCCTCTGCTCCGCTCTGGTCAGACCCCCCTGCAGTGCTGGATCCAGCTCTGGGGGCACCAACATCAGAAGGACACGGACCTGCTCGAGCAGGGCCAGAGGAGGCCACAAGGATGCTCAGGGGACTGGAACACCTCCGCTGTGAGGACAGGCTGAGAGAGTTGGGGGGGTTCAGCTGGAGAAGAGAAGACTCCAGAGAGACCTTAGAGCGGCCTCCCAGGACTGAAAGGGGCTACACAAAAGGTGGGGGGGACTCTTGATCAGGGCGGGAGGGATAGGACGAGGGGGGATGGTTTTAAACTGACAGAGGGGAGATTTAGGTTAGATGTAAGGAAGAAATTCTTCCCTGTGAGGGTGGTGAGACCCTGGCTCAGGTTGCCCAGAGAAGCTGTGGCTGCCCCCTCCCTGGAAGGGTTCAAGGCCAGGTTGGACGGGGCTTTGGGCAACCTGGGCTAGTGGAAGGTGGCCCTGCCCGTGGCAGGGGGGTTGGAACTAGATGATCTTTAAGGTCCCTTCCAACCCAAATCATTCAGTGATTCCCTGTGATGACTAAGCTGTGCTCATCCAACCTCATGCAGTCCTTGGCGGTTGTGCCCATGGCAGATCTCAACTCTTCACCAGCTGGCCAGTCAGATACCACCTCAGGCACTGGAGAAGTGAGGGGGAAAAAAAAAAAAGCCAAATTTGTCTGGTCTGAAAACAGCAGAGGACAGCTCTAATCCTCAAAAATGGGATTCTTGCCCACAAAATTCTCAGTGAAATGGGAAAGAAGACTAAGGCATAAAACCAAGAGCCTGAAGCATGCCGGAGCAGTTTGCGTGTTTGGTCAGGCTTCCTGTGCCGCACCACGTGTTGTGCAATCTGGGTGCTCTCCAAGGCACCGTGAAGTGATGTCGCTGCTGGTTTTTTTTCTTCCTTTTCTCTCTGCTGGAGTGGGCTGGGACAACATAACTACATATGGACATCTTTGGATAGCAGAGGTCTGTGCGGTACTGCTGGTTCTGAACAAATATAGCACAGAAAGGTACCTGCAGCACTTGGAATGGAAAAGCAAGATCTTTGAGATCTCCCGGCTTCCGCGAGGAGCATCAGACCAGGCTCTGGAAAGTGCTGTCATGCAGAAACAAACCTTTACCCCTGCACCAGACAGCCCAGCGTAGCTGAACAGATGGTGCTGCAGCCTGATCATTCCAGGAATGTCGTCCCAACAACAATAATTGGTGTGGGGGAGAGCCTCTTCCTTGCCGAGGACCAGATGGGTCTGCTGCCTCTTCTTAGAGGGCATCGTGTTAATGTGAGCATTTAACGAGAGCTGGGCTTCTTCAGCCTGGAGAGGAGGCTGAGAGTGGATCCAACCGTCGTCTTCACCCAACGGGGTGATAGTGAAGACACAACCAGGGTCTTCTCTGGATGGCTTACGGGGGAAAAGTGGGAGGCGACGCACAGCTGCAGCATGGAGGACTCTCCATTTAGTCATCTGCAAGGTCTTTACCTGAGAGTGCTCACCTAGAGGCTGTGAGATGTCCAGCCTTGGAGATTTCAGAATTTGGCTGAAAAAAACCCTGAGTAGGATAATGTCAAAGTCACCTGTGCCTGGGGGAGGAAGGGAAGGTGGCCCAGGTGACCTCCCGCCTAAAATATTATAAAAACAGGGAAACATGACTTTGGGTTGTAACTCCTGAGCTGCAAGCTTTCCATCTCCCTTCTAGAGTAAGGACTGAGACCCTGAAAAGGTGTAGGGGGGTGTTCTTGCTCTTTAGGGTTTTTATTGGGGTGTTTGGTTTTTTTTTTGGAAGATACACACTATTTTCCCTAGTCGCCGAAAACTTGCTGCGTTCTCGTCTTAAATTTCTTCCGCCTTTTCTGCACAGCCTTGCTCCAGTTGGGACGCAAGGGTTTCCTTTCCTCTTGTATGTAGGGACCTCTGGGAAGCTACTGTAATATATATGAGATTTATATCAGGGAGCAGCCCTCCTCGTCCTAGCTGACCATCCAGGCCAAGTTTTGAGGAGTCTCCTAGAGTTGTCACGTTTCCCTGCCGAAGGGCGTGAGCCTCAGGAATCTGCTGCTTCTGCCAGAGGAGTCTCTGGAAACAGCAAATGCTCTCACACCTGCCAAGTCACTCTCTCGTGGTGGGTTATTCGGTTTGGGATGGGGTTTTGCTCTTTGGGCAGGTTTCCTTTTACAAAGTTAGTTTCAAGGACTGGCGAAACATGAAAGCGTTTCGTTTTGTTGCATTTATTTAATGTGATTTGTGTATAGAAGTAGCCCTTCTAGGTGAAATGTTATTTATTGACAACCTTGATTTATTTCTCAAATATCCAAGTTTTAGTCCACAGACTAGAAAAAAAGGAAAAAAAAAAACAATAAACATTTATTTCTAGCACTTTTTTTTTTTTAGTTTCAAGGTTATTTAGGCCTGTCTTGCAATTGTTCAGTTTATCCTTAAGATCAGCTGGTGGGTTTTTTTTCCCCTAAGAGAGAGAAAGGAGAATACAATTTTACTCACAGGCTTTGCTGCTTCATAAAAATTGACTTTGTCGTCTCATCCAAGAGCACTCGTGGCAAGTCTTTGAAAAAGGCTTTGCTCCGGCACTTTTTTGGGGTTGTTTACATGATATAAAAGCATAGTGATTGTGTGTGGGGCTGATAGAAAAGGGGAGAAGCTTGGGAAACGTGGCGCAGAAGGGGACCCTTGCTTTTCAGCTTCTTGTATAATTAATAAAACAGTTTCCCAGTGCTGTGCTCAGTTATTTCCTCATGCAGGGGCTTTACGATACGGCATGAGAAGGTGTGCATGCTGGAGGTGGGAATCCAGGACTCTTTAGCACCATCTTGAGATATTCAGTGATTCTCTCTTTCATTCAAACAGGTTAATTGTGTCCTAAGTGGGACTGCTTTTCTTGTATGCTTTTATCAGATCAGGAATAACAAACTAGATTTCCAGATCGAGCGGGAACACTTGATTTCATTGATTCTTCCCCATACCTTTGTCTTCCCTCCCATGTGCATCCATGGCATCGTGTTTTTAGATTACAAACTGGTCTAGGCCCGGACTAGGCGTATTTGAACAGCCTTTAAAACATTGGAAGAAGCTGTCATTAGTATGAACCCTTCGAGCTGCACAGTTGATATTTAGAGGGGTGGTTTCTGCAGCGTTACGGGGGAAACCGGCTCAACGTACGTTCACGGAGGACAGATCCATCAGTGGCTCTCAAAGCACAGTGCTCTGGATCCAAACTCTGGATGCTCAAATTGCTGATTTACCAGCAGCATAGAATCACTGAATCATAGAATCATTGAATTGTTTGGGTTGGAAACAACCTTTAAAGATCATCTAGTTCCAACCCCCCTCCCCTGGGCAGGGCCACCTTCCACTAGCCCAGGTTGCCCAAAGCCCCGTCCAACCTGGCCTTGAACCCTTCCAGGGAGGGGGCAGCCACAGATTCTCTGGGCAACCTGTGCCAGGGCCTTACCACCCTCACAGGGGAGAATTTCGTCTTTAGATCTGATCTAAATCTCCCTTCTTTCAGTTTAAAACTCTTACCCCTCATCCTATCCCTACACTCCCCGATCAAGAGTCCCCCCCGCCTTTCCTGTAGCCCTTTTCAGTCCTGGGAGGCTGCTCTAAGGTCTCCCCGGAGCCTTCTCTTCTCCAGCTGAACCCCCCCAACTCTCTCAGCCTGTCCTCACAGGGGAGGTGCTCCAGCACCCTGATCATCTCTGTGGCCTCCTCTGGCCCCACTCGAGCAGGTCCGTGTCCTTCTGCTGTTGGTGCCCCCAGAGCTGGACCCAGCACTGCAGGGGGGTCTGACCAGAGCGGAGCAGAGGGGGAGAATCCCCTCCCTCGACCTGCTGCCCACACTGCTCTGGGTGCAGCCCAGCACACGGGTGGTTTTCTGGGCTGTGAGTGCACATTGCCAGCTCACGTCCAGTTTTTCACCCACCAACACCCCCAAGTCCTTCTCTACAGGGCTGCTCTCCATCCCTTCAGCCTGTATGGCTACTAGTGGGGGTTGCCCCAGCCCAGGTGCAGGACCTTGTTGAACCTCATGAGGTTGTTTTTGCTGTGTTTCTTGGCTTTCTTCTCGCTGTCTGGGCTTTTCTCACTTGCATCACACAGGTGCTCTTGGTTTTGGGGTGTTAATTCTAACTGGCTTAATGGCAGCATGGAGGAGAATCCGATCTCACGAGGCGTCTCCTTCAAGTGGTCACAAAGTGTGCGCAACCACCGGGAGAATTTTAAACTTAACTCTTGAAATGAAAAGGCATTTTGCATCCCCTCGGGATCAGGAATGGTCCTGGGGGAGGGCAGGAGAAAGGGCAACATGAGGAATCACAGCTGGATGCTCGGGGCTCCACTGGGAAGGTGCGGACCCATATTTCTCCTAGATCAGGAGAAGGTTTGGGGGAAGGGTAAGATGGGGGGCAACTTGCTTTTCTAACTCACTTTTTAATCATCCTGGCAGCCTGAATGACAGATTTCACACCAACTGTGCCGAGCGATTGGATTCTGCGCCCGGGCACGAGGCGTGCTATCGGAGTGATTTATAATAGCGGAACATATGGCCAGGTTTCAGTGCGGGTAGCAGGCATTTCCTCTCCGTTTTGCCTCTGCTTTTTGTCCATGCTTGTGTTTGGAGGAACAATCGAGGCTTTTTTGTTTTCTACTGCTTGTTATAGTAGCAAAATACAGTGCTCGGGGAGTAGGGAAGGGGCTTAGGCAAACGGTGGTGAGGAGCAGAAACTCCGTCTGTCGCACGGAGCCAGGGCACGGTTGTGACTTTGCTCCTGGGTTTCTGCAAAGGACGAGGGATTTTGTGCTGGGTCAGCCTGCATGCAGCAAGCTTCTCCCTGCTGCTCTTCTAGGGAGGGGGGGAGGTATTTTACTAAATGAGATTTGCCATCTAGGGCTGCTGTCTTGGTGCTTTGAAGCAATGAGCACTTCATGTTTTACAGCATTATCTCCTAGTCCTATAAATATCACCGCATCGCTGTCGGGAAGAGGGGGAGTGCTGCTTCCTAATGTTTTCTTCCTATCAGAGTAGGACCGAGAGGTTATCTGATATTTAGGTGGGAGCAGGCTCTTGCTGGTAATCTCCGCCGTTGTTCAGAAAGGTCATCTTGTCTTACAGGCTCTTAATTGCTCCAATCATCGCAGGGATTTTTAGGGTCGAACTCTGCGTTTACAGGATGTGGCAACTGCAATGGTTAAATGGAGTTGACGTCCCGGGAACAAGGATTGCTTGTTTTCATCCTCGGGCTTTCTGCAGCCCTGCTTGGCGTGAGTCATCCCAAGTCACCATCCCTCCTCCTCCTCCTCGGTTCCTCCCGTTGTCCCGAGCCCAGCCGCGATGGGAAATCAAATGATGTCAGGACCGTGACAGGTGGCCGCTTTTTGGCCTCAAAATGGGGCGAATCACCTGCTCACGAGCAGCTGCCGCTTCCAGCCCCGCTCCGCCGCTGCTGGGGCTCGTGCATGAGTTAGGACAAGGTCCTTCTGCCTTGCCCTAAGCAAAAACTCCCCTAAGACCCTGCTCGGTATTTGCAAGGCAGGCACTTGACCCCAGCAGAGCTGTGCCAATGTTTAATCTTGCTCTGGCAAGCCCGCGGGGAGGATGCATATTTTTCTCTGTGTGTCAGATCTGCTGTTCATAGTTCCCCAGTCTTTCACAGACGTCCAGTTTCTTAAATATTTTGGAGTTCAAAAGCACAGGGTGTGCTTTCAGACTTGCTTTCCACGGCTTGCAGTTAGGTTTAGCAAATCTGTGAAAACAACCTTTTCCAGACACGCAGGCGATGCCAGTTAGTGCTGAAGATAAAATTAGTTTGTTGTGGATTATTCCTTGTTCTCCGGCATTATCAAATATTCTCCTTTTCCTCCCAGTGTTATTTGTCGTGGGAACTTTTGTGAAAGGACAAACTTGGCACCAGGGGCCAAGCTGGTATTCCACAGCTGGACGTTAAATATTTAAGGGTGTGTATTTACAGGCTTGCAATCCTATGCTGTAAACTGCTTTAACTTCCCCACGTTAAATCTGTAAAATAGTATTAACCTCCTCCACTCCGGTGCCACCTGAAATTGCAAAGAGAAAGTGTGAAGTTTTACTGCTTTGGTGGAATTTTCATCTTTTTCCTGCTGCCTTCAGACCCTGATAACTTTGGGGACCCTGCTCTCGCAGTGACACGGACCTCACCGTGTGACACTTTACAGCACTCACGGTCATAAATTTCCTGCTCGTTTAAGGTCTGTCACGTTGTCACCAGTGTAAGACCGTCACTTGGGCTTGCTGTTCCCATCCGCACTCAGGCTTTTCAACATCTAGACTTTACCTTGTTTAGCTTTGAAGCAGTAAATTAAGTCTTTGTCCTTCAGGATTGGGTCAAATTGAAATTACAGCTGCATCGAGATGGAGTTTTTCTTAATCAGCGAGTTAAAAAAAACGAGTCGTTGAAGGAAAGGGTGCCTCGCACACGTGGCGAGGAGGGTCGGGATTCAGCAGCTGCAACCGTCCGTGCTGGAATGCCTGCCTGCTCCTCTCCCTCGCTGCCCCGCTGCTGCCTGCCCAGCTGCCAGACAAGAGCTCTGCCACTGCCCCTAACTTGGCTTTTTTCTCCTTAAATATGATCAGCCCCATCCTTAGGGATGCTGATCCTCCTGTCCCCAGAGCTCAAGGATATCAGAATCATCAAATGGTTTGGGTTGGGAGGGACCTTTGAAGGTCATTTAGTCCAACCCCCCCTGCCATGGGCAGGGACATCTTCAACCAGATCAGGTTGCTCAGAGCCCCGTCCAACCTGACCTTGAATGTTTGCAGGGATGGGGCATCGACCACCTCTCTGGGCAACCTGGTCCAGTGTTTCACCACCCTCATCATAAAAAATTTTTTCCTTATCAGTCCTCCATCCACACTGTATATCTGGGAGTTTGTCCCTTTCTGTTTGTCCTGAAGCAATTTTTGAGGGTTTTTTTTTGTCCCCCTTTCAAAAACAACTTTTAACTTTAGGGTAGCAAATCTTGCAGGGCTAAGAAAATACACAGGGCAGGATCACTGCGCCCTGGGATCAAACCACTGCAAACAAGGAACATCCCAGCTTTAGCTTTGGAGCACATAGAAAGTATTGTAGTGGAGTAAACTGTGCAAAAATGGGCAAGAAAAGAAAGACCCGGCTTAGCTGAGCTGCAATAAGGACCCATCTCTGCGTCAGCTCTGCCTGCACGAGTCTCTCTGGCAGGGCAGCGGCGCAGCTGGGCACACAGCCACAGAGAATTTGGGGGAAAAAAAAATAATAACATGCTTGCCAATATTTTTATAGACTTTGCTGGCTGGGAGCTTGGCTTTGTGGTGTTTGATATACGGCCCCTGATGTGCTTGTTTTCACGATCTCAGAATTGAATTGGGGGCCCTTGAGATTTGCAGAATCCCTTTCTGCAGAAATTTTGGGGGTGGGGGGGTAAGTTTCTGCTTTCAATTCTGATCACTCCTGAGTTTTCTGGAATTGCTACAGGTTGTTGCTTGTTCACAGTCTTTTGGCAAATGGCTTAAAGTTCAAAGCATTCCACTCAATGTTTCACACTTCCAATATTGCAAAGAGATTATTACTATTAATAACACATTAATCATCTTTCCTCTGAAGATTTTGATTGGAAAAGCAAAATAAGATTATTTTAATTTTTTTTTTTTTTTTGAGAAGCATTAGAGTCAGCGTTGGCAAGTCCCAGCACTGGGGTAATCTTCAGTCTGATTTTTAGAAACTTCAGCACTGAAAATTTGGGTTTGTGAATACAACATTGACACTAAAGTTGTACTAATGTCTAGACCCGATTTGGGGAGACACATATGGCATATTCTTACGGTGCCAACACAGATGAAGCCACCATCCAGGATGATCCATCTTCAAGGTGGAAACCATCTGCTACGTTGCTTTGAGGAGATACAGCCTCACCCAGCACCCACCTCAGTCCCACCTGAGAGTTTGGGCAAGAGCCACCCTCAAAAACCAACTCTGCCTGTCCCAAAACTGCCCTGCAAATCCCGGCGCCGGGGCACCTCCGAGTGACTAAGACGTAAGACAAGTCAGCGTAGGGTGTCTTGCTAGTTGGTCTGGTTGGAAAGATGTGGTTTGGATCCACTGGTTGGATCTGGTTTGGCTGGAAACCCATGTGATCTTAGAGATTTTAAAAAAAAAAAAAAAAACACAGATACTTGATAATAAAGTTCTTCTGCTGGCTGATGGATCTTCTGGGTGTTCAGCGGAGGTCTAAGATGAATGGAAATGTCTTCAGTAAGTGGAAAGTTTTGTATAAAAAAATGCGTGATTGCATTTGGGGTGCAACCTCAGCATCCTGGAGAGGACGCTGGCTGCATACCTGGCTGCACACCTGGCTGCACAGGTGGGTATCCTGCATGTTCCAGCCCCTTCTCCAGGAACTGCACCCTCTCTAGCTCATCCCACGGGACAGTGCAGCTCTCTCTGCCACCCTTTTTGTACAGGCAACGGCAGCAAACGACTCGGCCGGCTCAGCCCGATGCTGCTGCCTCTCCCACACCAGGCAGGCTGAGCTCTCCGGTCCTCAGCAAAGAGACAATTTGTGTCCTTCTGTCCCCCGCCACCCTCTTTCCTTTAAAACAAAACTCCTTAGAGGCTGATATCCTCAAGACCTTGACCTCTCCAACTTGGTTGAAACAAGCCGACAAGCTAAAAAAGTTCTTAGTTGGTGTATGGAGAGATACAGGATCACATAAGCCTCCGGCTAAAATGCTTGAGCTACTTTGAGAAGCTTGAGGTCAACCCGGCGAATTTCCTACTTTCATGCAGACACTTGATTCATCTCTGCCTGTTTGTGTTATCTGCTTTCTGGCAGCTTTCTAGAGTCTTTTTTTTTTTTGAGTTTAAAGGAGATAATGCATAGCTAACGCTCGCGCTGTGAAGTTTGGATTGGGAGCATCAGTACTTGCCAGAAAGCGGCCGAACTTGCTCCGATAAGAGGGAAAGAAATCGGATCCATCCTATCCTCTTTCTGAAGCTGCCCTTTGAAGCTGTGGGGTTTTTTTGTGTGCGAGCTGGTGTCTTATCCCTCTGTCCTCTAGGCCAGGAGGGATGTAACGATGCCAAAGACATCAATGCAAAATGGGACGTTGGGTGATGGGAGGGGTAGAAAAGCTTCACATGGCTTCAACTCCGCTCTCCGTGACAAAGATTTCCCCAGGAATGGGAAAAAATGTCCAGGACAGAGCAGGGTGATCCTTCCCCCCGGTACCCTGCTGCTTCTGGGGATTTCCTAACCTTGGAATATCCTGTTTAATAACTACCAATGGGCTTGTCCTCCTCAAACTCATCTAATTCTCCTTTGAACCTATTTATGGGTTTTGGCTGCATTGCTGAATACATTCCACAGCTTAATTATGTGCTATGAAAAGTAATTTCCTTTAGTTGTCTTTTAAACCTACTGCCTGATAACTCCGGAGCAACACATAAAACACATCCTGAAAAAAAAAAAAAAAAATGAGTAATCGTTTCCTAGTCCTCTTCTCTGCATTACTTTTTAGGTATAACATGAAACTGGATTTTCAGCAATGTCTGTGCTGGTCTAAAATAATCTTTGGCTGTGTTTTACTCTCCTTTGGGACTTCTACATTTCAGACTGTCCTGGCTGCCCTTTCCTAGGTCTAGCATATATATATATATTTTTTATTTTTATTTTTTTTTAAAGGACTGTAGTGGGGTGGACTTGCCTGGTGATGTGATCTCTGTCCTGTTTATTCCCTCCCAGTGATTCCTGACACCTGGGATAGGGAAGGTGGCACGTGACAGCGCTTTGGGATTCCTCTGGGATCCAGCACCGTCTTTCCACTAAAGCATGGAGACCCTGAACTCATGGCGAGATACCATCTCGTTATGGTTCACTTCATCTGTGACACCTTCAAGCTTTTTTTTTCCTGACATCTCAGTTTGACACAGTTTATTCATTCAGTTTTCTCCTCAAATAAGAAAGACTTTAATGTGGGAACACCCCTCATATTTGAATTTAGTCTTCCTGCTACAGCCTTATTTTTGGTTGCTTTTTTCTCTCCTTGTTTATCCATCAGCTATTCCCCACACCCACTCACGTGCCATTTCCTAGTAGATTCCTTTATTGAAGCTTTAATTTTCTTTTACCGTCTCCATTTTATAGTTTCTATGGGAACAGAGACAAAGATGGAAATGGAAACTACCTACTCTCGTCTTCCTACTGGGACACGTATTTTGTATATACAGTAGCTGAGAGAGGCTGAAGTTCCGGGGGCTGCTTGGCTTCATCCAACAGGACTTGTGGGAGCGAGCGGTGGGGTTAGCTCAGGTGGTGGGTTACAACGCGGTGTTGTATCTACACTCAGGGGCAAGAAGGCTGGGAAACCTCTGTGGGAGTGTCTGTGAGCAGAAATACATGCGAGACAGCCTCCTGCCCTCCTAGAGACTGTTCCTTGCTGTTAGGCCTGAGATCTCTGGGGGTGAATCTCATCCTGAAACTCAGAGATTTTGATTCCCAGTGGAAGTGGGATATTGCAGCCGGGATGGCGGTTTCTGGTTTGGGAGCTCTGAGATGGTGCTCGGTCCAATGCTTGGGGAACATCAGATGTCCCTCTTGGGTCTCAGCTCCAGAGTGCCTGGTGGAGTCAGATCACGGTGGGGCGGAGGCAGCACATTGAAATGATCACAGAATCACCTCAGTTGGAAAAGCCCTTGAAGCTCCTCCAGTCCAACCATGAACCTCACCCTGACCGTTCCCAACTCCACCAGATCCCTCAGCGCTGGGTCAACCCGACTCTTCAACCCCTCCAGGGATGGGGACTCCCCCCCTGCCCTGGGCAGCCCATTCCAACGCCCAACACCCCCTTCTGCAAAGAAATACTTCCTAAGAGCCAGTCTGACCCTGCCCTGGCGCAGCTTGAGGCCATTCCCTCTTGGCCTGCCGCTGGGTCCTTGGCTCAAGAGACTCAGCCCCCCTCTCTGCACCCTCCTTTCAGGCAGTTGCAGAGGGCCAGGAGGTCTCCCCTCAGCCTCCTCTTCTCCACACTAAACCCCCCCAGTTCCCTCAGCCGCTCCCCATCACACCTGTGCTCCAGACCCTGCACCAGCTCCGTTGCCCTTCTCTGGACACGCTCGAGTCATTCAATGGCCTTTTTGGAGTGAGGGGCCCAAAACTGAACCCACTCATCGAGGGGCGGCCTCACCAGTGCCGAGCACAGGGGTGAGATCCCTTCCCTGTGCCTGCTGGCCACGCTAGTGCTGATACAAGCCAGGATGCCATTGGCCTTCTTGGCCACCTGGGCACTCTGCTGGCTCCTGTTCAGCCGGCAATGCTCTCCCTTGGTGCTATACCTTGATCGGAGGGAGGTGCACATTCCCCTGCCCTGCTTGGGCAAGGCAGCCTCTGTGCATGAACGAAAATCTTGAGCAAACAGCAGCGCTTTGGTTTGTTCCTTCTGCGTTTTACAAGGTTTTTCTCACAGCTCGCCTGTGATTAGGGAAGACTAATTTCATTTGTACTCGTCCTTTGTTGCTCAAGCAGACCTTTGCAAAGAAGCAAAGGCTTCTGTGAGGTCTCTGCAGTTCCCATAGTGATTGTAATATTAATATTTAAAAGCGGCATTCCAGGTTATCCAGATATCTATTTCTTCAGAAAAAAAAAAAAAAAAAAAGGAGCTGGCAAGAGCTGTAGTTCCCAGTGTCAAGCTGGCAGAGAAGCTGGGAGGCTTAGACCTATGCAAAAATACTCCCCCGTGCTTTGGCTTCCAGAAGCACTGAAGAAGAGCCTGGCTAGCTGGGAACAAGTGGCCCAGGAGCTTTCTCAGAAAACATTTCAAGTGAACCGCCTGCAGCGACGACGTATCTAAATACGTGTTGCCCCAGTTTAACCAGTGCCAGGAGTTACTTAGGGTGTGTAGTTTAGAGTGCAAATTACTCCTGAGTCGCAAATCTCATGTTCGTATCTCCGGCAAATAAAAGGCACCAGATGACTTAGGGGAAGTTTAGTGCAGACACGGTCGGTTTTGTCGTGCTGTGTTGCCCCTACGTACCTCTTCCAGCGCAGCTGTGTGAGCAGCAGTCTCCAAACCAGCATCTCTCAAACCCGCCTTGCTGGCTGTCTGCAGAAAAAAAAAAAAAAAAAAGCGAGCGATCTGCAGCGTCATGCCGCTCGTTTTTCAGCTGCCAAATTCCCTCCAGACGGCTGAAATACCCGACGGTTTTCTGTGCAGCGCTGTTGTCAGGCTTTAAACGGCAAAAGGGGTGGCTGGGATGATGCAGCACTGAGCGAAAGGTGTTTGCGACGCCTTTAAGCACCCCCCACGCAGCAGGAAAAAGGATCCTCAAAGCTCTTGTAACGTATGGTGTAGCAGGCTGGTGTTGAAAAGAAAAAGATCCTGCTTGTTTAAAGGTTTAAACTTTTAAACTGAAAGAGGGAAGATTTAGATTAGATATAAGGAAGATATTTTTTTACTGTGAGGGTGCGGTGAGACACTGGACCAGGTTGCCCAGAGAGGTGCTCGATGCCCCATCCCTGCAAACATTCAAGGTCAAGTTGGACGGGGCTCTGAGCAACCTGATCTGGTTGAAGACGCCCCTGCTCATCGCAGGGGGGTTGGACTAGGTGACCTTTAAAGGTCATTTCCAACCCAAACCCTTCGATGATTCTATGAAACATAGCGATTCAGTGCCGTTAAACTGAAAATCATTTTTCCCAGGCTTGCTTGTTAGGTTGCATCTCGTCTTCTCCCAAGCGAGTCGCTTGGGCTCCCCAGCTCTGCCTCGCTTCCCTCGGTCCCTGGAGCTGCCCGCGTTCGCTGGAGGGCATGAAGGAAAAAAATCCAGGCTTGCTGGGGATCACTTATTTACGCTCATTTTCCCGGTCCTTTTTCTGGTGCAAGTTGAACCGCGCTGCCAGAGAGGGAGTATGAGATTTTTATTTTATTTTTTTTAAAATTTCTGAACGTAGTAGGTGGTTGTTGTGCAACTTGGAGAAGTTATTTATACATTTCTGTACTCTGTCCCTATCTTGCAGTGTGCTTTCCTCCTCCAGCGCGGCCGTGGGCGGAGAACTGCGGCTCCATTTCTTCCTGGAACGTCTTTTTTGTTCACTTTATTACCAGAAACAAAAGCGGGAGGTACCAAGTTAGACTTACGAGCCTGGGGGCAACAGTTTCATCTTCTCTTTCACGTCTTTCCAAGACATTGATCGTTCTGGCTTTAGACCCAAAAATATCTTCTAGGGCAGTAATTTTTCAGCAGGGGTGTGCAGACTGCCGGAGATGTAGGAGACCTGGGGTTTGTGGAGGTTGGCACATGAAGCTGAGTTATCCACAGCATCCCACTGCTCGAGGAACGCCTCTCCTTCATATAAACAGTCCCAAAAACCTGTAGGCAGGATCAGGACTCGCTGCGTCACGCTCATTAACGAGCCTCTGTTGTGGCACTAATTGCTTGAAGCTTCCTCTGAAGATGAAGGGTGTGTTGCGCGTGGAGGGGGATGTTTCTCGGTGAGGGTCAGCACTTCTCGGTGTAAATCCTGGCGCTCTCCCAAAGGCAAGAAGTAATTTGGGGCAGTTTGGGCATGGTGTTTGGGAGGTTGAAGATGACAACTCCAGTGGAAGGGCACGATGCCCTGCAGAGCCCGAACTTGTTGGAGAACGCAGTGATGAAATATTTCGGGGAACGTCTGCATGCTCGTATCTAACCCCAAAAAAACCTTAAAACCATTCTGACTTCCAATCTAAAAAAATACAAAATGTCTGAGGATCACGTGGAGTGAAATAGGCTCTGACACTTGTGGAAGGGCTTCCTTAGCCTGTTCCCCTGAAGCTCATCATCTGGTCTAGAAAGAGGTGGTGAGTGGTAGGGAGGAGAGTGGTCAAGGAGGATGGGAGAGACGTGCCCTGGGAAAGTCTAGTTTGTGCGAGTCTTTATCCTACAAAAGGGCTCTTTATCCTACAAAAGGGAGATAGAGCAGTGACAGGATGGTTGGGACCATGTTTGGCCATGATTATGGATGATACAGGTAGTCTGAGATTAAATCTGAGCCCCCACTCCCCCTCCTGAGCATCCTTGTGGTGGCCTTCAACACTCAACAGTGGTCTGGAGGGAGCTCTGCATCCCCATCACGCCCTTGTGATCTTGGTTCTTCTCTGCTTTTCCTGGTTTCTTAAACAAGCTTGAAATTTCTGGCACCTCGCTTTTATGATTTTTTTTTTTCCCCGTAGTTCCTTTCCATTCCACCTACTCAGGTAAATTAGGAATGGTTTTTCATAGCAAAGAATATGGTTTGAATCTGGAGATGCTGGGAGCGGTCAGTAAGCACTTGAGGATATGGTTGATGGAAAAAGTTTGAAATTTTGTGATTTACTGATTATGTTCAGAGGACTGATGTGGAAAAGTCGCTTCAGTTTTTTGAGATCCATCTCTGAGGTGCCAAAGCTGTAAGTTTAGGAAACAGTTTCTGTGTAATTGATGTTTTTAAACCACAGATCAGTCCTCTAAAAGCAGTGGTTTGATTCCATAAATTCGAAAGCACACAGCTTTTGATCTTGTTCAATGCATAAAGCAGGTCAGGTGAGAGCAGTTATCTCTAGCTGCACTTACCCACTGCTCCTGCATCCCTTCAACCTTCAATGTGTAGGTTGTGCTGCTGCCTTTTGAACTGGTGGAGAACTCTGGGTACAGGGGGTATGTTTTAGTCTACCCATAGAATCATCGAATTGTTTTGGTTGGGAGGGACCTTTGAAGGTCATTTAGTCCAACCCCCCTGCAATGAGCAGGGACATCTTCAACCAGATCAGGTTGCTCAGAGCCCCGTCCAACCTGACCTTGAATGTTTCCAGGCATGGGGCATCTACCACCTCTCTGGGCAACCTGGTCCAGTGTTTCACCACCTTCATCGTAAAAAATTTCTTCCTTAGATCTTGTCTGAATCTCCCCTCTTTTAGTTTAAAACCATTAACCCCTTGTTCTATCACTACAGGCTCTACTAAAAAGCCTCTGTCTTATCAACCCGCTCTAAGTCCTGGGAGGCCGCTCTAAGGTCTCCCCGGAGCCTTCTCTTCTCCAGCTGAACCCCCCCAACTCTCTCAGCCTGTCCTCACAGGGGAGGTGCTGCAGCCCCCTGAGCATCTTCATGGCCTCCTCTGGCCCCGCTCGAGCAGGTCCGTGTCCTTCTGCTGTTGGTGCCCCCAGAGCTGGACCCAGCACTGCAGGGGGGTCTCCCAGAGCGGAGCAGAGGGGAGAATCCCCCGCTCGCCCTGCTGCCCACACTGCTCTGGGTGCAGCCCAGCACATGGTTGGCTTTCTGGGCTGCGAGCGCACATTGCTGGGTCATGTCTTATTTTTCATCCATCCGTATGGGAAGAGGGGAGAATGTCTGGCAAAATCAGAGCTCAGGATCCAGCCTGATACTCCGGCAGCTCCTGGCCGTGATCCATAACTACATAAATACCCCACACCTTGCAGCTTGTAAGGATCTGGAAAGAAATCCAGCACGTGACTGCCAGCAGCACTGCATCCCCTGCTAGGCAATAGCTATTTCAGGACAGTGGGAGAAAATAAACAAAGACCTCTTCCGTCCTGACATGTATCTGCAGTAATTTCAGCAAAGGGGAAATTGCTGACAAAGCAGAGATTGAACTCTAAAGCCACCTTAGGAAATAAACAACTTTTCTATCAAAGCGAATCGGTTGTATATTGGCCTGAGCCTTTGCTCATCCCTTTCAAATAAAATTAAAAAAAAAGGAAAATCCTGCTCTGGCAGGCAAGAGCCATCGGTTGCGTGTATTAACGCCACGCTGCTTTGATGAGGAAGGGATCTGACTTTCTTTGCAATGTCAAGGGAAGGTTAGCAGGCTGACGCGGCGAAGATTAGACGTGATGTAACTATCGCAGCGCCGGTCGACGGCAGGGATATGATAGCGTGGGGCACATGATGAGGCTGTCAGGAGAAGTTAATAAGGGTTGATTTTGTGGGTAACGGGGGGTCTGTTCCCGTGGTGGGAGAGCGGGATCTCAAACCTTACAGCTTGGAAAAAGAGAAACAAAACTTTCATTTGATCGGGATTGGCAGGGAAAGGGAGCAGAGATGCTGGCTGTGAGGCTCTTCCGCTGGCTGATGCGCTCACAATTTCTAGGGTTGATAAGAAATAAGACATTTTTTACGACGAGGGTGGTGAAACACTGGACCAGGTTGCCCAGAGAGGTGGTAGATGCCCCACTCCTGGAAACATTCAAGGTCAGGTTGGACGGGGCTCTGAGCAACCTGATCTGGTTGAAGAGGTCCCTGCTCATTGCAGAGATGTTGGACTAGACGACCTTTAAAGGTCGTTTCCAACCCAAACCATTCGATGATTCTGTAAGACTTCATTAGCATGAAAAAGCAAAACTCAGGTTGTCACACAAGCCACAGCCGGCTGGTGTTGTTCCTCCAAAAACATCATTAACACAAGCAGCTTCTTTGTCAGGAGAAGAAGCTCTGAAGGCTGAGCAAACAGAAAAGCCCTTCTCTGGATGCCGTTTGTGATGAAGAGCTTTCTCCCTGCCTTGCTCAGCAGTTTGCAGGCTGGCTGGCGGTGGCCCAGGGACCACGCGGCGCATCGATCGGTGGCTGCGTGAGGAGCTCGTGCATCTGAGTGACAAAAGAAAATCCATCGTGCCCTGACACAGGACTGTGCAGACAGCTGAGCGGGAGCTGACCCAGCTGCATGGCCCTGCGAAAGCTTGAGCAGGAGCTTTAGGTGATGGGTTTGTGGTCTCAACAGCTTTAAATTTCGTGGTGGTCACTGGATGGTGCCTGTGCATGGAGACATCTGGAGAGCCTGGATCCACCTGGACCGTGCTGGTGGGCCAGTTGCTCCAGGGATGGGCAAAGATCTGGGTCTGTGCTGGGTGGGTGCAGAAATGGGAGAAACTCTAAGGATGAAGGTGTTAATATGTTTAAAAAGGGAGGGGGGATCATTAATGAAGTTCAAAGGTCCTAAATGAGAGCTGCCCCCTTCCTCCTGATACAGAAGTGCGCTGTCGCAAAGATTTGTTGAGCCATTAATGCCTGATTTCATGGCACCAAAAATGTCGTCTCTACCCAAAAGTGGTAGATTCTGGGCTTTGACACACTTAAACTACTTCATGCACTTGGGTCAGGGTAATCCGTGGAGGGGGAGGGAGGGAGGGAGGGAGGGAGAGAGAGCAGCCCTGCAGAGAAGGACTTGGGGGTACTGGTGGGTGACAAATGGGACATGACCCAGCAATGTCCACTAGTAGCCCAGAAAGCCAACTGTAACCTGGGCTGTGTCCCAAGCAGTGTGGCCAGCAGGTCAAGGGAGGGGATTCTCCCCTCTACTCCGATGTCCTGAGACCCCCCCGGAGCCTTGCGTCCAGCTCTGGGGTCCCCAGCACAGGACAGACATGGAGCTGTTGGAGCGGGGCCAAAGGAGGGACACGGAAATGGTCCGAGGGCTGGAGCAGCTCTGCTGGGGGGAAAGGCTGAGAGAGTTGGGGGGGTTCAGCTGGAGAAGAGAAGGCTCTGGGGAGACCTTAGAGCAGCCTCCCAGGACTGAAAGGGGGTACAGGAAAGTGGGGAGAGACTCTTGATCAGGAGGTGTAGTGATAGGATGAGGGGGAACAGTTTTAAACTGACAGAGGGGAGATTTAGGTCAGATCTAAGGCAGAAATTCTCCCCTGTGAGGGGGGCGAGGCCCTGGCACAGGTTGCCCAGAGAAGCTGTGGCTGCCCCCTCCCTGGAAGGGTTCAAGGCCAGGTTGGACGGGGCTTTGGGCAACCTGGGCTAGTGGAAGGTGGCCCTGCCCGGGGCAGGGGGTGGGACTGGAGGGGCTTTAAGGTCCCTCCCAACCCAAACCACAATTTGATGATTCTGTGCCCACTGAGCTGTAGCAACTGCTCTTCTACCCCTGTGTAGAAGATGTGGTGATGTGGTTCAGCCTTGCTCCCTGCAAGGGAGATGAATGGAAATTATTTGGTGACCATCACAAGAGATTTGCCCAAGGACCTTTACTGTGGTGTGGTGGGTGGAGGGCAACTGGAGTCAAGCTACCACATAGTTGTCTCAGGATTCTGGGGGCAGCGTGCCCAATTTTGGTGCTCATCTATCAGCATCACTCCGTAGGCAGGTGGAGGGCGGGTGAGGACCGGCATCTGCGGGCAGCACAGCAGCTTCATGGTTTGGCTTTCCCGGGGAGCAAACAGTGGACAAGCAGAAGCTGTTTGCCTGGTCTCTGTGGCTGGCTAAGGATCCACATGTCGGCCAGCCCTCGTGGCACCTTGCTTCTCCATTTAACAACCCCCCATCTCAGCACCTGCACGCTAAGCAGGTAGCTCCTGCTCGGTGGGAAAAGCTGGATTTTTTTTTTGATAGCTCCATCTCACTCAAAGCTTTTCTGCCAGCTCCAGCTGCTGTAGCAAGGAGCTCTGCCCCTTTGGTAGCCTGCCCTGATTTTTTCAAGCTGCCTGCATCGATCAGGCCAGTTAGTGAAGAAGTATTATACCTTTCAGGTCAATGACATATTTTTGTAAAAATGTTCATTGGCACTAAAATTACTAGTGCAGAAAAAAGCCCCATCTCCCAAAGACTTTGATACTCAGCTAACTATTACCTACCTACAGTTAATACTGTTTTATTGCTGATGCTCAGCAGTTCTGTATCTGCGCTGTGCCTGCGTTCATCAGCCTGGGCTTTCTAAGGCTTGGCACCAAGGAACTACATGTTTCTGGTGGCTAAAATAATTTTTTAAAGTAAAATATTCCTGCAAAATAACATGCATAATAAATAAAAAAACGTGCGTAATAATAAGGCAAATTGTTCTGCTCAGAGCCGGGCTGTTTAAGAATCAAAACAACATAGATTATAGATTATAGATCATCCCTGGAAACATTCAAGGCCAGGTTGGACGGGGCTCTGAGCAACCTGATCTGGTTGAAGATGTTCCTGCCCATGGCAGAGGGGTTGGACTGGATGCCCTCTAAAGGTCCCTTCTAACCCAAACCATTCGATGATTCTATGATTAATTTAATTTTAAATTTTTTTGTTTTAATTTGAAGGCTGGGAATGAGATGGGAATCATCTTTGTGGGATTGTGCACTACCAGGGGGATTTTGGTTCTTGGCCATGTGTGGATCCAGAACACCAGCATGCCAGAGCGATCACCCAAGGGTGAGAGATTTGGGGAGTGAAGCACCTCAAGTGCTGTAGAGCTGCTTCCAAGTTCCTTGGTCTTGCTCTTCTAGGATAGGCTTGGGCCAGGTCTCCAAACCCTCACCGAGGAGCAGGAATTTAAATTGCTGTTGCTTTGTTAACCTGAAGCCTCAGGTCTGGGTAAAACTGATGCTGTTTGATCTTCCTGGGCATAGTTTGCTCCTTCTTGGAGGGTTCAAGAGCTAAAAAAAAATAAATCCAGCTTCTTCCCTCTCTAGTTACACAGAGGTCCTTGCTCTGAGCTGTTTCTTTCTGACCAAGACACCTGCCAAATCAATGCGGGCTTGTGACCCCATTACGCTCTGATACACAAAGATGCTTGCTCGGCTATTTTTACCCTTGTAACTGCAGTTATCAATAAATTCCAAGTCATTTTAAGTGTAAAATACTTTGAAATTTAAGCTTCTCCTAATCAGATTGGCTCATAGTGTTAATTGCTGTGGTGTCAGGAGGGATACGGAGGAGGCTTTTCTGGAGTGATGTCTGGGTGAGGCACGGGTGATACTGAGCGATGGGTCACTCAGCAAGCAACACCCAAGTTGCCCAAGAGCCTCCGTGGCCATCTGAGGCCACATTAACCTTAATGATACAAATTCTGCCTCATTAAAACCCAACTTATATCACAACACGTGTGCTGTAAGCCTTCTGATGGCCCCCACGCCTTGGGGTTTTTGTTATGAACCATCGTTGTGGTCAACGGCTTGATGTCCGAGTGGAGAGCAGTGACAAGTGGCATCCTCAGGGGTCGGTGTTGGGACCAGTTTAACATTTTTGTTGGTGACATGGACAGTGGGATTGAGGCACCCTCAGCAAGTTTGCTGGCGACACCGAACTATGTGGTGCGGTCGACAGGCTGGAGGGAAGGGATGTGCCATCCAGAGGGACCTGGACAGACTGGAGAGGTGGAATGTGCAAACCTCAAGGCCAAGTGCAAGGCCCTGCACATGGGTCGAGGCAATCCCAAGTACAAATACAGGCTGGGCGAGGAGTGGATGGAGAGCAGCCCTGAGGAGAAGGACTTGGGGGTGCTGCTTGATGAAAAACTGACTATGAGCCAGCAATGTGTGCTCACAGCCCAGAAAGCCAGCCATATCCTGGGCTGCATCCAGAGCAGTGTGGCCAACTGGCCCAGGGAGGGGATTCTCCCCCCTCTGCTCCGCTCTGGTGAGACCCGCCCCCTGCAGTGCTGGGTCCAGCTCTGAGGGCACCAACAGCAGAAGGACACGGACCTGCTCGAGTGGGGCCAGAGGAGGCCACAAAGATGCTCAGGGTGCTGGAGCACCCCCCCTGTGAGGACAGGCTGAGAGAGTTGGGGGAGTTCAGCTGGAGAAGAGAAGGCTCCAGGGAGACCTTAGAGCGGCCTCCCAGGACTGAAAGGGGCTACAGGAAAGGGGGGAGGGACTCTTGATCAGGGGGGAGGGATAGGACGAGGGGGAATGGGTCTAAACTGACAGAGGGGAGATTTAGATCAGATCTAAGGCAGAAATTCTTCCCTGTGAGGGGGGCGAGGCCCTGGCACAGGTTGCCCAGAGAAGCTGTGGCTGCCCCCTCCCTGGAAGGGTTCAAGGCCAGGTTGGACGGGGCTTTGGTCAACCTGGGCTAGTGGAAGGTGGCCCTGCCCGGGGCAGGGGGGTTGGAACTGGATGGGCTTTAATGTGCCTTCCAACCCAAATCATTTGACGATTCTATGATTGTTCTGCATCACAGCCTGAACCTCACAGGTGTGGGAGATTCCTCATCGCGCTCGTGCCCGTGGTCCATCAGGAGGGTGCTCTTGCGCTCATTGCATGGGGAGGTGACCGACAGCATCCCCCGAGCATCCTTTTGGCTGTCCCTACGTTTTGCCTAAATAAAAAAAAAAAAAAAAAAAAAAAAAAAAAAAAGGTTTCCAAGGAGATGGCATTGCCATGCGTTAAATACGCAGCAACTGGTGCCGTGACAATTAAACCAATGGGGCGCGTGGTGGAAACAGCTGAAAGAGACGGTCGGAGGACTTAAAACAGCAGGATGTCCTTGCAGGGTTTCTACAGCAACGAGGCGAGGCGGGTGCTTGTTCTCTCCCGGCTGCTTTCTCACCACATTTCCAATCCCGTGTTGCTCTGGGGTGGAGGAGGGAATGCAGGGCATCGTTGTTGTAGGACCAAATCTCCTTCTTAGGGCAGCTCACGGTGAGGGTCCTCTCCTTAAACAGCAAAATAAGGCGTCTGTGACTTGAAGTTCAGTTGATTCTCGTGGGGTTTTGAATAAAGTTACAAAGTTAAACTAAGTCCAGGGTTCATTTCAGCAGGCTTTGCATTTCCAGAAATCTAATCCGAGCATCAGCTGGGCTCCTTTTCTGGGCAGCGCAAGTTAAAAATGGATTTTTGGTGAGTCTGGGGCTTTTTGGAGCCTTTCCTTTATGATGAGGTGAAGGTTTTCCTGTCAGCACCGTGAGTCTGAGGCTCCCTGGGCACCTTCCACTCTTCTGCATTGGTTATAAATCCCTTTAACCCGACAGCAATAAGGTCTGCGCTGCCTTGGACCATACTCAACAGGCTATTTAAATTTAGATTACTGCACAGTGCTACCTTGAGGTAGGTCTGAGTCTCTGGCTGCCAGAGCTTGCAGCAGACTTCTCTACTACCCATCAAGCAGGTTTTTTGGCTGATGCAGTAAATAACGATGGTAATTCTAGGCCAAGACTGCATCTGGTACCCCGATTAGTTGTGCTGAACCTACGTCAGCAGCACGTTGCGCACCTACCTGTTACCCCCACCACTGGCCTCGTACCTGGGAAATACTCTGTGTGGACCCTATTTTGGGGAAATACTCAGGAATTTTAGCCCTGAGGTTTGCACTTCTGGGGAAAAAATTGTGACGTGGGAGGTTTTTTTGCAAAACAAGATAGGATCTGGGATAAGACAGGCCTTTATCAGAGCCCTGTCTCCTAGTCCTGTGGGTTTTTCTCTCCAAATTTGCTATCGCACGGGTACATCAGCTTCCCTGTCTGTGCCAGAGGTCCAGCCACTCCAGACGTGTGGATTTTTGTTTGACTTTCAGGCAGATGAATCTCGGATTTGTGTATCTGATGGAAGATTTTTGTTGTTCTCCCTTTCAGCCGCCCAGCGCAGGGCTGAGGAGGGTACCCCTTGGCTATTGATCCTCTGCTTTGCGTATTGAGCTGCTTGAGTTGATGAATTACTCCACTAAATTAAAAGACTGGGGAGGAAGGAGAAACGTGAACACTAAATTTCTTCTTCTCTAACAGCAGGGAAAATAATGATGCAGCGAGAGAGGACCTGTAAGCCCAGACACTGCCCGGCATTATTAAGTTGATAATTTGCAGTAAAAACCAAGAGGAAATTAAGGACTCTAGGACAAAAGGTCCTGCATTTCTTTAACGTAGTAACTTTTGCTTTTGAGGTGCTGCAGGGTTTTACCTTGGCTGATTTATAGCCCATGAGGATCCAGTTCTGTTGGGTCCAAACAGACCTTTCCCTTTTTCAAACTCCATGGGGCTATTTTATCCTCTCCTCTCCTATCCTCTCCTATCCTCTCCTATCCTATCCTATCCTATCCTATCCTATCCTATCCTATCCTATCCTATCCTATCCTATCCTATCCTATCCTATCCTAATCCTGTCTTGTCTAGTCTAGTCTAGTCTAGTCCAGTCTATCTTTGCTTCCCTGTGGAGCGCTTGAGCTCTTGTTTCGCCCTAGAGGAGCCCTGGATGAAGGACTTTTTATTCCTCCCTGATGCAGATAGCCCAAGAGCTTCTTGATGGGAAGATCCAAAGCCCTGCTGAAGCAGCTGCTCTTAACGCCATGGAGGTTATTTTAAACCAAGGTGGTCAAAGAGAAACATTAAAACTGGGAGCCAAGCGCTGGCGTCAGTCTAGGGCCAAAAGCATTTCAATGAAAAATGCTGGGTCGGTGCATCACGCTCAGACCCGAATTAAAGCCTTCAGTGGAAACCTGGAGAAAATATTTAACTCTGCAAAGCTTGAGTTGGCCTCCAGCTGTACTGTCGTGCTTCATTAAGGCTGCTCGTTAGGTCTGAGTTTTGCAGAGTGAGAGGAGGCATGGTATACGATTTCTACTTCTCCAAGTGCTTTTAGTCTCTGTTCTGCAAGAAAAGGCTTAACAACGGCTTTTTCTCTCCTTGCCAAGAAGAAGTGGAGACATTTTCATCATTTTGGTATGTTTGTTCAAAGCTGTGAACCTCTGGCACCCGAAAAGCCCGCTCCTTTTTTTCAATCCAGCAGTTTAAATCGAGTTGGAAGATGAGCTGGACCAGCTGAAGGGCTTGAGGCCAAGGCTGCCAGCATCTCCGGCTGCCGGGGGGGCAGGTAAGTGCACCCCCTGCACACTGAGGACTTTTTTTCTTGCAAGTGCTTGAGCAAATTGGGCATTTCTGAAAAGCCCACAGGGGACTCGCTCCCAGTAAAAGGCGGCGCGATGCGATCCGTCACTTGTCTGACTCACTGAATGTGTCAGTTTTAAATGCCACCTAGTTTGATAAGCTCCGCTTAGCACACTGGGGGCTTTTTTTCCTTATCTATTTCTATACCTTTCTTAACAGGCTTGTAAATGCAGACAAGGACAAATTCCAAGCAAGAAATTTTCATTAATACGAACATCCCTTGTACCTTTTTACATAAGCCCACACAAAAATGAAGAATTTGAATAAGATGTGGCTGCCTGTAAGCCTCAGGTAGCCCCTGGATTAGCAAACGGTGACATCTGCGGTGTTTGGGGTAATCTGGAAAATTGGTTTAATTGTCTGTTCTTTGGGATGACAACTTTTTTTAATCCTCTTTTGCATTTCTAAGCTCCGTTTACTGCTTTATGATTTTAATAGACCCTTTCGCCGTGTTTTTGAGTGAGCTGAGTCACCGTGTTGGGCTGATGGTGCCTGGCCCTTAGCTCAGCAGTGGACAGGGCGATGGGAGGAAGGTTAAACCTCATTTTCTGCTCCATATTTTGGTGATGAGCTCCATACTTTATGCAGAGACCAACGTGAGACCAACTCCTAATCTAATAAAGGTGCAGAGAGGGCACTGAGCAGCATGTAGCTGATCTCTTCTCCCCGGTATCCAGTGACAGGATGAATGGGACTGGTTCAAAGCTGCTCCAGGGGAGGTTTAGGCTGGACATTAGGCAGCATTTCTTTACAGAGAGGGTGGTCAAACACTGGAACAGGCTTCCTAGAGAGGGGGTCGATGCCCCAGGCCTGTCAGTGTTTACGAGGCATTTGGACAGTATCCTTAACAACATGCTTTAACTTTTGGTCAGCCCTGAAGTGGTCAGGCAGTTGGACTAGATGATCACTGTAGGCCCCTTCCAGCTGAAAACATAATATTCTATTCTATTCTATTCTATTCTATTCTATTCTATTCTATTCTATTCTATTCTATTCTATTCCATTTTATTATATTCTAGGGAGGGGATTCTCCCCCTCTACTCTGCTCTTGTGAGACCCCCCTGCAGTGCTGGGTCCAGCTCTGGGGGCATCAACATCAGAAGGACACAGACCTGCTCGAGCGGGGCCAGAGGAGGCCACGAAGATGCTCAGGGGGCTGGAGCACCCCCCTGTGAGGACAGGCTGAGAGAGTTGGGGGGGTTCAGCTGAAGAAGAGAAGGCTCCAGGGAGACCTTAGAGCGGCCTCCCAGAACTGAAAAGGGCTACAGGAAAGGGGGGAGGGACTCTTGATTGGGCGGGAGGGATAGGACAAGGGGTAACAGTTTTAAACTGAAAGAGAAGAGATTTAGGTCAGATCTAAGGCAGAAATTCTTCCCTGTGAGGGGGGCGAGGCCCTGGCACAGGTTGCCCAGAGAAGCTGTGGCTGCCCCCTCCCTGGCAGGATTCAAGGCCAGGTTGGACGGGGCTTTGGGCAACCTGGGCTAGTGGAAGGTGGCCCTGCCCAGGGGAGGGGGGTTGGGACTAGGTGATCTTTAAGGTCCCTTCCAACCCAAACCATTTGATTATTCTATTCTATTCTATTCTATTCTATTCTATTCTATTCTATTCTATTCTATTCTATTCTATTCATTTCTATTTCTATTTCTATTTCTATTCCATTCTATTCCTCCACACGGAGCCCAGGACACTGTCAGGTCTGTTCAGTCCTCGCTGGCTCCATCCCTCCCACTGTTGGGTTTCAGTGTTGATGCAGCCTGTGGTTATCACTGAGCCAAGGTGTGTCGGGGCGGATGGTTTGGGGAAGGTGCTGGAGGTGAGACGCGTGCGCCGGAGAGCTGACGCCTTCGCCCAGTGTTGAAATCGAGACGGAAGGGAGAGGTGTTGGCAGAGCCACGCAGGAGCCCGGCGCCAGCACACCAGGGTTCATGCCGGGGAGCGGCGCTGCTCCAGCTGGGCTGAAGGGGGTTGAAGCCATCACCTTCAAGTCTTGCACGAGCAAATGCTGCCGGGCTTGGTTGTCTGGGCAGCAGCGCAGAGCTGCGGGGTGGTCTTGCAGAAGATGTAAGTTCATCGCCAGGTTGGTGCCTCCAGCTGGGCTCTATCCCTCCGGTTTCTCACCTCCCCGCTGCCTTTCACCGCCAACATTGTGCCGAGGACGCTGCAGCCGCCAGGTCTGTGGCCCAAAGAGTTCAGATTAAAACGCAGAGGGCTCGGGGTGGAAGCTATGAGCTGGGGTGAAGGCTGGGGTACTGTAACCTGGGTGTGTGTTTTAGCTGGCTTGCAGACTTGCTGAATTCCCCTTTGCAGATACTCTGTTTAGTGTAAATAGAGCTGCAGGACTCGACGTCGATGGGGGAGGAAGAAAGAGTTGCTGTCTTCACCCAAGCCACTCTTCTTCTCAATCCTGCCTCCCCAGATGCTGTGAGCACTTGCTGCAAGCGTTGAATCATCAAATGGTGTGGGTTGGAAGGGACCTTCAAAGATCATCTCCTTGAAGTCTTTCTCTCTCTCTCTGTTTGTTCTCCTTCAGGCTGGAATGGGTGGAAATCATCGAGCCTCGAACCCGGGAGCGCATGTACGCCAACCTCATCACGGGGGAGTGCGTGTGGGACCCCCCTGCTGGGGTGCGGATCAAACGCACGAATGAAAACCAGTGGTGGGAGCTCTTCGACCCCAACACCTCCCGTTTCTACTACTACAATGCCACCACGCAGAGGACAGTGTGGCACCGGCCACAGAACTGCGATATCATCCCTCTGGCCAAGCTGCAGACCCTGAAGCAGAACACAGAGTCGCCAAGGGCTTCCACGGAGAACAGCCCCGGGAGGAGCAGCAATGTCAGCAGGGAAGGCAGCACCAGCTCCTCCCTGGAGCAGGAGCTGGAGGGCAGCGAGAAGGTGCAGGAGCAGAGGTCGAGCCGTCAGTCAACCCAGTACGCCGTAGTGAAAGAAGAAACAGAAAGGTAAAAGCAAAGCTGGCTCTGCCAGCACATCACAGGCGTGTGCGACTGAGCTCGGTGGTGGGTTGGTGCATTAAAATCGCGAGTTTGGAGACCCTGATAGTGCTGTGGAAGAGCAGAGAGCAGAGCCCTGGTCCTGCAGCTCTTCCTCTCTCATGTGCGGAGATATTTTATGGATGGCTCCTCTAGATTGCTCATGGGTCTCTGCACCAAGTCTTAGAGAGCTGGTTTGCTCCTCCATAAAGCAATCGCTTACAGGAGAAAGAGGTAAAAGTGTTTCTGAAAGGTGTTTCTCCTCGTTAGGGGCAACTTTGATGTTCCCTCTGGAAAGATACATTAGAGAAGTAATTTCTTGTCCTCTGAAACATGGTTTTAGAGAGTGGTGTGGTTTTAAATGATTTCCCTGGATAAAATCTCCCTAACACGGCAGCATGATTCATGCTGCAACCATGGGTTGTCCCACTGGTCTTTGGAGCTCTTAGAAGAGCTGATTTCTCTTGCAACGAAGCTTCAAACTGAACAATGAGTCAGTGCTCGGTTTCCTAAGGCCCAGCTGTGTAGGGACAACGTACAGAGACGTCTGCCTTGCTGCTCTGTGCACTTCGTTTCATGCTTTTGGGGCTTGCAAGCTGCAAACCAGGCGGTTCGTTACATAATATATTTGTGTTCTCTTACACGATGCCTCTCGTGATGTTAGTGTGACCAGCAGAAGTAGGGAGGTGATAGTCCCCCTGCGCTCTGCACTGGTGAGGCCACACCTGGAGTGTTGTGTCC
The DNA here is from genome assembly GCF_047716275.1 of Strix uralensis. Lineage (NCBI taxonomy): Eukaryota > Metazoa > Chordata > Aves > Strigiformes > Strigidae > Strix > Strix uralensis. The sequence continues at coordinate 174,195,452 of NC_133972.1, read as the reverse complement.
AGTTTTGGGCACCTCAATACCAGAGAGATCTCGAGGTGCTGGAGCGAGTGCAGAGGAGGGCAATGAGCTGGGGAAGGGCCTGGAGAATAAATCCTGTGAGGAGCGATGGAAGGAGCTGGGACTGTTCAGTGTGAGGAGGAGAAGGCTGAGGGGAGACCTCATCACTCTACAGCTCCCTGAAAGGACGTTGTAGAGAGGTTGGTGCTGGTCTCTTCTCCCAGGGAATTAGTGACAGAACAAGAGGGAACGGCTTTAAACTGCACCAGGGGAGGTTCAGACTGGGCATGAGGAACAAATGTTTCCCAGCAAGAGTGGTCAGAGAGTGGAACAGGCTGCCCAGGGAGGGGGTGGAGTCCCCATCCCTGGGTGTGTTTAAGGGCCGTTTGGATGAGCTGTGGGGGGATGTGGGGTAGGGGAGAACTTTGTAGAGTCGGGCTGATGGTTGGACTCGATGATCCCAAGGGGCTTTTCCAACCTGAATGATTTGGTGATTCTGTGATTCTGTTACTAACCCAACAGTGTCTCTGGCGAGCGATCGGCAGCGCGATTCCTGCTCGCAACTAGTTGTTCTTCCTTACAGCTGGCGCACAGAAACTGCGGCCAAGTGATCTCACGGCCACGCAGGACGGGAACAGGAACTCCCAGCTCAGCAAGCGCTTTCATGTGGGATCTCAGACACAGCCTTGCCTCCGCGCGTCTAGCCTGTGAGGGTAGGCTTCATCTTGGAAGATCCGCTGATAAAATGGCTGAGTGTGGGGCTGGCATCTTTTTCCTCACAAGGCAGGCGGTGTTTGGAGAGGTGGAGAGTTTTGATGTTCAATCACAAGGATGCTGGGCTGTCGCTCACTGTGGGCAGACACAGCTGCCCATGGTGGCCAGGTCACAGAATCACAGAATCATCGAGGTTGGAAAAGACCTCGAAGCTCCTCCAGTCCAACCATGAACCTCACCCTGACCGTTCCCAACTCCACCAGATCCCTCAGCGCTGGCTCAACCCGACTCTTCAACCCCTCCAGGGATGGGGACTCCCCCCCTGCCCTGGGCAGCCCATTCCAACGCCCAACAACCCCTTCTGCAAAGAAATCCTTCCTAAGAGCCAGTCTGACCCTGCCCTGGCACAGCTTGAGGCCATTCCCTCTTGGCCTGCCGCTGGGTCCTTGGCTCAAGAGACTCATCCCCCCTCTCTGCACCCTCCTTTCAGGCAGTTGCAGAGGGCCAGGAGGTCTCCCCTCAGCCTCCTCTTCTCCACACTAAACCCCCCCAGTTCCCTCAGCCGCTCCCCATCACACCTGTGCTCCAGACCCTGCACCAGCTCCGTTGCCCTTCTCTGGACACGCTCGAGTCATTCAAGGGCCTTTTTGGAGTGAGGGGCCCAAAACTGAACCCACTCATCGAGGGGCGGCCTCACCAGTGCCCAGCACAGGGGTCAGATCCCTTCCCTGTCCCTGCTGGCCACGCTAGTGCTGATACAAGCCAGAGGTCTGACTGGGTCTGTTCAGGTTACACTGATGGCTATTTAAGCCAGGCTTTGCTTGTCCATCCCCAAAACCACTGAGCCCTGACCTTCAATAGGACAGAGGTAATAGTTTTAAACTAAAAGAGAGGAGATCCAGGCTAGATCTAAGGAAGAACTTCTTTATGATGAGGGTGGTGAGACACTGGACCAGGTTGCCCAGAGAGGTTTTCAATGCCCCGTCCCTGGAAACATTCAAGGTCAGGTTGGACGGGGCTCTGAGCAACCCGATCTGGTTGAAGATGTCCCTGCTCATGGCAGGGGGGTTGGACTGGATGATCTTCAAAGGTCCCTCCCAACCCAAACTATTCAACAATTTGATGATTCTATGACTGCTACAGGCAGCAGCCTACTGTACTCTGCCTGTCACCCCTATTTCTAGCTTGTGGCCTCAAGTAACATTGTCCATCAGAAACCGCTTGTGCAGGCTGCGTCCAGCAACACCGAAATCCTCAGCTGTGGGGAATACAAATTCCCTCTGGAGTGGAAACGCTTTGTCAAATGAAACTACCAGCATCCAGAATAGCCAGAACCCTCCTGCCCACCCCGCATCTTGCTTCATTTGACTGGAGCTGAGATGGAGAATATATTTCTCCCATCACTTTGTGCTGGGCAACCTCTGGGTTGCCCAATTTCTCTGTCTTCCATCCAGCTCAACGCTGCTGAGCTGCAGGTGGTTTCTTGCCTTCTTGCAGGTGCCCTGTCTCAGCATGTGTCCTTCTTGGACACATTCTTGTTGTGCAGAGAAAAATCATTGGGTTTTGTTTCTAGGATTCCAATTGCTGTTTCATAACGTGCTCCCCTCAGGGGAGTGCTCCGTGTTGCAGCAGGCTGGGCTCAAGGACTCCATTTGTTTCTCAGGTGTTTACTCCTGCAGCTCCATTTTTTACACGGCGAGCACCTGGGAAGGACATCGCACCTCTCCCTGGTGGGAATGGCCAACAGCTCATCTCACAACTGGCAAACTGCTGAGTGCTCCCAGCCCTTGGGCTGAACTGGTCCCAGTTGCCCATGGGGTCATTGTTTTTTCTCTCATTTTTTTAAACTCCCCATCGCTAAGTTTTCTCCAGACCTCACGGCAGCTCCAGGAGGAGCCTGGAGGTCAGTGAAAGGCATGGTCCTCATTGCTCCCATGGGCTGTAGCAGTCTGTTGCACCCGCTCCAGAGCTTTGTGAATCATAGAATCATCAAATTATTGAATGGTTTGGGTTGGGAGGGACCTTGAAGGTCATCTAGTCCAACCCCCCTTCAATGAGCAGGGACATCTTCAACCAGATCAGGTTGCTCAAAGCCCCGTCCAACCTGACCTTGAATGTTTCCAGGCATGGGGCATCGACCACCTCTCTGGGCAACCTGGTCCAGTGCTTTAGCACCCTCATGGTAAAACATTTCTTCCTTAGATCTACTTTGAATCTACCTTCTTTTAGTTTAAAACTGTTACCCCTTGTGCTATCACAACAGGCCCTAGTAAAAAGTTTGTCCCCATCTTTCTTATAAACCCCTTCAGGTATTGAAATCCCACTCTAAGGTCTCCCCGGAGCCTTCTCTTCTCCAGCTGAACCCCCCAACTCTCTCAGCCTTTCCCCCCAGCAGAGCTGCTCCAGCCCTCGGACCATTTCCGTGTCCCTCCTCTGGCCCCGCTCCAACAGCTCCATGTCTGTCCTGTGCTGGGGACCCCAGAGCTGGACGCAGGGCTGCGGGGGGGTCTCAGGACATTGGAGTAGAGGGGGAGAATCCCCTCCCTCGACCTGCTGGCTGCTCTGCTTGGGATGTAGCCCAGGAGATGGTTGATGAAGCAGGAGCTTGTTCCCAAACCAGCATGAGGGGTTAACAGGGATCGAGTGGACAGGTTTTAGTCTCCCTGAGCTTTGCTGCAGGAACATGTGCAGGATCAGCGGCTCCATGGGGGCAGGTCCACTGCCCACAGTGCTGGCGTGCTGGACCTCAGAAGCTAGCATGGACACTGCAGGTCACTAATCCTTCATGTCCTCCACCCACACGTCTCTCCTTTTCCAGAACTTAGGCTAGGCAGTTATATTATGGGATGCAAAGCTGCTGAATAGGGTGGGAGGAAGCAGGACTGCACCTGGGCTTTCAACTAGAAAGGGTGAAATCTTCTGCTAGCGGAGAGGAGCCAGCCATGGGGTGGATTTGCTCCTGGCTGCTGGAGGGCTGTGTGTCCTTTCAGCCCCAGCAATTCATAACCTTGGCCTTGCCAGGGACTGACACAGAGCAGATACCAGGTCTGCTAGCTTTAAAAATGAAATAAAAATTAAATAAGACAGATGCAGCTACCGGGAGCTGATATTCCTGCTCAGTGGATGGTTTCCACCTGCATTTGAGGCCGCCCCTCGATGAGTGGGTTCAGTTTTGGGCCCCTCACTCCAAAAAGGCCTTTGAATGACTTGAGCGTGTCCAGAGAAGGGCAACGGAGCTGGTGCAGGGTCTGGAGCACAGGTCTGATGGGGAGCGGCTGAGGGAACTGGGGGGGTTTAGTGTGGAGAAGAGGAGGCTGAGGGGAGACCTCATGGCCCTCTGCAACTCTCTGAAAGGAGGGTGCAGAGAGGGGGGCTGAGTGTCTTGAGCCAAGGACCCAGCGGCAGGCCAAGAGGGAATGGCCTCAAGCTGCGCCAGGGCAGGGTCAGACTGGCTCTTAGGAAGGATTTCTTTGCAGAAGGGGTTGTTGGGCGTTGGAATGGGCTGCCCAGGGCAGGGGGGGAGTCCCCATCCCTGGAGGGGTTGAAGAGTCGGGTTGAGCCAGCGCTGAGGGATCTGGTGGAGTTGGGAACGGTCAGTGTGAGGTTCATGGTTGGACTGGAGGAGCTTCGAGGTCTTTTCCAACCTCGATGATTCTGTGATTCTGTGATCCCTGGAGATGACACAACGGTCCTGTCCATTCAGCTCAGCCCAACCATGGCAGCATTCCGCTCCAGCACACTAAAGTCTCTTGACACCTGTGTTTGGACTGGAAAAAAATCACATTTCCTTGTTGACCTTCCTCTCTGAGCAACTGGACTGGGCATGCTGGAGAGCCTGGAAAGCTTTGATGAGACCTCAGGGTCCCTGGGACCCATTAAGGGAGAGATTTCCAAAAGTCGAGGGACCCTTGGAGGGGTTGAGGGTGCTGCAGCGTGGTCTGTCACTGCCGCAGATCCTCACCACTCTTGCCACGATGGATGTCCACCTGCAAAAACAACTTTATTCCCACCAGAAATGGGATGGTCTTTGCTACAGCTGACATCAAGGGGAGATGCTGCGGGTTGAAAGGGGAGAAGTGGTTGAGCCTGGTAGGTGTGATGCTTCCAGCAGGGATGGGGTGGATGGAAAGCTGCAGAAACATCGGTGTAGCACCAGAAAACAGTTAAATCTGTGTGGAATGGTTGTAGAATTGGGTAAAGCACAGGCTGACAGGGATGCTGTGGTGGAGTATTTCCTCCATGGCTCATAGCTGGATGCCCAGAGGGAGTTTTATCCAGCTCCAATTTCTATAACGAAGCACAGATGAAGAAGGGGGCCTTGCTTATGCTGATCTGCAGGAAAGCTTCCAGGGATGCAGAGATTTCACCTCCACAAGTGGCTGATGCTTTCAGGCCCAGGACAGATAAGCCGAACATGAGCTGTGCAAATTAAAAATTGATTTTTGATTGCGGCGATAGCAGCTGCAAAGGGCAGAGCCAGTTCAGGCGTTTGTGCCTTGAGCCTCTCAGCATTCAGGGTATCTCTGCATTTTAGTGTTGGTTTCTGACCATGAGGAACTTCCAGGCACAAGCTGAAAAAATACATCTTTTTATACAATTTATTTTTTCTGTAGCTAGCTGAGTCTTAAAACCTAGGAAAGCTGCTTCAGGCAAGGAGCGTTACAGCGCAGGCGAGACAGGCGTTTCTTGTGGGGCTTAAAATATCTGAAGACATGAAAACTTCTGCAGAAGGAGGCAGTAAGTACCGTGCCTCTTTATACCTGAGGCGTGAATAGGAAACCACTCAGCAGAGGTCAGCCAGTTGCTGGCTCTCAGTGAACCTGTGGATAAAGTTTTTTTTCTTTTACCCTTATTTTGCTTGTAAGCATTAAAATATATACCACCATGGACATCCCAGGTGAGAAGAGGTGACATTTTGACTGATAGCGAGATCTTGAGCTCTTTCAAGACACCTCCAAGCCTGTTTTGGGTGACATCTGGGACGCTGTGTGACTTGTCTGCCCACCAAAGTGATGGCTTTGACTTGGTGGGTGTATAAACGCAAGCCATAGGAGGTGAGGGTCAAAGTGCTTTATTTCAGTCTTCCTCGATGAAGAGCACTGCTGCAGGCCCTTGCTGTAGGGATCCAAGAATCATAGACTAGTTTGGGTTGGAAGAAACCTTCAAAGATCACCTAGTCCAACCCCCCTGCCATGAGCAGGGCCATCTTCACCTAGATCAGGTTGCTCAGAGCCCCGTCCAACCTGACCTTGAATGTTTCCAGGGATGGGGCAATCCAGGGGTGGGATGACCTTCGAAGGCTGATTTTGGCAAGGCCGGACCTGCTGGGTGCTGCTCGAGCAGTTGCGGGGCTCCAAGGTGTTGGAGATCCCTCCTGAGACCACTGATGTCTCAGCACCCAGACTGCATCTGTCTGGCTGTGAGCAGCCAAGGAGGGACCCTGAGATGGGGCCAATATATGCAATATATTTGCAATTATTTGGGGTTACCTCTGGATGGGGCATTTGGTGTTTCTGAGCCTTGACCCTAACGACCCTGAGATGAGGACAGATCTGGGCATCCTGTGGTCTTTTGGAGATGATGACTGGAATTTGCAGCAAAAGGAGGAAACAGAAGGAGATTATTTATGAGGCTGGGGAGGGGGTGGATCTAGAAATAGAAAGCAGGGTGGTGTGGGGCAGGTTGAGTAATCACCTTCAACCAGAGACGTGGTTGAAGTCTCCTTGGTAGGACAATTTAGAAAGATGTTTTTCCAGTTCTTGGTTTTGTTGCTCATAGGAGAACCAAGGCTGGAAGGGAGCTCTGGAGGTGATCTGATGGAACACAGGTGATCTGGTTTCATAACATTCAGTCTTACAATCATTTCAACAAGGTTTCTGGCTGAGTATTTCCCTCCTGAACTTGTCTGGTCTTAAAAAGGAGGTCAGGGGAGGTGGGCAAGTCTTGAGCAACTGATCTCCTTGAAGTTTGTACTCGGAGGTGCCCCACACCCTGCGGTAACAGGAGGAATGAGAAACTGGAACATCTGGTTTGGTCAGAGATGGTGGAGGCCTCTCCGTGTCCGTTCCTCACGTTCTTGGTGCAGCAGTGGCCCGAGTTGGGGCTGGTCCCATCACACGTGTGCAGGTTGGGGATGCCGTCAGCCCCTGCATCTGCAGGGAATGTGCTGTTGCCAAGTGCTTCGGTCTCACTGGACTTGCTGTAGCGAGTCTTAAACAAGGCCAAGTGCCAGGTCCTGCACTTGGGCCACAACAAGCCCCTACATGGCTACAGGCTTGGGGAGGTGTGGCTGGAGCTGTCTGGAAGAAAAGAGTCTGGGGGTTCTAATTGACAAACAGCTGAACAGGAGCCAGCAGTGTGCCCAGGTGGCCAAGAAAGCCAACAGCATCCTGGCTTGTATCAGCAATAGTGTGACCAGCAGAAGTAGGGAGGTGATAGTGCCCCTGTGCTCTGCACTGGTGAGGCCACACCTGGAGTGTTGTGTCCAGTTTTGGGCACCTCAATACCAGAGAGATCTCGAGGTGCTGGAGCGAGTGCAGAGGAGGACAACGAGCTGGGGAAGGGCCTGGAGAATAAATCCTGTGAGGAGCGATGGAAGGAGCTGGGACTGTTCAGTGTGAGGAGGAGAAGGCTGAGGGGAGACCTCATCACTCTACAGCTCCCTGAAAGGACGTTGTAGAGAGGTTGGTGCTGGTCTCTTCTCCCAGGGAATTAGTGACAGAACAAGAGGGAACGGCTTTAAACTGCACCAGGGGAGATTCAGACTGGGCATGAGGAAAAAATGTTTCCCAGCAAGAGTGGTCAGAGAGTGGAATAGGCTGCCCAGGGAGGGGGTGGAGTCCCCATCCCTGGGTGTGTTTAAGGGCCATTTGGATGAGCTGTGGGGGGATGTGGTGTAGGGGAGAACTTTGTAGAGTCAGGCTGAGGGTTGGACTCGATGATCCCGAGGGGCTTTTCCAACCTGAAGGATTCTGGGATTCTGTGTGAGATGAGATTTACATGTAGCTATCATCAGCGGCTGGATCCGGCTCTGGAGACCGTGGTAGGAAATGCTGCTGTCTTGTCTCAACTCGGTGAACTGGCATCTGGTCATCTTCAGGATCTCAATAGCAGGTTTGTCTTGGTGGTCAGCAAAGGCAGAGCACTTTCCGGCAGGAATTTCTGGCTTATGCTGTCTTGTCCTAGACTTTGCCTTGCTTGTCTTAAAATGGTAATTTTTCTACAAAGCCTAACATGACAGCTGTGAAATCTCCGAGCAGGCTGCAGCCGGCACGTCGGCTGGGTTTTATGTCAGGTCACTGGGTTTTTCTACGCTGTCTGAAAGTGTCTGTGGTTATTGGTCCGTGCAAAGTCTTCCCGTTGCTCGAAATCCTTGGAGAAGGCTTTGGGGGGGGTGCAGAGAGGACCTGCTCAGAGGAGCTCCTGCAGCCACCCACACAGGACTTGGCTGTGCTGCCAGCAGGCAACACCTCTGCCCCTGCTTCACCAGGGAGGGGTGTCAAGAGGAGGCTTGAAGGACAAGCAGGTGGATCTTCTCTGACCATCAGAAGAACTTTCCTTGGACCACCACACAGGATTCTTTGAGGATAGGGGGTCTTTACTGAAGCCCCATCTGCTGTGAAATTGTGCCCAAGTTCTTTCTCAAGACCTGAGCTTTTCTTGCAGGTCTCCCCTCGATTCTGCAGCGTGGCGTGATACTGGAGAAGATAAAATGCAACACTTAAATATTTCTGGATTAAGTGTAGCTGAGCTGAAATAGCTGAGGGGTATTTCCTTACAAACCAATCCCTGAGCTGAGCCGGAGTTGTGTGGGGTCACGGCGTGATGGTAATGGGTCCTGTCAGGTGTGTCGGGCAGAGCAGGGCGGCTGCAGGTAAATGCGGAGCTGTAAAACACAAACTCCTCTCCCTGGTGCAGGCAGCAGCCATTTTCTAACTGCAAGAGCCCAAAACAGCAGCTTTGCAGTTTAAAAGATGGCTCCAACGTACAAAATGTGTGTTTTGAGTGTTCAGGGAGCTGTTTCTCAGTGCCTTGAGTGAACGAAACCACAATTTTGTTTGCAATTCTCTCAATTTATATCCTTTATCTGAAGACATTGGTAAGATTTGCCATGCTCGGTTTGGAGCGCAGGTGGATCAATGACATAAGTCTCTGCAGCATCTGCTGCGCGGGGATTTTCCAGGTCCCTGCAGGAATTGTCTGCCCTCCTCCAAAACAAGCCTCTGCTGTGAAAAGAAAGTGAGAAAGGACATGGAGTTACTTCAGAAAGCTGTGCAGGAGGGCTGCAGCCTCGAGCAGATCCGAAAGACCTTCCTTCCCAACATCTTACCCCTGTGCTCGGCACTGGTGAGGCCCCCCCTCGATGAGTGGGTTCAGTTTTGGGCCCCTCACTCCAAAAAGGCCCTTGAATGACTCGAGCGTGTCCAGAGAAGGGCAACGGAGCTGGTGCAAGGTCTGGAGCACAGGTGTGATGGGGAGCGGCTGAGGGAACTGGGGGGGTTTAGTGTGGAGAAGAGGAGGCTGAGGGGAGACCTCCTGGCCCTCTGCAACTGCCTGAAAGGAGGGTGCAGAGAGGGGGGCTGAGTCTCTTGAGCCAAGGAACCAGCGGCAGGCCAAGAGGGAATGGCCTCAAGCTGCGCCAGGGCAGGGTCAGACTGGCTCTTAGGAAGGATTTCTTTGCAGAAGGGGTTGTTGGGCGTTGGAATGGGCTGCCCAGGGCAGGGGGGGAGTCCCCATCCCTGGAGGGGTTGAAGAGTCGGGTTGACCCAACTCTGAGGGATCTGGTGGAGTTGAGAACAGTCAGTGTGAGGTTAATTCTTGGACTGGATGATCTTCAAGGTCTCTCCAACCTTGGTGATTCTGGGATTCTGTGATTCCGTCTTGCCTCCAGTGATAGTGTAATGCATGAAATTTCAAGCATTTCTTCACTGGAAGCTTGGATTTTCCCAGCTGGATGACATCTCCATGCTTGGTGTGAGGATGCTGCAGGTGCTGACTACATTGAGCATGTTCCTTTCTATCTCAGGGCTTGGGTGTCAAGGAGTTCTTCTGCAGATGGGTCGACATCACGCCAGCAGACCAGCTACATGGTGGGAAGGGGAGCACAAACCTCCTGCATCCCTGTGCCAAGAGGTTCTCCTCAATTTAGGAGCACTCCACCAAGTGCCGGTGGTTACACAGGCCACGAGCTCTTGCATGATCTTGGCCTCGGTGCAGGTTCAGGCAGGGTTTGTGGGATGGGCTTTCTTCCGGGTTGCCATCTTTTAAAAAAACACAACTTGAATTGTTTTGCTTTGAGGTTGGAGAAGGGTTATTTCAATGCATTGGCAGAGGAGGGCTGTGACCATCGCTGCTGGGGTGCGCAACTCATTATCCAGCTGATGAGCCCAAGTGCTGAGGGCTTCCCACAGAAGAAGGGTGTGGAGGATACGTGTAAACCCCATGTAGCTCCAGGAACGCCAATTTAACATTTCTGAAATTGGCAATAAATAAGTTCTCCCCCTTGTTGCCTTCTCCATCTGCTGGTACCAGCAAACCAAACATTTCTGCTTCCTGAACGGCTGCTCTTGAGGTCTAGAAAACCCTCCACAAGCAGCCAGAGTGATCTCTGCAAGCACAACCTTCTCCTCTGTGTGCCTGCTGTGGAAGGACTTGTTCTGAAACAGCATTTGGTGTCCTTTACACCTCCGTCGTGTCTTCATCTAGAAATGGGTGTCTTGGTACTGCCAATATCCTGAGGTTGGAACAAGGCCACCCACGGCTTAAACGCTGGTTTTACAGGTTAAATGCGTAAAGCTTGGTCAATATTTAATGCTGAGATAACCACGGGAAGAGTTTTGCAAAGGATGTGCTGGGTTCTTGGTGGCCATATCAACCCGCTCCTTTCTGATATGTGCTCCCGACCGATCTTGGCATGAAGGCCTGGAGTTGGGAGCTTCTGGGTGAAGGTCCAAGGGCTGGAGCAGCTCTGCTATGGAGAAAGGCTGAGAGTGTTGGGGGTGTTCAGCCTGGAGAAGAGAAGGCTCCAGGGAGACCTTCTTGTGGCCTTTCGATATTTAAAGGGGGCTTATAAAAAAGACAGAGACGCTTTTTACCAGGACAAGGAGCAACGTTTTTAACCTGAAAGAGAGTGGGTTTAGATGGGACATTAGGAAGACATTTTTTACGATGAGGGTGGTGAGACACTGGACCAGGTTGCCCTGAGAAGTTGTGGATGTCCCCTCCCTGGAAGGGTTCAAGGCCAGGTTGGACGGGGCTTTGGGCAACCTGGGCTAGTGGAAGGTGTCCCTGCCCATGGCAGGGGGGTGGAACTGGATGATCTTTGAATGTCCCTTCCAACCCAAACCTTTCGATGATCCGATGAAGTTTTTGCTCTGCTACAGTAACAAAAAAATAGGAGGAATTTGCTGAAGCCTGGAGTCTGCTCCCCGACCGCTGTTACCACATCGGGTAGTCTGCGTTACACTGATCTAGATCAGCCCTAAATAGCTGCATCGACCCTCCCATCACTGAAGGGCAAAGAGGATGGTCTGGAAGCCCTCTACCCTGCCAGCCCCCAGCGCTGCAGGGACATCATCCCACCCCCAGGCCACGACATACCACTGCAAATCCTTTTCTTCCTGGTGTTTTATCCGAGGGGTGTTTTGTGCAAGCATTTGTGTGTACAGCCAGCGGGCACAGCAAGGGGCGGGGGGGGGGGGGGGGGGGGGGGGGGGGGGGGGGGGGGGGGGGCAGAGTTCCCCCCTGGCTCTGGTGACCGGGAGATCCTGGAGCAGGCTCAGAGTAGTCCCACTCACTGCTACAGGGATGCTGCCAACCTGGGGAAGGGAACGTTTGAGGAAATTGTAGGTATTATTGAAATGGAGATATTTTTTTTTCCCTCTTATTTGCTGCCTGTAGCAGAACAGCCACATCCCTGCTGTTTTCCTCGCCGTGCTCATTTCTTTCTTCCCTCCTTCCCCGTAAGCCTCACAGAGGAGGTCACTGGGTTATATTTCGGTGGACGTTTGGGCCCCTCACTCCACAAAGGCCCTTGAATGACTCGAGCGTGTCCAGAGAAGGGCAGCGGAGCTGGTGCAGGGTCTGGAGCACAGGTGTGATGGGGAGCGGCTGAGGGAACTGGGGGGGTTTAGTGTGGAGAAGAGGAGGCTGAGGGGAGACCTCCTGGCCCTCTGCAACTGCCTGAAAGGAGGGTGCAGAGAGGGGGGATGAGTCTCTTGAGCCAAGGAACCAGCGGCAGGCCAAGAGGGAATGGCCTCAAGCTGCGCCAGGGCAGGGTCAGACTGGCTCTTAGGAAGGATTTCTTTGCAGAAGGGGTTGTTGGGCGTTGGAATGGGCTGCCCAGGGCAGGGGGGGAGTCCCCGTCCCTGGAGGGGTTGAAGAGTCGGGTTGAGCCAGCGCTGAGGGATCTGGTGGAGTTGAGAACAGTCAGTGTGAGGTTAGTGGTTGGACTAGATGATCTTCAAGGTCTTTTCCAACCGAGGTGATTCTGTGAGATTCCACCTTACTGAACGAACCCAGCGAGATCCAAGGCCGTGACCTTCAACAGATGCCACTTTGACCACAGCCTTGACCTGCTGCCAGGGCTGTGCCAGCAGACCACAGCATGGGCTTCCAGGGGCCACCTTGCGGTCTTTTACGTAGACCTGCTCCAAACTACTGTTCCTTTGGCCTCCACGATGGAGCACGGAAGAAGGTCAATACAGTTTTGCTAATAGGTGCGGTGCATGTTTGCTTTGCTCTCCTGTGTCCTCTCAATTCCCATTTTCACCTTCTTTTGGACACACCTTGCGCAATAAAAGGATTCATGTCCTCAGGACATGGGATAGTCCAGGTTCCAGGTGAGCAGGGCTGGGGCTCAAACTCTTTCTTTTTCTACCCAACAGCCTTCAGGCAGTCCATTTCAAACAGCTGAATCCATCACAGCTGAGTTGCTCTGAAAATTTTTGGTTTAATGATTGCCAGGCAGCCCCCCGGCTTCATACGCTTCTGCTGGTTCCATGAGATCCTAAATTTCACAAACCTCATCAGGCATGATGCTAGGGAGGCTGCTAATTGGAACCATCGGGTTGGGGGCAGACAGGCAGCTTCGTCTGCAGCATGGGAGGCAGGGTGGGAATGGCCTTTCAGACTGTAATTAAAGCCGAGAACTCGCTGCAGGAAATCACTTTCCAGGTCATGCGTCTTTCTCCACCGCTTTCACATGCTGCAAGCAGATTGCGCCTCGCACGGAGGCTGCACACAAAGCCGAGCTCCCCAATTCACTGTCTTCCAACATCTTTTTGTCATGTTTTATCCATGTTATCGAGTTAGCCGGGCTCATTCCCACCCATATAATAAGAAAAGCCCAGCGCTCTTGCTCTCCAAGGGAGATTCTCATCTGCAGATGCTTGGCATCACCATGGATTTCTCCTAATGAGTGTAGTTGGTCAAAGAGCAACTCAGTTGGACTAGGTGATCATTGTAGGTCCCTTCCAACAGAAATATTCAATTCTGTTCATGCCTTTATTTGCGTTTCTTGCAGCGCCCCTAAGCAGGTCATGAGGATCATGGAAGTCAGTTGGGTGAACCCATGTTTCTGCTGCTGGGTATCCATGTGGATGCTGGCTGAGTGACCTCTTGTGATCACCTACTGTAGGTCACCAACAATTGCCGCCTTCTCTTAAGTACTGAGAGAAGATTTCGCAGATGCTTCTGCTCACCTTGTCACAAGAAACTCAAGTATTGAACCACTTCTGGGTGGGCATCGTGGCTGGTGTTGGCTCTTCTGGCCAGGGGTCTAGAGAAGTTCGTAGAATCATCAAAGGGTTTGAGTTGGAAGGGACCTATAAAGGTCATCTATTCCAACCCCCCTGCAATGAGCAGGGACATCTTCAATGAGATCAGGCTGCTCAGAGCCCCATCCAACCTGACCTTGAATGTTTTCGGGGATGGGGCATTGCCCAGCAGGGACCAGCAATTCCCTTGGTCAGCCAGAGCATGATGGACATCTTTGCAGGGATACCCCTCCTCCAGCTGTGATCTCTCAGCATCCCCATTTTGTCTGGATATTTGATCTCCCGCAGCTGGGAGATCATCTCACTCAACTTCTTTTGGCTTCAATTTTCTTTCCCCCTTACCCGTGCCGCAGGCACTCGGGTGCTGGCCATGCCGAGTCTCGCCCCACCTGATTAAATCTTCACCAGATTAAATTTTTAATATGACGCTGTTCAGAAAACCATCTCCCGGTCTCGACGGGTGTCACCGACTCCTTTATTAATTTGCAATCTCTCACCGTGCTCCCGTGCGCTTATTGCGGTCCAAGCGGTAATGATGTGAGCCAAGCTCTTGGGTGATGAACCATCTGAAAAAGTACACGGATATTTGGAGACAACTGTGAGCGGAAAATGCATTTCCAGCATAAAGCTAAAGGCAGCTCAAGATTTAACTCCCCTTCCTCATACCATTCTCAAATATTTTAGAGAAAAAATGTTCATATCTTGCATTTCTTGCTCTAAGCCAGGGTGGAAGATGAAATTGGAGACAAAGCGCCCGGTCTTGTTTCTTTTTAATATCCTCTCCTTGAATTCTCCACTCCCTGCTGCAAAACAGGACTCCGGATTAGACAGATATTTGTCTAATGCAGCCAAGTGCTTACGTAGATCATCAGACGCAAAATACGGTTTACGTAACTGCAAAGAAAACCATCTTTTAACTTTTATTAGAAGCAGTGGCTGTAATTAAGAGTATGAAGCCTTGCAGGCCAGTGATTACAACAGCGGATTAGGTGCTGGGATTTCATTTCTATTCCTGGCTTTCCCATCGAGCTGTGCTATTTCAGTCGTCACTTTCTCTTATTTTAAAAATAAAAGCTATACTGCTTTCCAAGCCGCTGTGAAATGGTGCCACTTCCTATCCTAGGGGGAAAAAAAGTGCTTTATTTATTTTTTTTTTCTTTTAGTTTAGTAGATGTTTCCTGCTCTGCCAGAAGTTCCCATGCTAAAGCTACCAGAAGCAAACTTGTGTCTCTGCTGCAGCTTTTGCAATCCACATTTTAGGATATTAATGGAAAAATCACCACCCCAACTGGGGAGAAGGTCCATGCTGGGATAGGGCTCCCACCAGGAAAAAAATGCAAAGCTGCCTTTTGCAAACACCGCCGGCTCCGAGTGAGGCGGGAGGTGAGAGGCAGCTCCAGATGTGCTGCTCCTCCAGATGTGCCGCTCCTCCAGATGTGCTGCTCCTTCTCGTACGTCACTGCGGTACAAAAGCAGCTACTGGCATTTCACGCTCCAGGGTTGGTGTCGGTGCTCCTGCTCCTGATGCTCTCTGCAGTTTTGAGGTTTGCTGCTCCTTTTTTGTGGCCACCGAGGGTTTCATCAGCCGGGGAAACGTGGGCGTTGCGAGTACCGGAGCCGACGGACCTCGCGGTGCACGTGCTCCACATGTGCTGAGAGGAAGCCTCACCGGACAGCAAATGTCAGGAGCTTTTAGCAGCATCTGCTCTATCTCAGCAGCACGTTGAAAACCTGGCCCGGGCATCTGTCTTAGCGATTGTCATAAAAGACATTTGGCAATCGGTTTTGGAATCTGGCTTTGGCATAATTAGGCTCGTACAAGATCCCATTAGTCAAATAAGGGATTAGCCCGGAGTCCTGAGTCCCAACTGCATTTGGGCAGGTGATGGGGGGTGGCGCAGGAGGATGGGAGCCAGAGGGTGCGCTCATCTTGTGGCATTTGGATTTGATTTTTTTTTTCCCCCTTATTAAATTGTCTTAATTTCCTTAGTCAAGGCAGCGTAGGGCTCAGGAGTAACGGTCAGGCTATGAGCACCCTCGGGCTCTCGGTGTACATGGCGGGGTGCAGCTGCATCACGTGCCTGGTGCAGGCAACATGGGCCAGAGCTGCAAGTGCTCGACATGTTTTTCTGGAGCCTGTTCTGGTACGAGGGCCAGGCTGGTCGCTGCAGGGGGTTGTTCTGGAATAGCTTCAGCATCTGAAAGTCAAGTTTTCTGAGCTGTAGCCTCAGGCTCCCTTGAAGAGCCACAGAGATCTGGGGTTAGTGGGGAGATATCTTCCCACTGGAGTAAAAAGACTGTGTTGATGTTTATTGTCTCTCAAAGTAGACTAACATGTTGCAAGGCCTCCTTTTTTTCAGGAATAAGCATTCAGATTGACATTTATTGAGTAATAATAATTTTGTTTGCATTTAGGATAATGCATATAGTATTTTTATTGCATCTTAGTCTAATGCAAATCATAGAATCATCGAATGGTTTGGGTTGGGAGGGATCTTTAAAGGTCATCTAGTCCAACCCCCCTGCCGTAAGCAGGGACATCTTCAACTAGATCAGGTTACTCAAAGCCCCGTCCAACCTGACCTTGAATGTTTCCAGGGATGGGGCATCTACCACCTCTCTGGGCAACCTGGTCCGGTGCCTCACCACACTCATCGTAAAAAAATTCTTCCTTAAATCTAGTCTGAATCTATCTTCTTTTAGTTTAAAACCATCACCCCTTGTCCTATCACTACAGGCCCTACTAAAAACCCTCTCTCCCTCTTTCTTATCAGCCCCCTTTAAGTATTGAAAGGCTGCTCTAAGGTCTCCCCGGAGCCTTCTCTTCTCCAGCTGAAGCCCCCAACTCTCTCAGCCTTTCCCCCCAGCAGAGCTGCTCCAGCCCTCGGACCATTTCTGTGGCCTCCTTTGCACCCACTCTAACAGGACTATGTCTTTCCCATCCTGAAGACCCCAGAGCTGGACACAGCAGTCCTGTACAGCAGTACCACTGTCTCTAAACATGGCAAAGCCCTAGAAGTCACAATATCAACGGCACGTGGTGAAGCGATGTGTGTACGGGCAGCTCCTGCCGAGTGGATGGTGTGGCGTGAGGACATCTTGACATATTTGCTATAATTTCATCATCTCCATGAATGTGAAGATGCTCAGCACTGATTTGAATTCATTTTTGGTGCATTGGTTGGACCCCATTAAACACCTGCTAGACTGCTGCCATTCAGAATTGAAGGGCTCTTTGTTTGGTTTAGTTGAACTGACTTTAGGGGCAACTTTAGAACGTGAGTTACAGCCATTTTTAATTTTAGAGGAGGGTTAGGTTGCTTCTGGTAAAATAAATGGGCCCAGAAAACTAAATATATTGACTTAAGTACATCATGTAGTACAACTTAGACAGGACTGGGATTTGGGTACAGAGCCTTAGTCCTGCTTAACCTCCCAACAGAAGCTGAAGGAAAGAGAAATATATTGAAAGCACTTAAAACATAGTCTTGAGTAAGGATTTTGCTTCAGCTGTTTGTCCACCTACAAAAGAGAAATGGATATTGCCAAAATTATGGTTGCACCAGCCGCACCATGGTTTTGTCTCCTTTTCATGGATGGAAGAGCACATGGAGGAAGATGTAGTGTGTGTCTCTGCTACGGACGATGTCCTTGCTGCTGTGGGTGATGGGCTTTGTATAGTCTTGCCAGTTGTCTCAAGTTGTGACAAAGTAGTGCTCATTTTGGTTTAAATATGTCTTCTGATGCCTCTTTTGGTCTTCAGCTTGGTTCACCTCTTTTGGTCTTCAGCTTGGTTCACCTCTTTTGGTCTTCAGCTTGGTTCTTGCAGAGATGCAGGCTTTGGCCATGTTCACCACTTTTTTTAAAATAGAAGACAAGTGAGGGTGTGGGCAAGAAACGATTGGGTTGGGAAGGAAGAGGCTACTCAAGGGAGTGCCATACTGAGGGTGGCATTAGGAGGAGTATGGTGGCACCTGCAAGGGTGGCGGCCAAGGGAGGAGCAACCTGCCCACAGCCCTAGGGAATTAAAGGTTGGTCAGCATTACCTTGATCATGGAGCAAGTCCTCTTGGAGAAGCCATTTCTGCAGATATGGATGATGCAAAGGTGGTTGGGAATGGCCAGCGTGGATTTACCAAGGGTGAGTCATGCTTGACCAACCGGATTGCTGTCTGCGATCGTATGACTATGTAGCTGGGATGATGGGAGCATCTGCCTTGGCTCTAGCAAGGATTTTGATGTATCTCACATGGCATCCAACTTGTGTCCAAGTTGGGACATTAAAATCGAGACAGGGACACTACTAGGTGGGTCTTGTCGGGCTCAGAGGGTGGTGGTTAATGGTTCATACCCAAACTGATGGTTGTCTGGGAGGGAAGCTCCTCCCAGGCCCATCCTGGGACCTATCCTGTTCCATACCCTTATCAATAACCTGCGGAGGAGACAGAAGTCACCCTCATCTGCAGACAAGCTTCTCTACTGATGGCAGGGCTGACGTTCAGAGGGACCCAGAGGAGTGAGGACAGGCTGGGAAGAACCTCCTGAAGCTCAGCAAGACTGGGCGTAGCAGTCGGGATGGACTGACCCTCCCTGGGCAGTGGCTGGCTGGGTAACAATTCTGCTGAGGATCCAGGAGTCCTGGGGAGGTGAGCACTGTGCATGGGTAGCAAGGGAGGCTGGTAGCATGCTGGGCCATAGGACCAGGTCCATAGCTGGTAGATGAAGGGAAGCAATTATTCTTCTTTAGACCACAGCTGGGCAACTGCAGGTAGTTTTGGGTTCTCCAGGACAAGAAAAACTTGCTAAACTTGAGCGGGTCCAGTGAAGAGCCACCAGGATGATTGGGGGCTGGAGCACATGATGTGTGAGGAGAAGGTGAGGGAACTGGGCTGACTCTGCCTGGAGAAGAAAAGGGTTTTGAGGAGACCTCAGGGCACCCTTCCAATACCTAACGATTGCATGATTGCAGCACTGCCGTAGCAGGACCGGTTGGCCTTTTGGTTAGAGCAGGTTTTGCTTTCTGTGATCAGCTTCTCGCCAATTTCTGGGTATGATTTTACCCATCAGGACTTCTGGAATGCAATTTAGTCCCCGCAGACCCATGAGGAAGCCCTTAATGCCATCCCTCTCCTCCACTTCAGAAACTAATTTAGGTTGAGCTTTCTAGATTATCCCCATATCAGCAGAGTTCAGGAGTTGTTTAAGGAGCTTGTTTTATCTAGTAGCACTTCTGCAGACGTTCATGGGAAACCAGGGCAGAAGAACAACTTGTACCTGTGCTTGCAGCTCAGTTTGCAGCTGGATGAGTCTTGATTTAAACAGCAAGCTGTATCGAGATGTGTAAGCACTCAGGGGCTGCTGAGGAGCAAGTTGCATGTTCTCTTCCACTCCATCCTTTTTTGGGGGAGGACAGCAGCTTTTGGCTGAGGTTGGTTGAAGCTCTTGGCCCAGGCAAAGTCTGGTGGGAACGTCATGGGAAATCCACCTTCACCACCACTACTTCGCTTCCTTGCTGCTGGCATCCCATGTAAATCCCGATGATAAAATCTGCAGCAAGGGCCACCTTCTCTTTCTTTTCCGGCCAAGGTAACAGCCTCCAAGTGTCTAGTTCCCCAAGATACCTTCTTATATCCACCCCCTCCCTGGGCAGCCTATTCCACTCTCTGACCACTCTTGCTGGGAAACATTTTCTCCTCATGTCCAGTCCGAACCTCCCCTGGTGCAGTTTAAAGCCGTTCCCTCTTGTTCTGTCACTAATTCCCTGGGAGAAGAGACCAGCACCAACCTCTCTACAATGTCCTTTCAGGGAGCTGTAGAGTGATGAGGTCTCCCCTCAGCCTTCTCCTCCTCACACTGAACAGTCCCAGCTCCTTCCATCGCTCCTCACAGGATTTATTCTCCAGGCCCTTCCCCAGCTTGTTGTCCTCCTCTGCACTCGCTCCAGCACCTCGAGATCTCCCTGGTATTGAGGTGCCCAAAACTGGACACAACACTCCAGGTGTGGCCTCACCAGTGCAGAGTGCAGGGGGACTATCACCTCCCTACTTGTGCTGGTCACACTATTTCTAATCCAAGCCAGGATGCCGTTGGCTTTCTTGGCCACCTGGGCACACTGCTGGCTCCTGTTCAGCTGCTTGTCAATTAGAACCCCCAGATCCTTCTCTTCCAGACAGCTCCAGCCACCCCTCCCCAAGACTGTAGCCATGCAGGGGGTTGTTGTGGCCCAAGTGCAGGACCTGGCACTTGGCCTCGTTGAAGCTCATCCTGTTAACGTTGGCCACCGATCCAATCTATCCAAGTCACTCTGTAGAGCCTCCCCATCTTCATGCAGAGAAGACCATCTCCTTGGGAAACCACAAGCTGGTGAGCACTGTGACAGCTGGAGCAGGCGCCATAGCTCTGAAGGCAAGATTGCAGCTTGGAGAAACATTTGTCCTCTTCCCAAAAGCAGCACAGAGCCTTATCTTCTGATAAGCCGGGGCAAGCACAAGCATTTGTAGGGGATTTTGCTGTGAAAAAAAAAACCTTCGCATCCCGTATGTGGGGCATAAAGGCAGGCAACGGTAACGATGAACTGACAGGATCATTTGCTTACCTGCAAAGGTCTCCCCAACATCAACACCAATTTTCCTTGTGCAGAGAAGGTTGGGTTGGAAGGAGTACAGCCAGCGGTGGGTCAGCTCCTTGAAGCCTTACAAAATTGCTCTGAGGGCTTTGTTCTCTT
This sequence comes from Strix uralensis, assembly GCF_047716275.1. NCBI lineage: Eukaryota > Metazoa > Chordata > Aves > Strigiformes > Strigidae > Strix > Strix uralensis. The sequence continues at coordinate 174,175,242 of NC_133972.1, read as the reverse complement.
CGATGCAAACTTAAATGCAGCTGAAATCATCGGAAAAAGCTTGAAGTGAAGACAGAAGGGTGGGACCACTGCCTGTCCAGGGCTTTGGAACTGCTAAAACCAGTGACCGTAATGTCTTCTGCACATCCTCAACCCCCCCAGGACGGAGGGTAGCACTGCACCCACCCTGGGCAAGGCACTGCTGCCACCGGGGCAGAAATAGAAAGAAGAAAAGTCCTTAATCTTCCAATTTATCTCCTGGTAAGGAGTGTGCTCTCACACTCAGGGTTTATTCAAGGCAAAATGTTTCAGGAGCTTGTACTTATAGTTTTAAAGTAGTGAAGACAGGGATGCTCAGAAGAGCCTTCCTGGGCCAGGCGTGGGCGTGGAGGTAATCCTGCACTTCAGTCTAACTCTGCCTGCACCCAGGGAGATCCAGGAATACATCAGGTCTCCTGGGAGGGGGTGAATATGACAGCAAAAAAAAAAAAAAAAATCTCCAGCTGAGCCTGCCGGCAGTAGCAGCATTTCCAAGCAGGGCCATGGTGCGCTCAGCCTATGCTCTGGGAGTGAGCAGATCCCCTCCAGAGATGCTCCATGGTTTCCAGCTGCCTGGTTCATGGCAAGCAGGCGTGATCTCTGCCAGGGGAGGATTCGGACTTGCAGCATCGGCAGGGCTGTGCTGGGGATGTCAGTGGAGCAGGAGGAGGGAGGGAAGGGGTGCGCATTGGCAGATTGCAGCTCAGGGACCCCTGACCCTGCCGAAGCATCCCCCTCCCTCCTACACTGTCCCCCAAACACCCACTTAGTCCCATCAGGCACTAAAGAAGCTGAAACCATTGGGCAGTGATTGCTGCCGGCTCATTCCCTGTGTTCCAGGTGCCAGGATCCAGCTCCACGTGCCCGTTTTTGGATGCTCCTCCCTCCCTTCGGTTCTTTTGGCAGACCTCAAGGCCGGGTGGTTTTGGCAATGCTCCTGTGCCAGGTGAAAAGCACCCGAGAGCTGTTTGCAGCCGCAGCTGATGGAGCTGTTGCTACAGAGATCTTGCCAAAAACAGCCTCCAATCAGCTCCCAACACCAGTCTGATGCCGAGCCCTGCTTGGAGCCCGGCAAGCCAGCGAAACGATAAATAGGTGTCAGCTTTGCCCATAAAAACCCTGCGTTCAGTCCTGCTGGGGACAGCGATTTGCGGCAATTGCGGGGCTTATTATTTCCCCAAGTCTTTTTCCAAGTGTGTGCATTTTGTGCCGCCTGTGCAAATGTGGTATTTATCCTCCCTTGTGCTATTTCCGACCTTCTCTCTTGTACCTGGAGGTGTGTTCCAGGCAGAGCCATCACTTGGTTTCCTACTGTCCTTTCTCCTGCCTGGATGCTGCTGTGAGCAGAAGGCTTTAAAAGACCAGCTATGGCTCAGCGGGCAGCACCGACCTGTGCCAAGCTGTGCCCAGGTTCACATCTGGCCTTATGGAGCCGTGTTGCCCAGGATGGGCTTAACATTAAGATTTGGAAGGTGTTTTTTTCTCCCCCCAAAAAAATCAGTGTTGTCTGTCTGTCCCCACCGCCACGGTGAGTGCTGGAGGTGCTGGCATCCAGCAGAGATGGAGACAGGCTGTTACGGCATCAGGAGGACCCCCTCAGTAGAGGAAAGGTGTTCTAACCTCAGAAAAGTGTGCATTTTCATCAAATCATCAAATGGTTTAGGTTGGAAGGGACATTCAAAGACCATCTACTCCAACCCCTCTGCCATGGACAGGGACATCTTCCACTAGATCAGGTTGCCCAAAGTCCCATCCAACCTGGCCTTGAACACTTTCAGGGAGGGGGTAGACTCTTGGTTCCTGCTTTGCCCCAGCTGTGGTGGGACATACCCAACTATTCCTTGGGTGCATGCAGTGGGAGCAGAGTGGTGATTACTCTTCTCCCATCGGGACAGACCTTTAGGGTCACTTTCTCCACTGCTAAAACACCAAAGCGGTGAGGTTCAAGCCGGTGGGCGTTAATGCTGATCTCAGCCCACGTTTAGACATGATGAGCAGTTTAAAGATGTTCCTGTAGTGTACTTGGGAGTAAGTGGGATGAGCCAGAAGAGCTTTCATAGATGTTCCAGCTCTCTTGCAGGAAGGGTCATTGGGATATTTGGGCAGAGATGCTTTTCTGCTGCGAGGCTCTTTCCTTCACCCTTTCTCCACAGATTTTTTCCATGGATAGAACAGATGAGCGAGGGATCAATTTGTTTTCCGCGCGAACAGCATGGGCTAAGGCATCCACATCTCTCCAGTGTGACACATCCACTGTGCCCAGCATCGCCCCGACTCATCGGAGGGGGCGAGCACAGCTGGGGAGAGCAGCCATCCCTCCCTCCCATCCAACTTCCATTTAAACCTGCCTTTGTCTTCAATCAAATGGATTTTGTTTCCCACCAGCAGTAATTATCCCCATCCACACTAACTCAGCATCCCCTGGCACATCCAGACTGGCTGGAGCGATGGGCTGAGGCCAACTGGGGGAGTTTCACTAAGGCCAAATGCCGGGTGCTGCCCTTGGGCCACAACAACCCCCAGCAGCGCTACAGGCTTGGGGAGGAGTGGCTGGAGAGCTGCCAGTCAGAGAGGGACCTGGGGGGGATTGATAATGAGCCAGCAGTGTGCCCAGGTGGCCAATGAGGCCAATGGCATCCTGGCTGGTATCAGCACTAGCGTGGCCAGCAGGGACAGGGAAGGGATCTGACCCCTGTGCTCGGCACTGGTGAGGCCGCCCCTCGATGAGTGGGTTCAGTTTTGGGCCCCTCACTCCAAAAAGGCCCTTGAATGACTCAAGCGTGTCCGGAGAAGGGCAACGGAGCTGGTGCAGGGTCTGGAGCACAGGTGTGATGGGGAGCGGCTGAGGGAACTGGGGGGGTTTAGTGTGGAGAAGAGGAGGCTGAGGGGAGACCTCATGGCCCTCTGCAACTGCCTGAAAGGAGGGTGCAGAGAGGGGGGATGAGTCTCTTGAGCCAAGGAACCAGCGGCAGGCCAAGAGGGAATGGCCTCAAGCTGCGCCAGGGCAGGGTCAGACTGGCTCTTAGGAAGGATTTCTTTGCAGAAGGGGTTGTTGGGCGTTGGAATGGGCTGCCCAGGGCAGGGGGGGAGTCCCCATCCCTGGAGGGGTTGAGAGTCGGGTTGAGCCAGCGCTGAGGGATCTGGTGGAGTTGGGAACGGTCAGGGTGAGGTTAATGGTTGGACTGGAGGAGCTTCATGGTCTTTTCCAACCTTGATGATTCTGTGATTCTGTGACCGTCCCCACCGAGGTTTCTGCGCAGACGGTGTTGACAGCTGAGTGAGTCCATCTCGCCCAACACCCATCCAGATGCAGGGAGAGCAAAGATTCGGCCTGGAGCCGATGCCCGGAGGGAGCGTGGAGGGAGCCCAGCGGGGGATCCCCGCAGCGTTCTGCAGGAAGGACGGGGTGGTGGTTGCACAAACCCAGGGGTGGCCAAGCCAGCTGCTCTTGCTTCTCCAAGACAAGCTGAATTTTGGGAGGTCATTAAAAGTCACTCGCTGAGATTTCAGCATAAATGAATAGCTGGTGGAAGCAGCAGGCGTGGAGCTCACTGGAGAGCCGGGGGCAGGCTTGCCAGCTATTTAATATTTAAGCAGCAGCATTGTTAGATTCCTGCTAGCCCGACTTCCCATTGGCAGTGATGCAGTGGAGCATTTGTCCCCTGCCTCCCCCAGTAAGCTATTTTTTCAAGGTTTTTAAGACAACACCTTATGAATTGTACTTGACAAAGGTCAGACTAACAGAGCCACTGGATTAAAAGGAAGAATTTTTTGACAGTGAGGGTGGTGAGACACTGGACCAGGTTGCCCAGAGAGGTGGTCAATGTCCCATCCCTGGAAACATTCAAGGTCAGGTTGGACGGGGCTCTGAGCAACCTGGTCTGGTCAAAGATGTTCCTGCTCATGGCAGGGGAGTTGGACTAGATGACCTTTAAAGGTTGTTCCCAACCCAAATCATTTGATGATTCTATGGTTAAGGTGCTTCTGCAATACCTGTCTCTATCCAGTGACTTAGGGCTGTTGCTTTCATGCCTATTAGCTAAGCAGAGATGGTGGAGCAGAGTTGACTTGTGCCCTTCTACGCAATGACCCCGCTGTTGCGGGAACAAAGCAGCAACAAAATTTTGCTGGTGGGACTTTGCAGCCTGGCACAAATCTGACCTGTGCTTGAACGCAGCACAGTGTGCACGGGCATCAATTGTAGGGTGGCGTTTGCTGTTGGTCTTGCTGGAGTTGGTGGGATGCTCAAAGGTCCTTAGTTTGAGAAGGCAAATAGCCTCTTCGCCTCCTGCGAGCGTCGGTTGGCTGCACCTTGCACAGAGTCCTGTGCCTCTGAACCAGGCCTGCAGGGTCTGTATCTTCAAGCAGGGCTTTTCCAGGCTACACACCGGTAAGGATTTCCCAGGATTAGACTGAAACGATGATTTGATGAGCCTAAAGCAAGGCCTAACCAAAGTCTGTGCCGTTCTTCATGCTTATGGGGCTTTCATGCCATAGCTGATGGCACATCCGAGTCTAGGTCACCAGGAGGACCTTTGTATGCAGAGACAGTGTCCTGGTGGTGCTGTTTGAAGGTCTGCAAGTTTGAAAGTGTTCAAACTTTAAGGTCTGCAAGCTTGAAGGTCTTCAAGCTTTAAGGTCTACAAGCTTTAAGGTCTTCAAGCTTTAAGATCTTCAAGCTTTAAGGTCTTCAAGCTTTAAGGCCTACAGTCTTCAAGGCCTACAGTCTTTAAGTTCTACAAGCTTTAAAGTCTGCAAGGTTTAAGGTCTGCAAGGTTTAAGGTCCACAAGTTTTCAGCCCCCATGACTGCTCCTTTCTGAAACGATGTAGATCTTTGCTTTTGTGGGTCTGAGTCTGACTGCTGAGAGTCTGCGTGGTTTGACCAGTTTCCACGTTCCTGCAGCAGATGAGGTGGTTTTTCTCAGTTTGGACAGAAGCACTTGCTTCCCCAGAGGGATTTGCTGCCTGTAGTTAAGCTGTTCCCCAAATCTGAGCCAACTCTCCCCAACTAATCAGCCCCTGGCCTGGCAGGGAGGCAGGGCGAGTCTTGAGCTACTGTCAGCTTTGTAGGCAGGACAGATGTCGCAGAACTCCAGCCTGTGCCAGGCAGCACCCTCAGCTTCTTGCAGGGATCCTTCACACCAGGCTCCAGGTTTCAGCAGGAAAATGAACAGGCAAAGGAGACCGGTTTTATTTATTAGCAAGACCAAGGATTAAATTCTTGCCTCTACAAGTCGCAGCTCAGCATGTTCAGTCCGACCAGGAGGGGGAGATGCTCCTTGAGCTGTCCCTCTTCCACCTCCTGGGGACAGGGACTCTCGCTGCAGAAGCAATCCCCTTCCTCACCTGGTCCCACGTGGGGCGGTGGCATCCTTGACCCTTGTCTCCCTTGAGATATCGTAGCTTCAGCGAGAGGCACCTTCAGCAAACGTAAAATGTCACGCAGTGTCACAGCCCGTCATGTCCGTGTTTTTGATGACAACACACATGTCATGCTCACCTTGATGCTTCATCAGAGAGCTGTCTGGAAGAGAAGGATCTGGGGGTTCTAATTGACAAGCAGCTGAACAGGATGTGCCAGCAGTGTGCCCAGGTGGCCAAGAAAGCCAACGGCATCCTGGCTTGGATTAGAAATAGTGTGACCAGCAGAAGTAGGGAGGTGATAGTCCCCCCGTGCTCTGCACTGGTGAGGCCACACCTGGAGTGTTGTGTCCAGTTTTGGGCACCTCAATACCAGAGAGATCTCGAGGTGCTGGAGCGAGTGCAGAGGAGGGCAACGAAGCTGGGGAAGGGCCTGGAGAATAAATCCTGTGAGGAGCGATGGAAGGAGCTGGGACTGTTCAGTGTGAGGAGGAGAAGGTGAGGGGAGACCTCATCACTCTACAGCTCCCTGAAAGGACGTTGTAGAGAGGTTGGTGCTGGTCTCTTCTCCCAGGGAATTAGTGACAGAACAAGAGGGAACGGCTTTAAACTGCACCAGGGGAGGTTCAGACTGGGCATGAGGAACAAATGTTTCCCAGCAAGAGTGGTCAGAGAGTGGAATAGGCTGCCCAGGGAGGGGGTGGAGTCCCCATCCCTGGGTGTGTTTAAGGGCCGTTTGGATGAGCTGTGGGGGGATGTGGTGTAGGGGAGAACTTTGTAGAGTCGGGCTGATGGTTGGACTCAATGATCCTAAGGGTCTTTTCCAACCTGAATGATTTTGTGATTCTGTGATCATTTCCACAATTAACATGGCGCAGCCTTTGGCAGCTCCCTGACCACCATCACGTTGAGCTTCCATGTTTCCAGGCAGGGTCTAGTCTGGGCACCATGTGCACCAGCTGCTTCACCTCCTGGCCTCAAGACAAACTAGGACGGTGCATGCTGTAATACCTTAGAGGTGCCTTTTGTTCTGGAAAGCTTTTAAATACCTTCTCACCCACAAAATCTCCCCTTGAAGGTGAGGGGACCCTACCTGCCTGCTCTCTTCAACACAGGAGGTGTGGAGACACCTGCTCCATCCTGACCATGGCTCCCAGTAGAGATGGAGCAGATCTGTGCATCTCAAATATCAGTAACCTTGAGACCCAGAACCAAACCTGGGTCTGCAAAATGTCTTCCAATTATCAAAGATGAAACAAAACAGGACAATTTGGTATCTGCCAACTTCAGCATCCCTCAGCACCTTTGTCCTCCCAAACGGGTTATCTAGTGGAAGCCTGCCACCAGTTCCCTGACTGTCTCCTGCTTGTGGCGTGATATTTCTTTCCAACATGACCCAGACTTCCATTTTTAAGTGCACAGGTCAGCTCGCTGGGTCTTCTTTTGGTCTTGGCAGTCTATGTGCTGTCACCTTCTGGCATCTTTTTGTTCAGAACTTGCTAAAATCACCCCAGAAATAACATGTGGGATCTTAGCAGTGGCAGCAAGGAGTGAGTTTTCATCTCCTGCAAGATGCAGAAGAGCAGAGGGGATGTCCCAGGTGTTACGTTGCCGTGTTGACCCTGACCTTGAAGCTTGCAGCTCATGATGTTGCAGGTGGATGCGATCCTCGCTATCTCATTTGCAGCTTCACTGGTAAGAGCTGATTGCGACGATAACGAAGCCAAGTCTGACTCATCAGTACCTGAATGAAGAGCAATGCCACCCACAGTGTGCCGGCAGCAATTTTACTCCTGATCTGGCTCTGCTGGTGGGATGGATTTGAAGCGCTTTCAGTTGATCTCGATCTTACCGCTTTGCCTGGCATTTTTGGACCACGCAAAGGCTTCAAGTGTTGAGTGTATGTCAGCGACAACTTGCTCATAGTCTGAGGTTTTAATTGATTTATCTCAAAAGGAGGAGGTGGCAGCCTAAGAGAACTTTCTTTAAAGATTATGAGGTGTTAATGTATGTCAAGTCAGCATGTGTGTTTGAGAGCAAGCCGTGGTGTTAAGCTGTTCCATCTCACCAGCCTCATGGGCTGTCTCTGCTCCTGGGCATGTTTTGGAGCTCCAGTTTGGAATTCATACTGGGATAGAAAGTGCAGGAGTTGAGTTAAGACAAGGCTTGTACTGTCCCGTGTGCTGCATGAAATACCAAATTGGGAGCAGAATCTCCCTCTTTAGGTATTTCATCCAGGTTTTGAAGCCAGATGTGAATAACCTCCATTCACCTATGAGCTCACACAGTCCCCACCTCCTGCATCCAGCTGGCACCGGCCAAAATATTAAAAGCCACATAATTCTGCAGCCGCTTCAACAGCCTTTGCTGTGTTTGGAAGAACCTTTGCACGAAAGCGTCTGAAATTCCAGCAGCTGTGCTTTGGCTGAGGAGCAGCTGACATCGTTATTGGGAATTTACGGTCAGCTCGTTTTCTGGTAACTGACTGGCCAGATGCTTGCGGTGCTGCTCTGTGCTCCTCAGATCCTCTCTGTCTGGTGAATATGAGAAGAGATGGAGATTTTGGGAGCCGGTGCCCGGAGGAGACTCCATCCCCTCCTTGCTCCCATATTCCTGTTGCCTTTAGCAAGGAAGGTTTGCCCTGAGATGCAAGGAGACGTGCTCAGTGCCCTTACTTGCAAGTGTTTTGAAAAATATGAGGCCAGAAGGAACTGCTGATGATCAGGTGATTTTTTTTTGGTGGGGAAAGGGGTGCGCAGCAGGTAGCAAACTTCTGGAATTTGTTGCAGTGGGAAGCTGTGGAGGCTGATATTGCTGCATGTTCAGGAAGGGATTAAACAAATTCAAGACAACCTGTCCATAAACACCCTGAAGTGGGTGACTTGGAGGACACCTCCCTGCTGTCAGCCCTAATGCAGGGACTGGGTGCTGGGGGGCATGAGAGCATGGGCTGCAGGCAGCGACCAGGGTCATGAGCTCTCCATAAACAGCATCTCTTGCTTCCATGGTTTGAAGCAGAGTAGAGGGCTGGAAACACTATTGTTCTGACCCAGGGGGACATTTCTTACCTTGCAGATCTTTCCAGAAGGCCCATGAAGTAGGGCAAATGGACAGATTTTTTGTAGTGGTCCTGAAGTCTTTGGTTCCTGGAGAAACCTGATGGAAAGGGGAGTCTCCTTTCAGTCCCACAGCACCAGCACTTTGCACAGATGAGATAGTCCTCGAAGGTTCTCCAGCATGTGGTTGCGCAGGGATGCCACCACCAGAAGGGAAACCTGTTTGGCATGAGGGTCTACCTCTTGCTTGGCTTTTCCTCACTCCAAAAAGGCCCTTGAATGACTCGAGCGTGTCCAGAGAAGGGCAACGGAGCTGGTGCAGGGTCTGGAGCACAGGTGTGATGGGGAGCGGCTGAGGGAACTGGGGGGGTTTAGTGTGGAGAAGAGGAGGCTGAGGGGAGACCTCATGGCCCTCTGCAACTGCCTGAAAGGAGGGTGCAGAGAGGGGGGATGAGTCTCTTGAGCCAAGGAACCAGCGGCAGGCCAAGAGGGAATGGCCTCAAGCTGCGCCAGGGCAGGGTCAGACTGGCTCTTCGGAAGGATTTCTTTGCAGAAGGGGTTGTTGGGCGTTGGAATGGGCTGCCCAGGGCAGGGGGGGAGTCCCCATCCCTGGAGGGGTTGAAGAGTCGGGTTGAGCCAGCGCTGAGGGATCTGGTGGAGTTGAGAACAGTCAGTGTGAGGTTCATGGTTGGACTGGAGGAGCTTCAAGGGCTTTTCCAACCCAGATGATTCTGGGATTCTGTGATCACAAGAACATGTCTGAAGGAGACCTTCCTTGAGGTCTTTCCCCAACATCCATTGCCTCTCTGTTCAGTAAATGTTAAGTACAGCCTCTTTCAGCAGCGGGGTTCTTCGTTAGGAAGCTTCCTGAGCATTAATTCCCTTCCATCCGGGACTTCACCTACTGGGGAGGAAATCCTGGAGCCACGATCTGGGTACAGCACCGGGTGTCAGAGCGGATGCCTTTCTTTTGAGAAGCCACTGGGCATTGTGGAGGAGGAGGAGCACTCATTCACGTGCACTCGAGAGGAAAAAGGGATTAAGCAATTCAACACAGTCATAATTTCAGGGCTCAGAAGTCTCATTAAAATTAGCTTTGACAGAAGCTTAATTTTATTGCCTCTTGCTTGAATAAAATTTTTGAGGTCTATCCTATTAAGAAGATTTGTTTCTTTTCATTTTTTCTTCTTCTGAAACCAACATCTGATCTGGATTTTATTAACACAAGCGTCTTAATGTGTACGTAGGGGGGGTTTAACGCTGTTTCTTCGAAAACTGCTCAAAACAAAGTTATTTCTCCAGATGTTTGCTGTTACGTTTCAATGCAGAACAAATTTCTAATAATATGCTTGGAGCCCCGTGTTTCCTGAACAATTTGCACATCTCCACGGTGAAGGACTGTTAAGTCAAAAAAAAAAAAAAAAAAGACCTTTCCTGTACTTGTTGAGTAAATATTGGCAACAAGTATGAACAATATTGGAAAGCATTGCCCTTAGACCTGGTCGCCTGCCTTGTTGGGAGGTGTTGGAGGGTCTCAGCTTCTGGGCAAGCGTGAAGCCAAAGGGAACATGGAGCCAGAGTGGGTTTGCTCTTATAGGTGAGGCTTTAAGCTGGTGCTAGTCCAAAAAGCAGCGTGTAAATGCCATCCTGCACCCCCAGGTGCTTTTTTCCATGTTTCTCCGGGTGTGCTGAGGTAAGGTGTCTCTTGGAATAGGTTGGTAGCTGTTGGTGCTGTGACCTTCTTCTGGGAGCGAGGGCTCTGCGGGCTCAGATGGAACTGACTACAACGTGGTAGATGAAAATGTGCCAAAAAGGGCTTTTCTGGGGCTTGCCGCCTCTGCTTGTGTTGGCTCTGACCATCTGAGACGAGCAAGGAGTGAGACCGATGCTCAAGGCACGAGGAAGGGCTGCACTTGGAAAGGACCATGGGTGGGACAAAGTTACGAGATATTTAGGATCTGTCTAGGCATGTCCACAGCTGTTCTTCACAAATAAGACTAGTTTAAGGGAGAGTGTGGTGTTCTCAGGGTTTGAAATGAAGCTGGAGACCACAGCCATGGAGGGCTTGGTCATCATGAGCTGAAGAACTGATTAATGACTCAAAGCTTGATGTGAGGAGGTGGGAGTAGGTCCCGAGTACAGAGCCCAAGACTAACAGGGACTGGGAGCACCTCTCTGTGGATGCATCTTCATTAATCCTAAAGTGAAGGAGACTTTAATAAGAGCATGCGTGCGTCGCAGTCACTGTTGGTAACTCCTTGTTCACTGTTACTGTATTGCAGTTCGTCGCCTTCCGGAGTGTTTGAGAAAGAATATGACATTTATCGGGATTACAGTGCAGAAGGTCAACTCCTCCACTACAGGTAGCCAAAATTTCCCTCCGGTATCGGGGTTGGGGGTCTGCAACGTGGCCTCGGTGGTGAGATGGGGGTGTGGGACAGCCCGTGTGCTACCCGTTGACCTGCAGGAACGGGGCAGTGAATAACACTGATGTTTTCTTTGTGCTCTTCTGATCCACCTCCCCATTCCCTTCCCTTCATGTGTTACGTTTTTTAGCTTTACTACCACCCTTAAATAAACCTAAAGATATATTTTGATGGTTCTTTGGAGCAGGGAACATCCGTCCTCTTTATGTGGTGGTCCTTATTTGAGTGGCTCCTACCCATGAATAGAAACTGGAGCAGGGTGGGAGGAGCACCAGGGCTGTCCAGTGATGGGGTCACACCTCAGGGTGAGCTCCTGCTCTGTGGAGTTTCGTTAGGCTCCACCATCGGGCCAGGACTCACCCGCTGCTGCTGATGCACCCCAACGCCTGCCATCACGATGGGGTGGTGGCTTGAACATCTCTCCACACTGGAACTGGTTTCTAGGCTCTTTCTTAGGATTTTTGAATCAACTATAAGCAGGTTCATGTGGGAATGGACTTAATCCACCGCAGCGAGCCCAGCTGATTCTATGCTCTGTCTCCGTAGGGCTTTGGAGGTGAGAAACCCTCCACAGAAATAAACCATCTCTTCCAGCCTGTGGGTCCAACTGCTTTCAGAGTCCATTTCTAAGATAGATATGAGCTTTCTCTTGCTCAGATCAGGATTTCAGGTGCTAGACCAAACCGCCACCTCCAGCTTTCATGGATTTATGTTGCTAGAAAATAATGCGGCGGCGTGCTTGTCTTTGATACAGCTCAAAATGCCCCTCTTAGAGTTTCCCCAAGTGGTTCAGGTGCACGGATGCTCTGACTTCTCACTGGTACTGATATGGATTAAACGCCTTGGACATGGGCAAAAAATCACCAGAATTGAGTATGTCTGAGAGGATGAGCAGAGGTGAGGAACAATCATGTGCTGGGCTGCTGGAGCCTGGCCCAGTGCCTGCATTGCCGCTTTCAAAACAAGCTTTTTGCCTTCAAAACCCAAAGCGCTGTGAGCAGGGATGGATTTGGGGGGGGCTGAGAAATTGCTCTTGATACAGCCCAGATGGCTCCTTGGCCACCTTTCTGAGTGGCCAAAGGAAGCATCTTCACTGACCCACCTCATCCTGCCAGGGAACGTTTGGGAGATGATCCCCTTGGTCACCGCCTGCCAGGATGGAGGTGGTGGAGAGGGTCTGCAAACTCTGGGGCCTTTCCACAGACCCCAGACAGACCCATCTCGCCCTGACCCCATCCCAGCCTGCGCAGGTGGGGTTGTGTGGTACCTGCTGGCATCACCCAGATCAAATCAGGTGGGAACAGGGAGGATAAACACCTGCGTGGATGCTTTTACTAATCCAGATCTGGTGGTCTGAAGCCTTTCTACCTTTAAGACAGTAGGTCTATAGACTACGGTCAGATTTGGGGGGTTTTGCCTGCCTGCTTGCTCTGGGATTTAACAAATACCCCAGTTTCTGTGTTTTTCTGGAGATGCAGGTTAGTTGAAGCACCGCTAGCTCTCGCTTTGCTTCCTGTGCTGGCAGTGAGGACCGGGAGGGTGCGATGCTCCACATTCCCTTCCCAAGCACGATGCTCCGCGTTCCCTTCCCTGCTGCTCCGTGACAGCACGGGCTGGCAATCCGCTCCACGGTGACATGATTTGCAGCAACCTCCATCCTGGTTCGAGACACGTGCGAGTGGAAAATCACCCAACGGCGTTGGCCGTGTGCCATCCTGCCTGCCCTGTAATTCACTGCTTCTGCAGTGACCTCCCAGGAGCGTCAGAATTAATTGCCACTTAAGCAAGAGAGGGGAAAAACAAGCTTTCTAGGAGGGGAAACAAATAGAATAATGGTATGTGGTGTTTATTCGCTGGCAGAAAGCTCTCCTTGAGCGTCAGGTGAGCTCAGAGAGACCTGCCCATGGACAGCTTTGCCCCAGAACATCCCTTCTGCGTGCCGGGTGGAGGCAATTCCCAGTCGACAGGCTGGACAAGTGAGGAAGAGTGGAAGGGAGTGTGATCTGGCAGTCCTGGATCCGCTGTTTGGTTTGGAAATGGGATTTGCGGGTGCCTCCTCCGCTCTGCTGTCGGGCATCGAGCGTGTTCCGCTCGGAGTTGGCATCGGGAGCTGAGCCTGCGTCCAGGGGCGCAGCCGAGAGAGATGGAACCAGTGACAGGGACACGGAACAGTGACAGGGACACGCCACTCTCTATCCTGAGCAGTTTTTTTCTGCAAACAGGGTTAGTGATTCGGCGCTGATCGGTTCTGACCCGCCGGGCAGCTGGGTGGCAGTGCCGGATACGAGCTGCAATCCGAGACAAGGGACAATGTGGGTTTTGGGGAACAACAGTCCCCACCCGCCAGCTGGCTGATGCCCGCGGCCGCCCAAGCAATTAAAAGATTAAATTTCAGTGTGGTTGACACACATGACCTGTTTGCATCAGCATGTGCTTTGCTGCAGGAGATGCCTCCATCTTCCCGACCCCAACTTTACCGCCTGTAAAAAACCCACGGACAGACCTTGCCGCCCTCCGCCCCCAATCACTCCCAGGCAGGAAGCTAATTAGCAGCTTTGCTTAATTAGCTGAGAGTGGACTTCCTTCTGGAAGAATGGGTCTCAAGTGCCCTACGTCTGGGGGGGCTGCCAAGCCAGAGAAGCCATCACAGCCTGGGGTGGGGGGTTTTTTAACCATGTGAGTGCCACATGCACTGCACAGCACTCATAAAAGCTGAAATCAAAGCTCACCAGTCCTACCTCACATTGACAGGGATGATTTCATACTAATTGGGTTAATTTTAAGGAGAAGTGTGCGTGGCATGTTCTGGAAATCACCCTGCATAAAGGCATCTTGGTTTCAGCTTCTCCAAAGCTTAGCTGGCAGCTCTTCCTTGGACAGACCAAGGCTGAGCAGGCTCCAGAGGGTGCAAGGGGCATTTCTGGGGGGACGATGGTGGCCAGCACCCATGACATGGGGGAAGCCACCTGGAAGCCCAACATTGGTGTCTACCTCTGGGTGGCTCAGAGGGATGCATGCGTGGTCGCTCGTGCGAATGGGAAGACCCTTGAGGTACTTCTGCCTGAAGTGGCCAAGACCTGGGTGGGGGGAGCACAGTCCAGACACCTCTTTCTGATGCTCAGGGACAGATTTTTGGGAAAGGCTGGTGCTCCAGCACCCTTGGCTGGGTTGCAAAGGGATGGTGGAATCGCTGATCTTCCCCCATGCTTCCCACAGGCTTGTGCCAGCACTGAGGTGGCGATTGTGAAACGGGCTGGCACCCAACCAGAGCTTTAAAGACTCCATCATAGAGCGTGGTGTGGGCTGAGCCCTCAAGCATTTCCACCGGAGCAGCGCTGCCCCAGGTCCTCTAGATCCAGCCCTGGGATCCAACCGTTTCCAAATACCATTCATGAAATGATCCTGGAGGCTTCACAGTCGGGTGGGAGATCAGGGCTCCAGCCCAACAGCCTTCTCGGGTCCTTCCAACCCTCTCCTCCTCACCAAGTCATGCATTAGTCCTACAGGTTTTTCTCAAAGCCATGGTAAGGGATGTTGCCTCCTTTGAAGGTCAAGATAAGAGGTGGGCAGCCAGTGGAATTGGCAGAGGGACAGAGGATTGAGTTACACAACACATCTGTAGGTCTCTGGTGGCTGAGGAAGCTTGGTGAGACCTAGGCTGTGGTTTTCTCCCTTCATGTCCACTTGCTTCTATCACCTCCTCCCCTCTGGCTGGGAATCACAGAATCCCAGAATCATCTCGGTTGGAAAAGCCCATGAAGCTCCTCCAGTCCAACCACTAACCTCACACTGACCATTCTCAACTCCACCAGATCCCTCAGCGCTGGCTCAACCCGACTCTTCAACCCCTCCATGGATGGGGACTCCCCCCCTGCCCTGGGCAGCCCATTCCAACGCCCAACAACCCCTTCTGCAAAGAAATCCTTCCGAAGAGCCAGTCTGACCCTGCCCTGGCGCAGCTTGAGGCCATTCCCTCTTGTCCTGGCACTGGTTCCCTGGCTCAAGAGACTCATCCCCCCTCTCTGCACCCTCCTTTCAGGGAGTTGTAGAGGGCCATGAGGTCTCCCCTCAGCCTCCTCTTCTCCACACTAAACCCCCCCAGTTCCCTCAGCCGCTCCCCATCACACCTGTGCTCCAGACCCTGCACCAGCTCCGTTGCCCTTCTCTGGACATGCTCAAGTCATTCAAGGGCCTTTTTGGAGTGAGGGGCCCAAAACTGAACCCACTCATTGAGGGGCGGCCTCACCAGTGCCAAGCACAGGGGTGAGAGGGAAGGGAGAAGCTGAAGGACTTTAAGATATTTGGACAAAACGTGGGGAGCAAGGTGGCTTGTGTGGGGACAGCTGTCCTCGCGTGACGGCTGGGTACAGGCAGATGGAGAAGCAGGAGATTGGCTGATGGGGGAAAGGTCCTGTGGGGTTCAGACCACCCTCATCCGTGGCATTGTCTTCCCCAAGTGCAGCTTTGGAGTTCAGCTGCCTGGGTCACCCCAGGAACTGCAGCAGCATCCTCAGGAGCAGGCAAGGATTTTTCCACTTCCTTGACAGCGCTGGCTCGGTGCTGCCAGCCAACAATTGCTATGAGAGATTTTCTAATATAATGAAGATTAGTGGGTGTCATTAAGAGGATGACGTCTTGCTCCGTCTGTCTAGAAGGCTTTTGTAGGAAAGCCCTTGCATCCAAATCCCATCAAGACAGGCAATTACAATTACTGTTCTTAACCCTTTCCTCTTTATTCCTTCTGGTTTGTGGTCCCTGGAGCCCAGTTGCTTGATGTCCTCATTTTTCCTCCTGTGGTTCTGTTGAGAGGATGGAACTCTTTGCTAATCCATGCAGTGCTTTTTCATCAAGTCTGTTGGTTTGTGGAACAAATTCCAAGTCTCTGTAGTTGTCCCATGGTTGTGTCGGCCGGTCAATGGATGGAGGGTCCAAGGCTACTAGATCTGATCTCCAGATTACAGACCTTTAACTTGCTCCTCTGAATTTGTCTCCTCTCCCAGCACACATCTGCTGTGCTCATGTGACCCTCTGTGTTCCGTACTGCTGATCAGGTGGATGTCACGTACCACGTGCAGGTAGTCAGGGCTTTGTGGCCACCAGGAAGATGCTGGGGCTTCCTGGTTGAGGGAAACGCAGCATGTAAGACATGGAGTGCAGCAGCAAAGCATTAATGACCCTCTTCTCCCCTTCTACTCCCTGAGAAATGGGAGGTTCATTACCTGGGGACTTGCCAAGAAGAACCAGACCTAAAAATGTATCCCAGTCCCAGTTGTAGCTCCTCTGCTCTGGGGGTAGGTGAGAAATCTGTTCACTGGAGTACGCAGTGTCCAGCTCTTAGGGACACCTCCAGTTTGGCTTGACTGCTCTGTTTGATCTGTGACTCTTAGGTCAGATGTGGAAGCAGAGGTGATTGGTGGACTGTCCTCCAGCCATGGAGCAGCTGTAATAGTTCCCCAGGCCTGGGCTTGCTACTGTCCTGGGAGCTCCTGCCTGTCCACTCTGCTTTCTGCTCCCAACGGCAGTGATGGCAACATGCATGCTTCAAAGCCATGGAGAAACCCCCGTTCTGTGCTTCAGAGCTGGAGAAGCTGTGGCCACCCTCCACAACTCGTGTCTGTGCCTTGTTGTATCTCCAGCTCTTCCCTCTCGCTCACCCTGGCTTTGCCTTTTTGGTAGAGAGGGAAGATGACCAACCCCTGAGCAGGGAGGAGTGGATCCTGTTTCTGCTGGGGGCATGTTAGGAGAGCGGGACAGCAACTGCTTCATCCTCACGGGATCCTTGTAATGCTCTTGGCATGGTCTTCTTCAATTTATCCTGGACCTTCCCAGCCAGGAGAGTTTAAAGAGGTCTTTGATCTTCTCATGGTTTTCAACATCTCGTGGTCAACAGGAGTCACTTCACAAATGATTGTCTAGCAAAGCAAGTATGAACTGAGGAGAGGATTGGGGGTGGTTTCTGAAACAACTGGCACCATCTCTGAGAGCTCCACAGAGCCTCGTGTGGCCCGTCAGGCACCTGAGGTTTAGGAGGTGGTTGCATGTCTGTCTGCTGGGCAACCTCTCTTTTGAGACATGGCTGCAGTTTGCCAACTTCTTACGGCTGTCTTCATCTCTTGGCTCTCATGTGGGTTGTGTGCTCCAGAGGCTGCTAGATTCCTTGTCCAGCCATGGGAGTGTTCAGTGTCCAACCCTTGCACTGACCATGTTCAGTCCTTTCCCCTCTGAGCCCAGACTAGCTGGTTGTTGGTGCCATAGTGCCTTCACGTGGATGCAGGGAACGGGTTTAATTTGCACTGTGGCAAAGAGGTAGGTGAAGCCAGGTACCAAATTCAGGAGGAAGCTTGTAGGAGCTTGGAAGAAACCCGGGACAGAGGTGAGGAGCCACCACACCAGACTTTGAACACGGCTCCTGCCAGCTGGCTGAGCACTGGGTATGTGAGAACAAATACAGCCATGACACCACGGAGGAGAAGGTCTCCAACCCCTTCTGGTTGCAACCTCTGTATTCACAGAATCCCAGAATCATCTGGGTTGGAAAAGCCCTTGAAGATCCTCCAGTCCAACCATGAACCTCACCCTGACCGTTCCCAACTCCACCAGATCCCTCAGCGCTGGCTCAACCCGACTCTTCAACCCCTCCAGGGATGGGGACTCCCCCCCTGCCCTGGGCAGCCCATTCCAACGCCCAACAACCCCTTCTGCAAAGAAATCCTTCCTAAGAGCCAGTCTGACCCTGCCCTGGCGCAGCTTGAGGCCATTCCCTCTTGGCCTGCCGCTGGTTCCTTGGCTCAAGAGACTCATCCCCCCTCTCTGCACCCTCCTTTCAGGCAGTTGCAGAGGGCCAGGAGGTCTCCCCTCAGCCTCCTCTTCTCCACACTAAACCCCCCCAGTTCCCTCAGCCGCTCCCCATCACACCTGTGCTCCAGACCCTGCACCAGCTCCGTTGCCCTTCTCTGGACACGCTTGAGTCATTCATTCAAGCTTCCCGAGGAAGCCCATAGCCAAGAGCCATCCTGGGGACGGGAGCTCAGCATTTCCAGGTTGAAGCTCCCTTCGCCGCTGGTGTCAATTTTACCCAAAGCGGCTGCGAGGCCACATTCCTCCTCCAACGATGACAAAGACACACGTCTCAAACGTGCCCACAGACATTTGCTGGCTGAGGAGACACCTGCCCAGCATAAGAGGTGCGGTGGCCGTCCCAGCTGTCCCATGCTGGGACACGTGCTGCTGCCAGCTGCTCCGTTTATCCACCGCCTCATTCCGCTCAGGCTTCATCATTTACAACTGTGAGTTAAGACCACGGCTTAAAGCTTCTCTGTAAATAAATGCGCCAGTTCCTGATAGTTAAGGGTAGATCTGTTGCCTGGTTTCTTTAGAAGTAATGAAGACGTGCAGACCTAAAACCAGTGATTCCTTGGAGACCCATGAGATTAAAATCCCACATTTTTGAAGAAAACTGAAGAGTGGTTTGGAGGGTTCATCACTGTTCTTGGGTGTACTGCTGGGGTGTAATGTCCTGGGCTGGGACATTAGTCCGAGACAAAGTCCAAGTCTCTCTGAGGCAGAATGGAGGCAAACCCAGTCTTTTCTCCCTGTGCAGCTAAAACTTGAAGTCCATCTGTCTGATGGCTTCATTTTTGAGGAGCTAGAGCATCCTTCTTGAATAAAACTTGGACCCCACATGATGGATCTGGGAGCAGTTTCCTCCACGCTCTTTGCCACAACCTGGCACTTTTCCCATGCTCAGCCAATCACTGAACTGTAGTCTTGCTTTGAAAAGTGAACCACCGTCCTCATCCTCAGCGTGAGCCAGGTAACATCTCAAATGTGCGTGTAGTGCCCAAGCGATGGACCTGTGGTGTCCCTCTAAGCCAAGAGCACCTCTTCCTGCTGAAGGGCTTCCAGAAAACAGCCAAGCTCCAGCTTCCAGGACCTGTTCTTCAAAGCCACCGTGCTGCTGATGGCAGGATTTGGTGGCTCACACACAAACCAGGGCAGCAGACCCAGCTTGGCTCCATGGCCAAAAGCTCTTCTCTAAGAGGAGAAGCTACTCCATCAGCCTTGCCACATCCATGGTAGCAATCAGCAGCTTCAAAGTCACCCATCTCCTGGAGTGGGTGGAGGTGAGCCCATGGGAGAAGGTGTGGGCTGGCACATCACCCCCCAGTGGCCAAAGTCCAGGCTTGGAGATTGGGCTTGTTGTAGTCCTTGATAGGTAGCCAATTATGTCCCAGAGCCTGGTTAAAGATGTAGGAGAGGTCTAGTGGTGGGGAAGAGCTGAAGGAGGTGGCACCAGGCTGCAGACTGAGCCCAGGGGTGTTTACAGTAGGGATCACAGAATCCCAGAATCATCAAGGTTGGAAAAGCCCTTGAAGCTCCTCCAGTCCAACCATGAACCTCACCCTGACCGTTCCCAACTCCACCAGATCCCTCAGCGCTGGCTCAACCCGACTCTTCCACCCCTCCAGGGAAGGGGACTCCCCCCCTGCCCTGGGCAGCCCATTCCAACGCCCAACAACCCCTTCTGCAAAGAAATCCTTCCTAAGAGCCAGTCTGACCCTGCCCTGGCACAGCTTGAGGCCATAATGATGGTCTCATGATGAATGATTCAGGTTGGAAATACCAGGAGGATGAAGGCCTTCAGCTTAGCCAATGGCGAGGGCTGTGCTCCGGGGCATGTAGAATCTGCTCGGGATAGGCAAGAGCTAAAAATCACCATTGTAGGAACTTGTCATGCTTATGGAGACAAAGAAAGCAGATCCCCTATTGATCTGCTATTTACGGAAATGTCACTTCTGGTCTTTTTGTATTTTGCAGCTAATTCCTGTTAATGATAAAGGCTTCTCTGTGCTCCTTTCTCAGTGGTCCCTCCTCCCTCTCAAAAAAAGAAAAATCTCATCTTGTTTCAGTGACATTTGGGTTTCAGAAAACAGGCTATTTTGGGTGATTGGTTTAATCATACATCTGAGATGGGGAGAGCAGCCCTGATTGCCTCCTGGGGATCTGGCCTTCGATTTCCCGCAGGCATCCGTGCCCTCCGTGCATGGTGCCTGGTGTGCCGTGCCTGCCTCAGCTGCCAGGACGGGTTGTGCTGTGGATCTGCCAGCTTGGCAGAGCCTGATCTTGTGCTTCCCCTGGTTGGTTCCTAATTACTTGAGCATGTCCAGAGAAGGGCAGCAAAGCTGGTGCAGGGTCTGGAGCACAGGTGTGATGGGGAGCGGCTGAGGGAACTGGGGGGGTTTAGTGTGGAGAAGAGGAGGCTGAGGGGAGACCTCCTGGCCCTCTGCAACTGCCTGAAAGGAGGGTGCAGAGAGGGGGGATGAGTCTCTTGAGCCAAGGAACCAGCGGCAGGCCAAGAGGGAATGGCCTCAAGCTGCGCCAGGGCAGGGTCAGACTGGCTCTTAGGAAGGATTTCTTTGCAGAAGGGGTTGTTGGGCGTTGGAATGGGCTGCCCAGGGCAGGGGGGAGTCCCCATCCCTGGAGGGGTTGAAGAGTCGGTTTGAGCCAGCGCTGAGGGATCTGGTGGAGTTGGAAACGGTCAGTGTGAGGTTCATGATTGGACTGGAGGAGCTTCAAGGGCTTTTCCATCCTTGATGATTCTGGGATTCTGTAATGAGACTGATCCTGGGGGACTCGCTGGAGACCCTCCGGCCACCATGGCTTGTAGCTTGAGAGCTTGCTGCTCACGAAGAGGACAAGGTGAGTTCTGTGGCTGGGTGTGGCAGGTAACCGAAGCTAATGCAGACCTTCAGTAAAGTTAACCTGGCCTTCACCAATGAGCTACCAGCCCACAGCTCATCAGGGACAACCATCCGAGCTCGTTTCACCATTGGCTTATCAGCTACAACCCACAAAATCCCTTTGCTATGGCTTCATGGCCTCCAACGTAGGGTCTGCAGGGTGGGCTGCAGATCTGTCCACCACATCATGCTCCACTCAACGTGATGTTCAGAAACTGCTGCTGTCTCACCAGAAAACGGGGGTTTTCATCATCTCAGCGGTGTCTCAGAGCCCTGCTTTCCCCCTCACTGCTGCAAAAAAAGGGTGGCTGAAAAATTCTGTGCTGTTGAATAGGGTGGGGAGGGAGACAGGAAGGCTCGTTATCTCCCTCTTGTCTTGATTCAGCTTCCGCTGCTGCTAATTAGAGCGGATGCCATGGGAGCAGCTTTTCTGAGAGAGGAGGAGTTAGCAGCACTCGGGCAGCGAACGTGGGAGATATTTCATAGAGATTTGGTGTTGTGGTTCTGAAGCTAAAAGTGATCTGATAGCGCCGTCCAGAGACAAGGAATTGGACAAACCCTGAATGTTGTAGCCTTCTCCTTTAAAAAAAAATACAAATTTAAAAACACAGTATTTTGACAGGGTAGCTTTTCGTTGCCTTGGTCACAAGTATCAATCCTTCAGTAATATTTTAGTTGGGAGAATGAAATCATCACATGCAGAGGAGCTTTGTGAGACCTTAGACACCTTTCAAACCAAGCTTTGCAGTCAACAGAGATAGGCTGAAGCTTGGGCTTCATCCTTCCCAGTGCTCTGAATTTCCCCCAAGAAGACCGAGCCTGATGTTCGGCTTCCAGGACACCCCATGGCTCATCTCCAGGACACCCCGTGGCTCATCATCAAATGGTCCTTGTGGTCTCACCACTGGTGTTTAGCAGGAGACAGAAAACAAGAGGGCAGCTGTGACGCCGACCGGTTGGTGGTAGTGCTACACCTTCTCCATGGCTCCTCCACAGATGGGTGATCCTGCCCCAAGCAAAGACCAAGTCCTGGATCATCCTGGGAAGAGGTTGGCAGGTCATGGAGCTGGTCTCCTGCCGTCCGGAGTTGTCAGCCCCCCACCATCCCATGGGGTGATGTCTGGTGTCCATGAATACAGGCAGTGAGATCAGTCCATCTCGTCCTGATCCCAACAAGCGTAAAACCTGTTCAAACTGCAGTTCCTCTTGGTTTTCCCTGTCAGAGAGAGACATGTTAGCCATCCCAACCAAAGCTAAAGGAGGATGGGAGAGGGAGACCCGCAGGCGCAGTAAGGGAAGGCAAAGAGGAAAGAAGAAGCTTGAAGAATGAAAGACACATTAAAAAACACAAGCCCGAGGGTGCTCCCTGCTGTGCCAGGCTGGTTTTACACCGGCTTTGAGCACCAGGAGCAGCCTAACCAGGAGAGCTCAGCCCAAACTGTGGCTCAGTTCTGTCCTGCCCCATCCAGACCATTGCTAGGACATGGCCCAGTCTAGATTTGACCACAGAAACCTTCCTTTCACCAGGGCTGAACCAGTTTAGCATCACCAAGATCTGTGCAGGGGTTGGGAAATTTAAGCCTCACGCTTCTCTCCAAAGAACTATTTTATTGCCCAAACGATGCAGATTTCATCTCACTCACACTGCTTCCTGTAGGAATTGGTTTTGACCGTATCTGCAGGTTTCTTAAAAAATTAAATCCAAGGAGGACATGAGATTTCCAGGCGTGTAGATAAAGATGGGAACAGAGATTGCAAGTGTTGAAGAAGGGTTGGAGAGGCCACGATGGGGTTGTGGGCAAACCTGTGACCCCTAATCTCTTAAAAGTGACCCCTAATCTCTTAAAAGCTGTAAGCAATGAGCACTTTAGCAGGTATTTAAAATTTCAGGTACAGTCTAAGCTCTGGGGTATTTATATATGCTGTAAGCATGTAATTCTGTACGTACACATTTCAGGGAACAGCAATACTTGCAGATGAAGAGCAATGAAGCCTGAGGACTGGGGGATTTTAGCCTGTCTTCCTCTCTCCTAATTTAGTTATAAATTAGTAAAAAGTTGAGTTTTCTGGTGGCTTTTGCACGATTATAGAGGCTGGGTGACTGTCCTAAGGACAGTTTCCTGACTGGAAAATTTAGGAGGGATCATTAGGCTGAAGCCTGGACATGTTCTAGGCTTGTTGCGGAGAGCAGGCAGGCTCTGCCCAGCTGCCCACCTTTGCCTGCATTTGCAGGAAGATATTTGTGTTGCCGGAGCAGCATCGGGCAGCGTGCCAGGTACAGGGAGGTTTTTCTGCCGTCGGCTCATCGCTGACCCCGGGCTTTGCAGCGGGATGAGCTCGGCGCAGCGGCCGCCCATCCCCGGTACCCAGCTGGGAGGAGAGGGGGCTGGGCTGCATCCCTCATCCTCATCCCCGGGGGGATTGCAGTCGGTCCAGTTTAGCACCAGACGGGGGATTTTAAAAGCTCAGGAGGGTGGTGAAAAGTCGCAGGGAGGAGATGCACCCGGCTCCCGCGGCCCGGGGAGGAAGGTGAGGAAGAGCGAGGGCATGGGGATGGTGGGAAGAGCCTGGGGATGGCACGAGGACCCGGTTGCGTTGCGGGGCAGCGGTGGGGTGCCCAGGGATCCTGTGCTTTTCCTGCGGGTGCAAGCCCCGATGTGTTCACAGGACATTGGAAAGCAATATATTTTAATTAATCATTCAAATTAAGGGCTTTTTTCCCCGCCTCGAGAGGGGAAAACCCATTTAATCTTAGCGCTAAATTATAGTCTTCATCTGCAAAGTCTGAATAACACCGGGACAAGCAAACGTATCTAGAAAAAATGTGTGTATTTAGGTAGGTTTTGTGAATATTCTTGCTTTTAAATCTCCTTTGGGGAAGTGTTGTGGTGTTATTCATTTAAAAGCCAGAACGATGCTGTTAAAATAATTGCAGTTAAGCCCAGCTGTGACCTGTGCTTTTTATTTCCTAGTCCTGCGTTGATTTAATGTAGCTGCCAATCGACTATGTTAAAGGCATCGCGGTAGAAATCACTCACATAAAAGATGATTTTTGGTTATCGCGACTGTTTTTAAGGTAAATAGAGCTGTGGATGGTCTTAATTATTGCAGGCGTCAAAATAATTCTATTTTAAGTGTCAGGGATGGTGTCAACCTGCCTGCAGCAGAGAGACAGTGCAGGGTGACGATTGTTTGTGTCTCTCCAGCAAAAGCAACTGGAAACGAAACAATTCCTGGGTGAGGGAGCCGGGGATCAGGCAGGGAGCGTGCACGGAGCGTGCAGAGCCCGGAACCCCGGGGCCGGAGATTTCTCCTCTCACCTCTATCGTTGACTTTCCAAAGGCTGGCAGAAGATTGGGGAGGGGGTACTTGAGCAGGCAAGGAGATTGAAGAGCGTAAGTCGCTTGAGTGCGTTGGAAAAATCCTCCCCTAAATAAACGCAACGTTTCAGTCCACGGAAATTATGCAAACTTGCAAAGAAATTGATTTCGCTGATAGAAGATTAGAGGGATTTGGGAAGTAGTTTGTCATGGAAATGTACTCAGAGGCGTAAGTAAAATCTTGCCTTCCCCACAAGGAGAACATAGCAAAGGGAACCCAGTGCCAAACCAAAGATAACAGAAATACTTTGAATTTCTGGAGTTGCTCCTGCGCCAGCAGTGTGGCAAGCCTCAGCGGGGCTCGCTCTCCTCTCTAGCAGCATTGCTTTTTATTTCTCAGAGTAACTGAGCTGCTTGCAGGCACCGTGGCTGCAGCGATTTAGCTGCAAAAAAGACCTTTTGCACTATTCTTTTTGCAGGCAGAAAATTCCATTTGGTCTGTAGCAATGCTTTCTAGTGTTTAGCAATAATCCAGCACAGTACGATGGAGCTTTCAGGTTTACTGGTTGCTGTTACTTAATGTTTTGATTGAAAGCTCTACCTTGGCTCGATGATTTGACAGGCAGGGCTGCTTCGCAGGGATTTTTATTCGTATCCACTGCTGCCAGATGCAGGCTGCTGTCTGAAATATTAATGCAAACTGCAAATCCAGGAATTAAGAGGTGCTTTCACTGGGTTTGAGTTAAAACACCTGGCCTTAGGATGGATTCCTGTCCATATGGGGACAGTGAAAGAGCTGGAGCACGGGGGTGTGCAGAGCATCGCTTGGTGCTCACCTCTTACTGCTTTGTGGCACACGGGTTTTTAGCTTGGAGGTTAAGTCTGGCTTGCTGTTGGGGGTGGGAAAAAGGCATCAGGCTGGGCAGCTCTTCCTTACAGAGCTGCTCATGCCTTGCAGCTCCCCCTCCTTCTCCCCAGCGCTCCTCTGCTGCCAGGTCTGCAGGCAGGAGTGGCCACGGAGCCGGCCGAAAACCCACAGGTGATGTCAGGACGGGCTGAACATCCGTGCAAGAAGAGGAATCATTGAAAAACATAATGGTATTGCTGCAAAACCTCCTCCATCTGTGCAAATGAAGTGCATGTGGCTACGGATCCAGGCTCCGCACGCGCATCCCCATCGCCCTCTGGCCTTTGCGGTCCCACCAGTGTCACCTTGGTGCATCTTGGTGCTTCTGTGTGTCCTGCTCTTTCTAACTGTAGCAATGCTGGAGTCAGTCGCAGAAGCGGGAGGAGATGGGCCTTGATGACACCAAGGTGACACGCTGGCAGCAGCTTGTGCTGCTCTGGCGACGTGACTTTGCAGAGTGTTGTCAGGGCCATGTGTCGCAGAGGCTTTCCAAGGTTGCTGATATTTTTAGGGCAATGGCTATTAATCACTCCTTGGTGGCCATTTGGTGTTACAGCCTTTAATGACTCCTTCTGCCTTGCTGGGAGTTCATACTTCAAAGCAAGCAAGAGCTTCAACCTCATCTCCAAAATCAAAGCACCCATGGACATGGCTGGAGTCTGAATTACTCATCTGTGTGTAACAGAAAAATGTGGGGAAAGGAATATCAGAAAGGAGAGAGGTAATGAGGACTTGGGCTCTCAGGTGGCCCTGGAGCAGACAGCAAAGACCTTGACTCACAGTTGTCCATCCATGAAGTTTGGGGGACCCCAAGGAGGTACCTGGAGTCTGCTTTTCCTCTGTGATGTGCTGCAAATCACTAACGAGCCAGTACAGTCTCATCCCAGGTTAGAGAATTAATTGGGGAAACCTGTTTCTGAGCAGTCATGGGAGGTGGGTGCTGATGCTCGTGGCTTGGGGTTGCACTCAAGACCAGAAACAATTTCTTTACCCACTGCAGAGAAGGAACAATTTGCTTGGTCCTGTCCCATCACAAGTTCCATAACATTGCTTATCGTCCCCTTGTGTCTTGCCAT
Organism: Strix uralensis; assembly: GCF_047716275.1. NCBI lineage: Eukaryota > Metazoa > Chordata > Aves > Strigiformes > Strigidae > Strix > Strix uralensis. Next base: position 174,149,337 of record NC_133972.1, on the reverse strand, counting down.
TGAAAGCAAAAGGAAGAGGAGCTGTGAGATTTGGTCTGGGGTTGCAAAGTGCTTGGAGATGTCTGTGGGCAGTGTCCTCTGCTCTCGGGGGACAAGTCTGGCACAGACGTGGGTTACTGGTGGGTGATGGAGCAAGATCCAGCCTGTAGGATGTGGAAAACTTGACGATAGTTTCCACCATTCCAGGTATGGCACTTTGATGGTGCCAAAGCTGGACTGGGCAAGTGGTGGTGAATGCCAACCCCGTGTTAACAAGCACAAAATATGGCCCATCACTTGGCGACTCAAAGAGCTTCTCCCATGGGTTGTGGACATGAAGAAACCCAAAGGCAGCTGGTGCTCACGGCAGGACCCCCGGCACGAGCAGCTCCGGGTAGGACACACTGCCTGGCTCAGCTGGCAATCCTCGCTGGTTCTTCTGCTTTCTTGCCTTGAAAGCTTTGGGATCTGTACATGAAAAGCAGCTCATTAATGAAGATTAATGACCTTCAGTTGGGCTGAGGAGGAAGAACAGAAGGAACGGGGAATGAGCGAGGGCTCACGGAGCCCATTTAGGGGAGGAGACCCCTGCAGAAGCTGCATCCTGCAGCGAGGGAGTTGTGTGTGTAAACCGGAATTAACAAATAGACTCTCAATAGAATTTGTGATTCTACTTCAGTCTCAAAAAAGGCATTTCAGTCATTTTAACCGTCAGAAGCACGTACGTTCCTGTACTCCCTGCCTACAGCAGCGGAGGGTTTTTTTTCATTTGTTCATGTGAAGGATGAAGACAAGTTCTGCCTCATTGGGGTTTGGGGGGTTTGGGGTGATTGTAGGAAGCACCAAGAGCTGCTGCAGACAGCGCGCCCTCCTGGGGTGTCACCATCTCCTTGGCTCTCTGCCCTTATGTTTACAGGGTCCATTAGATCCTCGACAGCGAGCAACAGCATCCATGTGCGTTAACCCTTGGAGCAGCCACACGGTGTATCCTGGAGCTGGTGCTCTGCCTCGGCCACTCTGCTCCGGTTCCTCCCCAAAAGTCCCAGCTGATCCCAGGTTGGCCAAGACCCTTGGCCAAGACCTTTGCATATGATCAGGGCATGTGCAGGAGCAGAGCACCAGGCTGCTTTCCATTTGCATTAGCCGAAAATCAAGCTTGCAGGGTTTTCGCTTTGGTAGTCTGAAGGGTAAAGAAATTGGATCTGATAAAAGCAGAGTGCAGGGACTGAGAGAAGGTGCTTGAGACGTTCCAAAACACAGAGGCCACCTGCCAGTTGCATATATGCTTGTGTTTAATGGGAAAGCCAACACTGAAAGCATCAAAAAGCCTGTGAGGAACCCAGGACTGGTGTCCTGCAACCCCTGTGGGATGAGCAGGAGTGTCGCGGTTCAACAGCTCCACCGCATCGCTGCAGGTCTTATTTCCCTGGCTCCTGCCCAGCCTTGATCCGATTATCCGTCCCTCCTTCTTCTGGCTTGTCACCCTCAAGATGCAAGTCCCCGTCTGTCCTGGTGGCTGCTCGACCGTGTTCCGTAACCAGTGACGTGAGCCGGAGGGGAGGTGACGAGGATGTGCTGGGTACTGCAGGGTGGGTTAAGCAGCCAACTACGTCCTCGCAAGAGCACCTTGGGCTTCCCGACCATAAAACCAGACCTTGAGCTCACTAATTTGGTGGCAGAAGTGAGATGATGCCCGTGGAGGTGGCATACAACCAGTGGTGGTTGCTGAAGAATATTAAGGGCACGCCAGCGACCCAGGCTGTAATTACTGCAGTTAGTAACCATGGGGAAAATAAATGAGTGTCCTCTCTGGTCAGATAATTGATGAAGGGAGAGGAGACCTCAGTTAATGTCCATGTGGCAGCAGGATGGTGATTTGTTGCTCGTGGGTTTGCGGTCCCTTCTTGCCCACTGGCATTGCACTTCCTCCAGACTCGCCACCCTGGTGCCAGTGAGAAATTGTCTCATCCCACATGGTGGGTTACAAAGGGGGGTGAATCTTCTGAATTCCCCAAGAACCTGCGTGCTGGTGGAGGAGCCGGTCTTGGCTGGGCAGAGCTGCAGGGTGGGTCGAGTCACCACAATGACTGCGAGGAACAAATTGTGCTGGTGACTTTATTAACTGAGCACTTCAGTGAGTGAAGGAAGACAATTTGGCAACAATCAACTGGTAACCGTCCGGAGAACAAATAAAGGCACTTTGGTGATGAGACTATTTTCCTACTAACCCGTCAATGATCAACCAATCGCAATTCAACTCCTACAAAACTTATATACATGAATATATGTAAGGAAGAAAGAGAGAGAGCAAAAAGAGGAAAGAGAAAAGCGAGGAGGAGGGGATAGGAAAAGGGAATCACCACCCTTGGATCCTGCGTTGTCGCAGAGTAGCCAGCTTGGTCTGTAGGTGGTGGGTCGACAAAGACACACGTGGGGTGTTGCCTTTATATAGTCTTTCTTACACATGTGCAATTGGTTGTTCCAGAAGGTTCTCATTTTCTCTGGCTTGTACCTGCGCAGTGAGGCAAGTTCTGCCTCTGGGTAACAAGAGGAGGGAGGGGGAGAGAACCGGCCCAGTGTCCCACCACCGCAGAGCTCGCTCCGCTTCCCCCCCCCAGGGCATCCTGCTCGAGTTGTTTGAGACATCCTCATTACACACAGTTTCTTGTTTATGAACAGTTTGTGACAGAAATCTGCCCGTTAATGATGGAGCGGGAGGGAGAAATCGGTCCTTGGTGATGTCTGTAGCGGATCTCTCTTCTCACCTCTCTCATCGTTTTAGCTTGTTGATGCTGGGCGATGAAGCCGAGCATTTCTTGGCGTTTCTGACCTAGCAATGCTTTCCTCATCACCCTCCCCCAATAGTTTGTGTTGTTCGGGGCATGCTCCTAGAGTTGTGGAGGGAGTTTCAGGGGTCTGGAAGGGGCTTGATGAGTGGTTGAGGTTCAACAACCAGTCTGGAGGGACCCAAACTCATGCAGGTCTTCAGCAGCAAGAAGCTGGCAGGAGGCTCGAGTCCTCAGAAGCTCAAAAGACTGCTACAGAAAGGGAAAGAAGAAATTGTTCCTCACATCCCCTGGAGTGAGGACAAAGTCATGGGCAAGCAATGAGCAGGATACTGGGGGGTGGTGGAACCTCATGCAGGGAGATATTTATATATGCCTCTTTGTGGGCATTTTTCTGTAAAACTCCTTAATTGGACTTGCTCCACCTTTTTCTGGAGGACAGAAAGGACAAGTGGCTGTGAAAAAATAACTGAGAATGAGAGAGGAATGAACTGGGAGAGCAGATGGTGCCTCCGGTATCTTCTGTGCCAGCGTGGGACTCGGCGAGGAATTGATAACACGATGTGCTTCCCTGTGCTGTGGAGACAGCAGCAAGTGCCAGCTCAGATCCCTCCTGTGACACGGGTGATGCTTTCGGCACCTCCAAAAAAACCACCTCTGCTCTTCCTCCTGAGTGTCCCCTGCCTGGATGGCATCTCCAAAGGGTTTAAAATGTGGATTGAGCAGATGAAAAACCTGTTCCTTGGGGTGATCTGTGTGCCACCCCACTGCACCAGGTCGTGCAGGGGCAGAAGAGCCTCCTCTTGCAGAACCCCCCACCCAGTGTCCATGCAAGCTTTTGGGCAAGGTGTAAAAGACTGGAGAGAACTGGGGTAGCAAAGAGGGACATCAAAGTATGGTCTTAAGCAGGTAGAAGTGGGGAAGGCAGTGTGAGCTGTCTGGAGTTGGTGGTTCTGCTGCCCTCTTGAAGAAACAAGGAGCCATCTTCAACCTTCAGGACTTGATGCAGAAGATCTCACAGAATCCCAGAATCATCTGGGTTGGAAAAGCCCTTGAAGCTCCTCCAGTCCAACCATGAACCTCACACTGACTGTTCTCAACTCCACCAGATCCCTCAGTGCTGGCTCAACCCGACTCTTCAACCCCTCCAGGGATGGGGACTCCCCCCCTGCCCTGGGCAGCCCATTCCAACGCCCAACAACCCCTTCTGCAAAGAAATACTTCCTAAGAGCCAGTCTGACCCTGCCCTGGCGCAGCTTGAGGCCATTCCCTCTTGGCCTGCCGCTGGTTCCCTGGCTCAAGAGACTCATCCCCCCTCTCTGCACCCTCCTCTCAGGCAGTTGCAGAGGGCCATGAGGTCTCCCCTCAGCCTCCTCTTCTCCACACTAAACCCCCCCAGTTCCCTCAGCCGCTCCCCATCACACCTGTGCTCCAGACCCTGCACCAGCTCCGTTGCCCTTCTCTGGACACGCTCGAGTCATTCAAGGGCCTTTTTGGAGTGAGGGGCCCAAAACTGAACCCACTCATCGAGGGGCGGCCTCACCAGTGCTGAGTACAGGGGTAAGATGTTGGGAAGGAAGGTCTTTCGGATCTGCTCGAGGCTGCAGCCCTCCTGCACAGCTTTCTGAAGCAAGTCGCTGTAGACATGCTTCCATGAAAGCAGGGGAGAAGGTTTAATTCTTTTTAATGTGGTAACTTGGCATAAGGAGAGCTGCCTCCAGCTCTCAGGATCCATGAGATCCGCTGAGAGTGGTGGGTGGTGAGAAGTGTGCATTGGGCAAGATGTCAAATGGGGTGTTTTGGCACCAGAACGGGAGCCAAGGCTGGTGGGTTGTTCAGCGTGACCTCTGAGAGCTGTGCTGGTGTCTGGAGATGGTGTGTGTCGCCAAAAAGGATGGAAAGGCCCTTCTGCTGGGCATCAACTTCCCTCATCTCTGGGATTTCATCGTGAGAAGAGGCTCCAGTGACCTGTAAATGATGAAAGCTGTGGGTCACCAGGTTCAATAGATCCAGTATGGAGTTGGCAGTAACTCAGAGTCTTGTACTGTCAACTGCTTCTTCAGGTGGACGGGAGCAGAAGCATGAGGCAAGTCTTGGGCCACGGTGTAAGATCACTGTGTCCCTCACTGGAGATGCCGTGAGTTGAGACAGCCCTGGAGAATGAACCTGAGCTGGGTGACAAGGCTGCAGCCGGTGGTGTCCAGCTCCTGCCCTTCCCAGCAGGCACATTTCCCACCAACAGGCTCCATAGAGCACAGGAGAAAGGTTGATCCCCAAAGGTCACACAACATTTCGGGGAGAACAAGGTGCAAACCACATCCCTGGTGTGCCTGCATGGAGGCATCTCTGTCCAGCTCCAACATCCCAACCTACTGCTGGGAGATTTGTTTCCTGGCTCTTGCCCAAATTTATGATGATGTTATGAAATTATTTTCTCCTACTCCCCATCTGACAGCAGCACGCTGGCAAGGTGGTGGGCAACGTCCCAAACGAAGTGATAGTTGCCTTTGAGGCTGGAGCAGCGTAGACATGTCTAAGGCTGAAGGCCAAGCTTGGCTGAAGTTTTGCTCCTCCAAGTATTTGATACTTTGTGAGGAGGTGGTAACTTGAGGTAGTGAGTTGGTCCAAGCCTTGATGTCCACCCTCCTGTAGAGGGGCAGTTTTTCCACGGCAGATGATCTGCCAGCTTGGAGCTGCCCCAGGAGAGGTGGATTCATTTGAGAAGGGTTGAGTTGCTCCCCACCCCTTGGGCTTTCTTGCTGATCCCAGGACACTGAGCAGCCCTGAGGAGGTTTGACCAGCCCAGGTGCAGCCCAGCCAGTCTTGCCCAGGTTGCACAACTCCCTGCAACCCAAGGGGTTAATCTTGCAGGGCCGAGACAATCCTGAGATTATAATTATTTCTGCCCATGAATTATTAATAAAGAGGAAAAAAAAAACCCTCTTTGATTCATTGCAAATTGCAATTAGGGTTGAAACTGAGAACCTGCAGACGTGCTGCTGGAGCAGCGGTGAGGGGAGGCCCAGCTTTGCAGGACACGTCATCATTTGGAGGAGATGTCACCCACCAGGACCATCAAATGCCTTAACTAGAAGATGGACTTCAGGTAGAGGTGAAGGAGGTCTCCTCCTGGCTCTGGTTGAAGGCTCCAGACTTTCTTCACTTGTGGATGAGTTGGTGTCTGCTGAGCCCAGCTCACATGAGCTCCTGGTCCCCTTGGCACATTGCCCAACTGAGCTTTCACCCCTGCTCACACCAGGACTGCAGAAGGTGCCTGTTGGGTGGCAATTTGGGGATGATTATTCACATCTCAGAATTAAGAAAGTCCCCGTTGACGTTTGGTCACACGTGCACGTTGGATGTACAAAAACGGGCTCCAACAGGCAGTTCCCCACCCGATGCCGTGCAGGTTCGCGCTGTGCAGGAAACAGTCTCTGCAAGTCACACAACAGCAAGAAGCTGTAGGATGCTCCACGTTGAAAGACGTTCAGTGGAAGTGTGCAGGGCGTCATTGCACGGAATGCGAAGTGGCTGAGGGATGCAGTGAACTTGAGCATCAAGAAAAGGAAGATGTGGGCATCCACCAGCACCGCCCCGGCTCCCGCTTGCCTCTCCATGGCCATTGTGCACATCCTCACAGCCGTGCTGAAATGCTCATCCCACCCAGGGCTGGGTTTTTTTGGTGATGAAGGGGACGGAGGGCAGCTGCTGCTCTCACCTCTTGCAGGGCTTGTGCTCCATCCCTTTGGAGACCGAGGTGTCCACGTGTCATGTGGATTTAGGCTAAGCTGCCCCTCCCCTCCCTGTCCCGGTGTATTGGTGCTGCCAGAAGTACTTTGGGGTACAAGGCCATGGGGGTTCGCGTTTCGTGGGGCTGGGACATCTCTGTGCAGGTCAGGGTTGTGTTTTCAAAGGTTTTTGTTTTCACTTCTTTTTAAGAATTATTATTTTTTCCTGGTTTTAACATAACGTCTCCCCCTGTGCTCTGCACTGGTGAGGCCACACCTGGAGTGTTGTGTCCAGTTTTGGGCACCTCAATACCAGAGAGATCTCGAGGTGCTGGAGCGAGTGCAGAGGAGGGCAACGAGCTGGGGAAGGGCCTGGAGAATAAATCCTGTGAGGAGCGATGGAAGGAGCTGGGACTGTTCAGTGTGAGGAGGAGAAGGGGAGGGGAGACCTCATCACTCTACAGCTCCCTGAAAGGACGTTGTAGAGAGGTTGGTGCTGGTCTCTTCTCCCAGGGAATTAGTGACAGAACAAGAGGGAACGGCTTTAAACTGCAACAGGGGAGGTTCAGACTGGGCATGAGGAAAAAATGTTTCCCAGCAAGAGTGGTCAGAGAGTGGAACAGGCTGCCCAGGGAGGGGTGGAGTCCCCATCCCTGGGTGTGTTTAAGGGCCGTTTGGATGAGCTGTGGGGGGATGTGGGGTAGGGGAGAACTTTGTAGAGTCGGGCTGAGGGTCGGACTCGATGATCCCGAGGGGCTTTTCCAACCTGAAGGATTTTGTGATTCTGTGATAACCCAGCTCCAGCTGGGAACTGGAGGAGGGTGTTAATCCTGGACAGGGGGCTGGTTGGAGGGGGTGAGCTGGGTTAAGGCTGGTGCTGTGAGAAATAAAAAGCAAGAAGAGGTGGGAAGGATGGGGCTGTGCGTAGGCAGCTTCTCCTTCTCGCCCTAGGATGAAGATCCCAGCAAGGGGCCAGTCCTGGGTGGGAACAATGATGGGGTGAGTCCCCATTCCCTGCAAGGCCTGCGCTCCCAAACACCCATGAAATTGTCACCCAATGTATATCTACCCCAAGGCTTGTCCCCAGCGGGTTGCCGTGCTCACTCCTCCATTGCTGTTCGGCTCCAAGAAGCACCAAGACCCAAGTAGGGAGGGCTGACTCAGGGCTGTCCCCTAGAGACGTGCTCCAAGGGGTGTCATCACTTTTGGGGGCCTGGCTTTAGAGCCTGCACATCCTTCGTGCATCCTGGGGGTTGCTGAGGTCTGTGGGAGCTGGGGAGGGCTGCGGGCCGGTGCCACTGTGTTTGGGCTGGTGGCAATGCCCTGGTGTCTCCATCACAACGTGCTCTTCACCTGATGGGAGAGGCTTGGGCTGCTTGGGCATGTGTCCATCCTTTGGGCTCTGCTGTGGCTGAGGGGGTCACGGGGGCAGCGGTACGGGGGCATCTGTCCCACTGTGGACATTGGGGGGCTTCGCTCACTGATGGCGGCGCTGTGTTTCTCCCCACAGGACGTCGTCCCTGCGATGGAACGCTGGCACCAAGGAGCGGATGCTGATCAAGGTGACCGACCGCGAGCCCAGCTTCCTCATGCACCAAGGCAATGGCTACACGCCCGAAAACCAACCGGGCACCCGTTCGCGGCGACCTTCGGGGGGCCAACAGTCGCCCAACCTACAAACCTTTGCCCCCGACACTGACAACTCTGTTTTCTTCCCGGAGAGGAAGCAGTCGCCCTTCTTGAAGAGGGCTGAGCATGTGGGCAGCTGCTCACCGCTGCTCGGCCGGGGGGACTCCTTCTGCTCCCCGCTCCAAGCCCAGCACCGCAAGCACTCCAGCGAGTCGCAACCCTCCTCACCCCGCTACGCCTACGAGCCCCCGCTCTACGAGGAACCCCCCATGGAGTACCAGGCTCCCATCTATGACGAACCCCCTGTGGACATGCAGTACGAAGCCAGCGGGAGCTACAAAGCCGGCTCGCCGCAGAAATCACCCATCCGTAAACCTCACCCCTTCCTGCAGTCGCCCAAGCAAGGCTCCAACTCACCCTACCAGCAGTTGGTGCTCACCAAACAGAAGTGTCCCGACCGGTTCATGAGCCTGGAGTACAGCCCGGCCGGCAAGGAGTACGTCAGGCAACTGGTCTACGTCGAACAGTCGGGCTCCAGCCCCAAGATGAAAACGGGGTTGAGGCACAAATATTCCCCCAACCCCATCGGCGGCTCCTACTCGCTGCAGCACAGCCCCTGCCTGGTCCGGGACCAACGCTTGGAGATCAAATCAGGTGACTACAGCAGCATGGAAGGACCCGACTTCTGCCCTGGCCCAACCAGTGGCCAGGTGGCCCAGGGCGAGGACTCCATGTCATGGTCCAGCCAACAGGATACCTTGTCCTCCACCGGCTACTCGCCCTCCACCAGAAAGAGGAAAAGCCGAAAGCCTTCCCTATCCCACGACCCCAACGCCTCCTCCACAGATGGCTCAGGGGACCGGGAGGTGTTGGGCGAGCAGATGCTGGGGGAGGAACGAGCCGCCCCGGGACCCAACAGGTCACCGATGAACCGTACGGAGAGCAAGGCAGCGGAGGCGGAGGCGGCACGGGGCTTCCCCGAGCCCTTCCTGGCACAGGCACGCCTGGCTTGGGAAGCCCAGCAAGCCCACTACCACATGAAACAACGGAGCAGTTGGGATTCCCAAAAGGACGGTTCAGGCTACGAGAGCGACGGCGCCCTCCCTTTGCCCATGCCAGGTCCGGTGGTACGAGCCTTCAGCGAGGATGAGGCGTTGGCGCAGCAGGAGAACAAGCACTGGAAGAGGAACACCTTTGAGAAGCTGGGCTTCCCCCAGATCCTGCTGGAGAAGAGCGTCTCCGTGCAGACCAACCTGGCCTCCCCCGAGCCCTACCTGCATCCATCTCAGGTAATGTCCTCGGGGGTGTTCTTGGCGTGACGGGGCTTCACTGCATGCCCCGCACTGCCAACCCTCGCCCGCCACGCGGCATCTCCTCAGATGCCACGCCAGGTTGGGCAGAACCACACCACGTGGCAGCATGAGCCTCCCTGCCACCCTCCTTTTTAAAATTTCATCTTGTAAAGCCGGTTTAAATCCCCGCCTCCACTGCAGAGCCTGTGGGATGGTCCCCGGGGTGATCTCACGCCTTCATAGCCGCCAAGCACCGGCACGGGCACCTCTGCACTGTGGCAGCCTCAGCCCTGTGCCACAGTTTCAGGCGCTGCTTCTCCCCCCTTGGTCTGCCTGCCCCTTGGTGGGACCCAGCTCCTGCACCCTGAGCACCCACCCAGCTCCCAGAGGAGCCTCAAGTGTCTGTCCCCAGTTGGTCCTTTGCAAGCTGGTCCCTCAAAGAAATTGCTTCTTAGCAAGCTGGTCCCTCAAAGTTGGTCCTTTGCAAGCTGGTCCCTCAGTTTTGGTCCTTAAGAAGCTGGTCCCTCAAAAAAGTTGTTCAATAGCAAGCTGGTCCCTCAAATTTGGTCCTTAAGAAGCTGGTCCCTCAAAGAAGGTGCTCCATAGCAAGTTGTCCCTCAAAACCTTGGCATGAAGCAGCCGCAAGCACACCAGCTTTCCAGGATCTGCTTCCCCGGGCTCTGAGCTGCCTGTCCCCTCTCTGGGACTGAGCTGTCCCGGTCCTGGAGACCCCTTCAGCCCCAAACTCCCATCCCAGAGGAGCTCCTGGAGCTCCCATAGACCGTTCCTGTGGTGGTGTAGCCCTCCTGCTGCTGATAGCCCACCGTGGGCTCTGACTTGGACCTTCTGGAGCTGGCTCATCCCCTGTGTCCATCTTCCAGCCCATCAGATGTTTTCCATCAGCGGCTTCTGGCTTTCAGTTCTCATGTCCTTTCCCCTCAAGCATCTGACACCCCAAATCTGCCCCCCTGACCTGTAGTGCCCCACTCTGGGCAAGGACAGTGATGCTGCCCGTGTCCCCGTGGCCAGAGGAGCCCAGAGGTGGGCTGCGGGCAAGAGTTGCCGGATGAGGACCACTTGATTTGCTTTTGGATGCATCAAGGGTTGATGTAAGGACACTAGGAAAGTCTATATTGGCTTTTTAAAAATTGATGATGACACCGTGTATGGGGATAGTTACCCTGGTGAGAACGATCCCACCTGGAAAACTTGGAGCGTGGTATCAACAAGGAAGAGAAAGACCTTGGACACGGACCTGAGAAACAGCAAATCATCTGGAAAATACTTTTTTGCCCATGGGAACGTGTAAGGAAATCGGTGGGGCATTGCATCCTAAGGCAGAATTTTCCCCACCCAAGCACAAGGTGCTGCACGAGGAAGATCAAACCCAAAACTGAAGAGCTCCAAATCCACTTTGGATGCTCATGTTGGCCAGGAGAAGTAGCTGCCACCATGAGTGGAACTCAAGATGGGGTGGGACTCTCCTCTGCTGCCCAGGCATTCCTCTTTGGTTGATCCTGTCTGGCCCTGTCCTCAAGCTGAGGGACACCCGTTCCAGCAAGAGCAGATCTTTTAGCAGCTGCTTTGCTCCTCGTGAATTTTTCCCGGTGGTGGGATTCACCAGTGGGATTCACCTGATACCTTGAGAGTCCTGTTGTCCATGGGAGCATGTTTATTTATCTGTGTGACTTTATGAACTCGCCCCGTGCCTACACCATCCCCTGGCTGGACTCAGCAGACAGCTGGTGGAGATGCCAATGGGGATTTGTCCATGTCTGGAGATGATTTAATCTCATCTTTTATTGGCGATGATGGTGATCACCAAGGCCTGTACTGACAGACAAGGGGCAGAGGTTATGGACTGAAAGAGGGGGGGTTTAGACAGGACATAACGAAGAAATTCTTTATGATGAGGGGGTGGACCAGGCTGCCCAGAGAAGTTGTGGCTGCCCTCTCCCTGGAAGGGTTCAAGGCCAGGTTGGACGGGGCTTTGAGCAACCTGGTCTAGCAGGAGATGTCCCTGCCTGTGGCAGGGGGGTTGGACTGGATGATCTTTGAAGGTCCTTCCCAACCCAAACCATTTGATGATCACATCTGAGATTGTCACATGGTTTTAATTCTGTTTTCTATGACCCCATCAGCTGGGGAACCTTCAACATGGGTTGAAGTGGAAGCCTCTTGCAGTGGGTACTCACCTGTGGCCAGCCCCGAAGGGGAGCTTTGTGCAGAGGGTTATCATGCTGTCCGTGACAGCAAATGTAGCAGAAATGAAGAAAACTGGAGCAAAATGACGGCGGGGGTGACATGTGGGAAAACGCAGAGACCTGGCAGAGGAGAGAAGCTCACAGGAGATGTGACGGGGTGACACAAGCGATGGGGCCATGCCCAGTGTCACCAACGGTGTGTCCCAAGTTGACCCCACACTGCGGTGAGTCTGAGTCCCATCCACGTGGCACCAGGACCTCCTTCCCCCCACCCCCAGCACTCTTGAGTTTCCTTCTGGGTTTGAGCTTTCCCTAATCGCCGAGCCAAAAGGAGGTTCACCCCACAGGACAGGCAGCGGCAGCCCCCTGCCACCACCCTGCCAGGAAGTCATGGCCGGCTGCCGTTGACACCCGATTGCGTAGCCTCTTCTTGTAGCCCTAGGCTTTCCCCAAGTTCATTTAGGACTGTGCTAATTAGGGCTGGAGCTAATTTTATATTGGCACTAGCAGCAGAGGATCCATCCCGTTTTGCTGCCTGTGTCACTCCCCAGCCTGACCACGCTGTCTGCTAGAGTGGACTTGGCTGGAGAAGGCTGATGTCCCCCAGCCAACGTGGTCCTTTGCTTCTCCCTGGGTGCCCTGGACGACCAGCGTGGTGGTGGCCCAGCTGGTGGCCCAGCTTTTGGAAGAGCCACGGCAGCAACGGCTGCAAAGCGAGAAGCCTTGGAGCAAATGCTGCATCTCCTTCCACCCAGAAAGCCCCACCTGCCTTCAGCTGACCCGCAGGTTGGAGGGCACAGAAGAACCTTTTCAGGTGATGTGGCCTCCATGGGAATGGTGGGGCTGGGTCCCTCGGGGGGTGAAGCTCCCATGTCCCCACAGCCAGTTCCTTGCCATTGTCACCACTGAGCAAGATGGGAGTTGAGCAACGTCAATGGGAAGAGGAAACCTCAACCCTGGGAAGGGACAAGCTGTTGAGTGAGGAGTCAAGAAACTTGACTTGTTTGACGAAGCAGAGGCTCAGTCGTCCATCAGCAGCTCTGGTGGCTCTTGGGGTGGCTTCCTTGTTCCCTCATGGACTTGCCACCTCGACGTGGCCCTGGCTTTTTCCACCTTGTTTCTGCCTCCTGGTTTTCTTCTTCTGTTCCTCATCTAAAGCCCAGCCCCAAGGCCGTGGCACCGCTGCAGTCACCTTGCGCCTGGTCCCTGCTCGGGGCCACCAACACAGTTCCCCTGCGCATGGTGAGCACAGCAACGTCACCTCTGGATGATGTGGCACGCCCTTCCCTGCCAAGGAAAGGGCTCACCTCCTGCCCACCCCAACTCACGTCCCCACAGCCACCAAACCCAGGTGATGCTGGCCCGCCCATTGCACTTGCAGAAGAGGGAGGTGACAGATGATGAAGCCACCATTGGTTGGCTGCAGGACCAGGGCATGGTTCATCCCAAGTGTCCTTGTTTGTCTTTCTCCATGCTGGGCATCAGCTGGTTGGGTGTCCCACCATCTCCTGGGGTGATCAATCTAGAAGCTGTGCTGGTTCCAGTAGTAGGACACTGGAAGAGGTCCTCCCCGGCTGGGCAAGGGTAGATCCTGGGCAGCTTGTGTCCCTCCGCACACGGGATATAAAGAAACACCATCCATGTTACTTATGGCTTGGAGGAGCCACCAGCCTCCTCCTGGGCATGTGTCCACTGGAGAACCATGCTTGAACGTGACTTTGGGGAGAGGGGGGTTATTTGGGAGGGCTGGTTACAGGTGAGTGTGTCCCCTCCCTGGTGTGCCCGAAGACCTGGTGGAGCCCGAAGCCACTTGCCCTTTGCTTCCCCCACGTTTTTAATAGCCACCGGCTTCTGTCCATGACTGGAAAGCCTGAGTGACCGGGGTGTCAGGTGCAAAGGGATTCCAGCACGTCAGCTTTCAGGTGGCTTCGCTTAACCCCATTGGTCCCTTCCCTCCTGATGCCAATCGGTGCTACGACCCGCCTTGGCCGCTGGCACCGGGCCAGCTCCACGTGCCCATGATGGCACTGAGGAGCAGCTCCTTGGAGAGGACGTAGGCTTTTGGTGCGAGCGTGGGGCAACCTCTTTGTGCTGCAACAGTTGGTTGGTTGGTTGGTTTGTTGGTTCGTTGATTTGTTGATTGGTTGGTTGGTTTGTTGATTGGTTGGTTTGTTGATTGGTTGGTTGACTGCTTGGTTTTATTGGCTGATTGATTGGTTGGTTGGTTGGCTGGTTGGTTGGTTGGTTGGTTGGGTGTGTGGGTGGGTGGGTGGTTTGTTGATTGGTTGGTGTTGATTGGTTGGTTGATTGGTTGGTTGGCTGGTTGGTTGATTGGTTGGTTGATTGGTTGGTTTGTTGATTGGTTGGTTGGTTTTGTTAGTTGATTGGTTGGTTGGCTTGTTGATTGGTTGGTTGGTTGGTTGGTTGGTTGGTTTGTTCATGGGTTGGTTGGTTGGTTGGTTTTCTTGGGTGGTTTTGTTGGTTGGTTGATTGGTTGGCTGGTTGGTTGATTGATGGGTTGCTTGGTTGGTTGACTGATGGGTTGGTTGGTTAGTTACTTGCTTGCTTTGGCGGTGCGGTCACGCCGTTAGTAACATTGACCTGTCTGGCTGTTGTCACCTAGTCGGAGGATCTCGGTGCCTGCGCCCAGTTCGAGAGCAGCAGACAGACCAGGAACATGATGCCTAGCGCCAGCTGTGTCTTCCCCACCTTCAACCTGCGGAAGCCCTCCTCGGAGACGGACATTGAGAACTGGGCCTCCAAGCACTTCAACAAGCACACCCAAGGGCTCTTCCGCAGGAAGGTGTCCATCGCCAACATGCTGGCCTGGAGCAGCGAGTCCATCAAGAAACCCATGATCATGACCAACGACCGCAACGTCAAGAAAGAGGCGTGCGAGATATTTAAACTGATTCAGATGTACATGGGGGACCGGCGGGCCAAGACGGACCAGCTCAACGTGGCCTTGGAGATCGCCACCAAAGGCTGGAGCATGCAGGGTCTGAGAGACGAGCTCTACATCCAGCTGTGCCGGCAGACCACTGAGAACTTCCGTTACGAGAGCCTGGCCCGGGGCTGGGAGCTCATGGCCATTTGTTTGGCCTTTTTCCCACCCACTCCCAAATTTCATTCCTACCTAGAAGGATATATTTACAGGCACATGGATCCAGTGAATGACACTAAAGGTAAGAGCGAAACCGCTGCCCGGTGGCTTTGACCCCCGCTGATGTTGCGACCCATTTATTATTACTTTGTTCCCCTTTGCATTCATGAGTCTCCTTGTCGAAAGGTGGGTGAGAAACTCACCCAACAGCCCTCCCGGAGGTGCAGCCAGCGCGGTGGTGCCTTTACCGCCGTCTTTTCCTTCCCGGCGCACGGAAATCCAGCACGACACCCAACACGAAATGAGCTTTGACACCTTTGCTGCAGGCTCAGCGTCACCTCTGCCGGAGGTGGCCGTAAGTGGGAGGTCCATGGACTTCTCCTGGCCCGTGAGGACACCTTTAGAGGTCCCTTCCAACCCAAACCATTCTGATTTCATCATCTCCAAATGCTTCTTCTGGCTTCTCAAGTAGCTTTGGATCAAAAAAAAAAAACAACCCACACTGGGAAGGGGACCCAGCTTGATCCTCAGCTCCCAAGGGGGTTTTGATCATGGTGGATGGAAGAGACATAAATTTTGGCTATTTGACCCCAAATGTTGTAGGAGCCCCTCTTCAGTGCAGGGATTGTGGGTGTCTGGTGGGAGGGGACGCTGCCTGCTAGCCACCCACGGCATGGCTGGAGGGTTGGATGTCCCCCTCCCATGGGTCGGTGCCATCTCGCAGTGGGTGGTGGATGAGGCAAAGGTGGGGCTCCGAGGGGTCCCGGGTTTTCACCGTTGACCACTCAGCCTTGGGAGATGGCACCCAAATTGCTCCGGGTGTTTTGGGGCGCCCTTTGGCTCCCCAGGGGCTGGTCAGGGACATCTGGGGGTCACCGGCATCACGTGGAGCCGTGGTGGATCTGCCCAGCTTGGGGACAAGAGGAGATGAACCCAACCGAGGTGGCCACGGGGGAAACCGTGGAGGTGCAAGAGCGTCCCCGAGGGCAGTTGGCTCCGGTGGGGACTGCCCGTGGCCCCCCTCAGCCGCCCGTGGCCCCCCCAGCAGAGGTGTCGAGCTCATTCCGTCACGTCCGTGGCTGGATTTGGGGCACCGGTGGGAAAACCGGCGCTCTGCCGGGATGGGGTCCCCCCGCCCCCCCTCAGCAGCGTGCCTGCGCTCAGCTCTGCTCCAGCCCCGCTCGGCCACCCGGCCCGCCAGCCCCGCCCCCGTGGGGTTTAGGCTTTATTTTCATTTTTAATTTAAGTTTTGGTTTCTGTTTTGTTTCACTTTTTATTTTCCCTTTCATTTTCATTCAGTTTTATTTTCAGTTTCATTTTCATTTAGTTTTATTTTATGTTTTTCAGTTTTATTTTCATTTTTAGTTTTATTTTGATTTTCATTTATTTTTATTTTCGTTTTTTTCATTTTCATTTTATTTAATTTTTTTTCAGTTTTATATTCATTTTTATTTAGTTTCATTTTTATTTTCATTTTCATTTTATTTTATTTTCATTTTATTTTATTTTTCTAGTTTATGTTTTTCAGTTTCAGTTATGTTTTTATTTTCATTTTCATTTTATTTTATTTTTTATTTTCATTTTATTATTTTTATTTTAGTTTTATTTTCGTTTTATTTTTATTTTCAGTTTTTTCATTTATTTTGGGGTTTTTTCAGTTTTATTTTCAATTTATTTTTATTTTCTTTTTTCCATTTTCATTTATTTTTATTTTCATTTTTTAATTTTCATTTTATTTAAACTTTTTTTCAGTTTTATATTCATTTTTATTTAGTTTCATTTTTATTTTTATTTTCATTTTGTTTTATTTTTCTAGTTTATGTTTTTCAGTTTTATTTTCATTTTCATTATTTTTATTTTCTTTTTTTATTTTCATTTTATTATTTTTATTTTAGTTTTATTTTCATTTTATTTTTATTTTCAGTTTTTTCTTTTTTTTTAGTTTTCTTTTCAATTTATTTTTATTTTCATTTTTTTCATTTTCATTTATTTTTATTTTCAGTTTCCGTTTTATTTTAATTTTCATTTATTTTCATTTCATTTTTATTTTCGCCATTACTTTTTAAATTTTTTTTCATTTTCAGCTTCATTTTATTTTTTTATTTCGTTTGCATTTTTATGTTCCAGTTTCGGTTTCATTTTTATTTCCATTTCTATTTTCATTTTCCCCTTCCGCTCCATTCCCTTGTCTTCATCGCTTTGTTTGTTTCCCAGTGACCCAGCACATTAAAGAAATCCTGGAAAGGACCAATAAGAAGAAATCCAAATTGAGAAAGAAACCCAAGCCCTATATCGAAGAGCACGATGGTAGGGGCCGTGTCACCGCTCGCTTGGGGCTTCTTTCTCTTAGCCCTGGTAGCCCCCCTCTGCCTCCTCCCCGCCGCCCCCCTCGGCTCTGCTCCCTGCCTGGACGCTTGGAGGGGCTGCGCTTGCCGGGGGCGGGGGCGCGGGGCGCAGGGGCCACCCCGGGGTGGCACAAATGTCCTCGAGACAGTATTTACTATAAATGCAGATGATATGATAGGTCATAGATCAATTCATATCTATTAGAGAAATATGATATAGAAACATATATCATATTTTACATTTTTATATATTATATGATGTTACATATAAATATATATATTTATAGATAACATGATTTTTATATGTTATATATTTTAGGTAAAATTATCTATTTATAGATATCATTATGTACAATATATGACTATATTGTCTATATTATATATAACATATATAATATGTGTCTGATGTAAATTACAGTATTGAATAGGAATATGAATAATGTAAATATAATATATAATAAATATATAAATATAGACTATTATATATAAGCATATAATATATATATTTTATATATTGCTTATGTAAGTATATATATACTTACATATGTATACTTACATAATGTATACTTATATAAGTATATATTATGTAAGTATACATTATATATAATATAGATTTATACATTATTTATATTCTATATTATAGAATATAAAAGTATTATGTAATGTATTTATACATTATTTATATTCTTTATATAATCTATAATGCTTTATACATATATATTTATACATTGTTTCTATTATATAATATTATATGATGTTTTATTGATCTAAAATCTTATATATGATGGTATAGATAAATATATAATGTTATCTATAAATATATCATATTACATATAATATTATATATATGTATTTTATATAGAAATATACAAAATTAATAGTAATTATCAAGAGGTGGAAGGTAGGAATTTAATCAAGCGGAGCCACTTAGAAGGTGCTGATGGGTTTTCTCGGTGCCCGATGGATGACCCTGAGGTGGGCACGACCATCCTTGGTGCCGCGGCTGTCACCGGTGGGGCGGGGGGGGACGCGGGATGAACCCCCTTTTCCAGCATCCCGCTGGGTTTTGGGGCATTTGCCGGGAACTCGCCAACCGGAGCGGGATGCCGGTGGAGCCTTGGCACCCCGGGTGAAACCAAGAGGTTCCCAGCTCAAGATGAGGGACCTCAACCTGGAGCCCCAGCGGTGGTGGAGCCGGGACCTGGAGCTGGCGGGGGGGTGGTGGCACCCCAAGAAATGGCGTCCATGAGTTACGGTTGCCATTTCATAGCATCACCAATGACGTAGGCGGTGGGGTCAAGTGCACCCTCAGCAAGTTTGGACATGACACCAAGCTGAGGGGTGGGGTTGACCCGCCTGAGGGACCTGGACAAGGTGGAGAAGTGGGGCCCGTGTGAACCTCATTGAGGTTCAGCCACGCCAAGGTCAAGATCCTGCCCCACAGGGAGTAACCCCCAGTATCAGGCTGCGAGAGGAAGGGCTGGAGAGTGGAGAAGGACTTGGGGTCACTGGTGGGTGGCAACGGGGACACGAGCCAGCAATGGTCAGGCAGCCCAGGAAGCCAAGAGTCTCCTGGGCTGCGGCCAAAGAAGCAACTTGATCTCTGTGAAGATGTCCCCACCCATGGTGGGGGGTTGGACTGGATGACCTTCAAAGGGCCCTTCGAACCCAAACCATCCCATGATTCGATGATTCTATGAATGGGCACCAGATCTGAGGTCACCTGGGCTTGGACATCCCCCAAGCCTCCTCCTTTGGGGTGGCTTCAGAGCCCCCCGCAGTGCATCCATCACCACCACCACCCCCCCCAGAGCATTTACTGCACCAAAAAACCATCAGAGAAACTCTTTGAAGACAACGACATTGGGGGCGGAGGGAAAATAGATGAACCCAAGTCACCAGGTTTGGTTTTAACCAAAAACCTCCCACTGGGGAGTTGGGATGGCGAGTGGCTGCCAGCCACTGGCTCTTCTCCAGGAGCCCTCTTTTCCCCTCTTTTTCACCAATATTAAATACAAAAAGCACATTTTTAGCGCGCAGACCGTCCTCATTGGCATGATGGACTCAAGATGCACCAGGACACCCGACTCCGGTGGCACAAAAGCCGTGCCAATGGCAGGACCGGTGCTGGCGTCGTGGTTTCCAAGCTACTGAAGGAGAGAATCTCCGGGATGATGGAATTTTTTGTTCAATTTTCCTATTTTTAGGCTCTTGGGAGAATTTATGGGATTGCCAGCATCTTCTGGGGTGGTCCAGAAGGTACCACCAGGTCCCTGAGGCTCTTGCCTGCGGGATGTTGGAGCATCTCCCTTGGGATGAGCCCATTGGCAGCTTGAGGATGCTCCAAGGGTTGAGGGTCATCTCCTTGGTGAAGCACATGAGGAGGAGGGGAGGGATGGTGTGGAGGGGGATGAAGGTGGAAGTGGTGGCGTCAGGAGAGGATGGATGGTGTAGGGGGGGGTGGCAGTGGAAGCAGTGGCTGCGGGGTGAAAAATTATCCCCCAAAAACTGAGATGTCCTTGCACAAGGCCACCGGAGTGAGCGGGGAGAGGATGGAGCCGAGGGGGCTCCACGTTTGGTGGGTACAAGGACGTGACTTTTCTGAGGTCTGAGGCTTTTGGGGAGCAGGTTGAGCTGTGGGGACACTCCCTCCAAGAAGGGTCAGGGGGGGCAGTGGGGGGGACACCTCGTCCTCCTCAAACCCACCCCCCCTCCCCAGGAGCGGTGACGGGGACAGAGATAGAGCAGCACCAGTGCTGCCCCACATCCCGAGGGGACCCTGATGCCCTCCTGGAGCTGGGATGAGCTTCACCCCCCACCAGTAGGGGACAGACCCCCCCAAAATCCCCCCATGAGCCAGAGCTGACACCCCCCCCCAATTGTTTTCTCTTGCAGGGGTGGCAATAAGCACTTACGCCAAGTACTGCTACAACAAGCTGCAGAAGGCAGCTCTGACGGGAGCCAAGAAGGTATCGTCCAACCATTGGGCATGGGGAGGGCAGCAGTGGGTGGCCACCCCCACCCCCCTGGGGCGTGCTGGGGTTCAGGGATGGGGTCTGGAGGAGGAGGAGGGATGAAGCTGGAGAGCGATGGAAATAACTCGGCAGCTTGTGCCAGCCCCGTGGTGAGGACGCTGAGGGCATTTCCAGCGTGGTTTGCCCATCGCTGTGTCCCCTCTGGGGACCTTCTGGGGTCCCCCCTGGGCCTTCCCAAACCTGCCCATGACCAAGGGATCAAACGGGGATTAAGGAAATGATCCTGGGAGCAAAACACCGGCGCAAAAGCATGCTGGGGATTGAAAAGGGTGCTCCAGCAGCTCCCATCTCCCCGGCTTTCGGAGGGGGGGGCTGCCCTGCTGGCCCCCCAGCTCCTCCCACGTCCCCATCACCACAGCAGCGCCGAGGCAGATCCATCCCTGGAGCCATCGCTGTCCAACGGCAGATTTATTTAATAAAACACCCCGGATTGGGATTAATTTTCAGCCTGGGGTGCTCTTCATGCCCCCCCCCGCCCCCCCAACAGCTGCCTCAGTTTCCCCCTCCTTGTTTCGTGGGAGACAGTGGGACCCCTCCTCGGTCCACAGCAGCTCAGCATCTCCCGGTGACATCAGCCAAGACAAGGCCGGGCGGTGGGAGGGGTGTGTCACCCGCCGGGCTCACCAGGGGCTCAGTGATGGCCGTATCCTGCTGACCCACCACCCACACGTCCACTGCTTCCAACTCTTCTGAATCCCACCACACACACGTCCACTGCGTCCATCCCTTCATCCCACCACGCACACATCCACTGCTTACAACTCTTCTTCTACATCCTACCATGTACATGTCCACTGCGTCCATCTCCTCTTCTGCATCCCACCACACACACGTCCACTGCTTCTACCTCTTCTTCTCTGTTCTACCACATACATGTTCACTGCGTCCATCCCTTCATCCCACCACCCACACATCCACTGCTTCCAACTCTTCTTCTGCATCCTACCATGTACATGTCCACTGCGTCCATCTCTTCTTCTATGTCCCACCACATACATGCCCACTGTGTCCATCCCTTCATCCCACCACGCCCACGTCCACTCCATCCATCTCCTCTTATGCATCCCACCACCCACACTTCCACTGCGTCCATCTCCTCTTGTGTCCCACCACCCACACATCCAGTGTCCATCCCTTCTGTGTCCTGCCATGACCACACACGTCTCCTGTGTGGTGGGGAGGACAGCAGTGCCTTCCTGTGACCAAACCACCAGCTCGGCTGGAGAAGGAACCCAGAGATCTTCTCCAGCCCCACACCGCACGGGAGCTGGTGCCAGTGCTGGTGCCCCCGCTTCAAGCAGGCACAGATAAACCAACCGCAATCCCGATTCTGTGCTTTCCGGAAGCATCCCAGAGCCATGGCTCCTCCTCCTCCCTCCATGGGTCATTGGTGTAGACCCTACAGCATGGCCGTGGCCCCATGGCAGAGCATGGGGGTCCTACCAAGCACCTACCAAGCTTTCGAATCAAGATGGTGGGTGGAGGCACTCACCCACCAGCTGCATTTTGGCACTGAGCTTCTGGTGCGCGGTCCCACCACGTACATGTCCACTGCGTCCGTCCCTTCATCCCACCACACATACATCCACTGTGTCCATCTCTTCTTCTGCATCCCACCATGCACACGTCCACTCCATCCATCTCTTCTGAATCCCACCACACACACGTTCACTGCGTCCATCCCACCACCCGCACATTCACTGCGTTCATCTCCTCTTCTGTGTCCCACCACGCACAGGTCCACTGCTTCCATCTTTTCTTCTGCATCCTACCATGTACATGTCCACTGCTTCCATCTCTTCTTCTGCGTCCCACCACTCACACGTCTACTGCATCCATCCCTTCATCCCACCACCCACAAGTCTACTGCTTCCATCTCTTCTTCTGCATCCCAGCACTCACATGTCTACTGCATCCATCCCTTGGAGACCTTGGCCGTGTTGGCTGGAGTTCATCCATGGCTCCATCCACTGTCCCCATCACACAATGGGCTCCTGCTCTGGATGCGTCACAACCAGCCCTGGAGCTCGGTCACGGGGTGCTGGGATCGAGCAGGACCTCACGTCCCCATCCCGGGGACACCGGCCGCATCTTCTGACAGTGCCGGTGGCCTCTCTTGTCTCTCACAGGGCTTGAAGAAGCCGAACATCGAGGAGATCCGCCACGCCAAGAACGCCGTCTTCAACCCTTCCATGTTCGGCAGCTCCCTGCAGGACATCATCACCATGCAGAAGGAGCGGTACCCTGACCGGCAGCTGCCCTGGGTGCAGACCCGCCTCTCTGAGGAGGTCCTGGCACTCAACGGGGACCAGACCGAGGGCATATTCAGGTAAGACCACCCTATGGCTGCAAGGAGACCCCCCAAGATGGTGGCAGCCCGGACCTTCTCATGGGGGAAGTCACCTCATTATAGGGCAGCTGCCCCTTTTCCCGTGTCCCCATGAGTGTCTTCTCTCATAGGGCAGAGAGCAGCCCCCCAACTTCTCCTTGCTCCAAGGCCATGAGGGTTTCTCCACAACAGGGTCGTGTCTGTTCTCTGATGCCCACCAGAGTCTTGTTGGGGTCTTGGCGTCTGCATGCAGCGCCCCCCCCCCCCCCCCCCTGCCCCATGTCGCAGCAGGACACCACATCCCTATGGGGCAGCAGGTCCCAAAATGGCTCCATCCCCAGCTGATGTCCCCTCTTGGCTCTCCTTGAGCCCAGCAGGCACCCAGGAAGACCCTCAAAGCCCCTGGAGGGTGGTGGGTCCCCATCTCTTGCTTGGGAACCAACATCTTTTCCCCCTACAGAGTCCCAGGTGACATCGACGAGGTTAACGCCCTCAAGCTGCAGGTGGACCAGTGGAAGATCCCCACCGGCTTGGAGGACCCCCACGTTCCCGGTAGGACCCCAGGGCGCTGTGTGGGGGTGCAGAATCAGGTCCCCGTGTCTCACATCTCCCCATCTTCTCTGTCACCCACTTCCACCAGCCTCCCTGCTGAAACTCTGGTACCGGGAGCTGGAGGAGCCGCTGATCCCCCACGAGTTTTATGAGCAGTGCATCACCCACTATGAGAACCCCGAGGCGGCCATCGCTGTCGTCCACTCTCTGCCCAGGATCAACAAAATGGTGCTGTGCTACCTCATCCGCTTCCTACAGGTACGGCCAAGACCCCCCCCATGTCCCCTGCCGGTGCCACCCCCCAGTTTAGTTGCCTCTCTTGAGGTAGTTTTGGGTTCCCCGCATTGGTGTGGGGTTACCCACGTGGTGACACCCCCCCCCCATCTCCTCCAAGAAGCAGGAGGTCCACACGGTTCCTCCACCCATCTCCCACCACCCCATCACCGTCACCTTCCTCCTCCCACCCCCCCCAGGTGTTCGTGCAGCCGGCCAACGTGGCCGTCACCAAGATGGACGTCAATAACCTGGCCATGGTGATGGCCCCCAACTGCCTGCGCTGCCAATCGGACGACCCGCGGATCATCTTCGAGAACACCCGCAAGGAGATGTCCTTCATCCGGGTGCTCATCCAGCACCTCGACACCAGCTTCATGGAGGGCGTCCTATAGCAGCCGCCACCAAGGGTCCCCCCCTGCCAACCCATGAGCCCCCACCCCTCCAACCCCACTCGGCCGAGGAGCACAAACCGGATCCCGCAGAAGGAGGGTGCTGGGTGGCTCGTCCCCCCGCCCGCCACCGCCACGCCGTGGCACCCTGCCCATCCTACGGCGGGGACACGGGACCCTTCCCCGTGCTCCAGCCCGACCTTCCGGCCATCTCACTGCCCACTTCTTCACTGGCCAGAGGGATTGGCCATTTTGGGTGTCCCCCGGGGATGGTGGCACCCACAGAGCAGGCGAGGAGCCTCCTCCTGGCTCCCTGGGGATGGGCGGTGTTTCCAGCCCGGGTGTCCTGGGTGGCTGTGGGTGGCCGCAGGGACCTGGGGCGTGGGGGACAGGGAAGTCTGGGCAGGGATGGGAGGAACCAAACAGGTCCCCCCACATCTCCCTTTGGGGTTCGGTGTCTGGCTGAGAGCGGAGCCGTGGGGCAGCCATGGGGCAGGGACCACCTCCAGGGCCAGGAGAAGCCACCGGTGCTGAGCCGAGCAGGCGCTGAGCACCAGGAGAACGTGGCATCATGACAAGTGTCCCAGTGCCAGGAGGGTCCCAGCCCGCGGGGAAGGAGACCGCGGGCACAACCAGGGTGCAGCTCGCGGCGGGGCAGGGTGCACCCAGGGGTGGGTGCTGGGTGTCCCTTGGGGAGCTGCCGTGCCCCGGGTGGCTCGTTGTGGCCATTTGCCCATCTTGGGGTGTTGGAGGAACTGGGCAGGCAGGTTGTTGCCCGCGTACATCACTGTGCCCATCCCTGGCAGCACACGGACCCATCTCACCACACGTTGGCACCACCCAAAGGACCCATCTCAGCACCCACCATTTCTGCTTGGTCCTGCTGGACCCATCACAGGACCCATCATCTGCTCTTGGCCTTGAAAGACCCATTCTGCCACCAGTCATCTCTGGCCCTGCTGGACTCGTCTTGGCACCCATAATCCCTGCTTGGTCCTCCTGGACCCACCTTGGTGTCCATCATCTCCTCCTGGTCCTGCTGGACCCACCGTGGCACCCATCATCACCTCCTGGTCCTGCCCAACTCATCATGGCATCTGTCATGTCCTCCTGGGCCCATCTTGGCACTCATTATCTCCCCCTGCTTCTCCTGGACCCATTTTGGTGCCCATCATCTCCTCCTGGTCCTGCCCAACTCATCTTGGTGCCCATCATCTCTGCTTGGCCCTGCTGGACTCATCTTGGTGCCCGGCATCTCCTCTTGGTCTTGCCCAACCCATCTTGGCATCCTGGCATCTCTGCTTGGCCCTGCTGGACATATCTTGGCATCTGTCATGTCCTTCTGGCCCTGCTGGAACCATCTTGGAGCTCATCATGGCCTGGTTCTCCTGGAACAATCTTGATGTCCATCATCTCTGCTTGGTCCTCCACAAAACATCTTGGTACCCGTCATGTATTCCTGCTCATGCAAGACCCATCTTGGTGCCCGTCATCTTCTCCTGGACCCATCTTGGCATCCATCATCTCCTTCTGCTCCTGCTGGACCTGTGTTGGTACCCATCATCTCTGTTTGGCCCTGCTGGACACATCTTGACATCTGTCATGTCCTCCTGGACCCACCTCGGAGCCCATCATCTCCTGGTCCTGTGCAAACCATCTTGGCAGCCATTGGCTCTGCTGGACACATCCTGGACCTTCATGTCCTGGTCCTGACCAACCCATCTTGGTGCCTGTCATCTCTGCTTGGCCCTGCTGGACCCATCTTGGCACCCATCATCTCCTCCTGGTCCTGCCCAACCCATCTTGGTTCTTGGCATCTTTGCTTGGGCTGGCTGGACCCATCTTGGTGCCCGTCATCTTCTCCTGGTCCTCCTGGACCCATCTTGGCATCCATCGTATTCTGCTCCTGCCCCACCCATCTTGGCATCTGTCATCACCTCCTGGCCCTGACCAACCCCATCTTGGCACCCATCATCTTCTCCAGCTTCTCCTCCACCCATCTTGGTGCCTGTTGTCTCCTCCTGGTCCTATCCAACGAATCTTGGTGCCCATCATCTGTTTGGCCCTGCTGGACCCATCATCTCCGCCTGCTTCTCCCGAACCCATTGTGGCACCTGTCATCTTCTCCAAGTCCTGCCTAACCCATCTTGGTGCCCATCAACTCCTGGTTCTGCCCAACCCCTATTGGTGCCCATCATCATATTCTGGTTCTCCTGGACCCATCTCGGTACCCATCAACTCGTGGTCCTGCCCAACCCCTATTGGTGCCCATCATCATCTTCTGACCCTCCTGGACCCATCTTGGTGCCCATTAACTCCTGGTTCTGCCCAACCCATCTTGGTGCCCATCATCATCTTCTGATCCTCCTGGACCCATCTTGGTGCCCATTAACTCCTGGTTCTGCCCAACTCATCCTGGTGCCCATCATCATCTTCTGGTTCTCCTGGACTCATCTGGGTGCCCACCATCTCCTCCAGGTATTGCCCAACCCATCTTGGTGCCCATCAACTCCTGGTCCTGCCCAACCCATCTTGGTGCCCATCATCATCTTCTGGTCCTCCTGGACCCATCTTGGTGCCCATCAACTCTGCTTGACTCTATTGGACTCATCTTGGCACCCTCCATCTCCTCCAGGTCCTGCCCCACCCACCTTGGCACCCATCATCATCATCTCCTGCTCCTCCTGGTCCCACCTTAGCACCCACCTCCCTGCGCCCCCCCCCCCCCCCCATCTCCCCCCCCCCCCCCCCACCGCTGGAGCCGAAGGGTCCCCCCGGCAGTGGGAGGAGGTGCCCCCCCCCACCCCCCCCACCCCTCCCATGGTCGCCCCCAAGTGCCTTCGGGGCAAAACAGGACCATGGGGGGCACCCACTGGGGGAGGGAGGGGGCACCCACCATGGGGGGGGAGCACCCATCAGAGTATATAGATCTATAAAGAGAATTATTAATTAGAACCCCCTAATTTTCAAGCCAGATGCTATTTTCTCGAGGGGGGGGGGGGTGGGAGAAGGTCCCGGGAGAGGAGGGGGTCCCCGAAGTTTGGGGGGGGGGGGGGGGGGATCCCCACGGTGGGGTGGGGGGGCCCTAAGGTGGGGGCACCCAGCGCTACCTCCCAGCTCTGCTCACTGCCAGGCGCCGGGGGCGGGGGGACAATGGGGACACACACACACACCGGGGGGTGGCAGCGGGGGGGGGTCCCCGCTTCCTCGACTTCCATTTAATTTTTCCCTCCAGGTTTTATATTTTTATTTTTTTCTTTATTTTTTTTTTCTCTTTTTTGCCCCCCCTTTTTTTTCTTTTTTTTTTTTTTTTTTTTAGACTCGAGGTTTTATTTATTATTAAAAAGGAGAAAAAATATTAAAAAAAAAAAAAAAAACCCACACAAAAAAAAAGGGACAAAACCCCCCCCGGCCGCTGCGGGACCCTCCCCCGAGCGCTTGGGGGGGCGCGTTTTGGGGTGGGGGGGGGGTGGGGGTGTCCCATGGGTGCCGAACTCTGTAATTGGGGCGCGTGGACGTATAGAGGCGCCGCCCCGTTGTGTGAATAAAGCTACGTATGGCCAGTGCTGCCCTGCGGCGCGTTCACTCTGGAGCGGATCAAGGGCTGGGAGGTTGGGTGGGAGGCCACTGTAGGGGTGGTCGCAAGAGCCCGGCTGCACCCCACGGGGTGTGTAGGGCTGTGTAGGGTTCTACAGAAGCCCCACCCACACCATACAGCCTCTATAGGGGTCTATATGGGCATCCCCTGCCACACAGCCTCTATAGGGGTCTATATGGGCATCCCTCACCACACAGGCTCTATAGGGACACCCCACCCACACCATACAGCCTCTATAGGGACCCCCACCCACACCATACAGCCTCTATAGGGGTCTATATGGGCATCCCTGCCACACAGCCTCTATAGGGACCCCCACCCACACCACACAGGCTCTATAGGGACCCCCCCACCCACACCATACAGCCTCTATAGGGGTCTATATGGGCATCCCTCACCACACAGCCTCTATAGGGGTCTATATGGGCATCCCTCACCACACAGCCTCTATAGGGACCCCCCACCCACACCATACAGCCTCTATAGGGGTCTATATGGGCACCTCCTGCCACACAGGCTCTATAGGGACTCCCCACCCACACCATACAGCCTCTGTAGGGGTCTATATGTGCATCCCCCGCCACACAAGCTCTATAGAGTGTGTATAGGGCTCCCCCTTCAAGAAGTACAGGGCGTACCAGGCAGTATAGTGTGTCTGTACCCCTTCTCCGGGGGTGTATAGGATGTATACGTACTGCCCAGGGGGTGTAGGGATGCACACAGGGTGTAAAGGGGGTGCTGGGAGGTCTATAGGGGCAAACAGTGGGTGCACAGGGGGTCTATAGGGGGTACATAGGAAGAGATGGGGGAGCACAGGGGTATATAGGGGTACATAAAGCTGCATAGGCTTTGGATAGGGTATATAGGGGTATATAGGGGTATATAAACATCCCCAGGGTACATAAAGCTACACAGGGTTGTATAGAGGGGTACATATAGGTGCCCAGGGGAGCTTGGGACATGTAGGGGGTTTCTATAGGGGAGCACAGGGTGAGCATGGATGTATATAGGGGTGTATGGGTGTGTGTATAGGGTGCACAGGGGGTGTGTGGGTGTCTATAGGGGTGTATGGGTGTCTATAAGGGCACATGGGTCTCTATGGGGTATGGGTGTGATAGTGGGGGGTATAGGGGTGCACGGGTGTCTATGGGGTTGGTATCTATAGGGGGTCTGGGTGTCTATAGGGGTTTATGGGTGCATATAGAGGTGTGTATGGGGCATATGGGTGTCTACGGGTGTCTGTGTGTCTATAGGGGTGTCTGTAGGCGGTATGGGTATTTATAGGGGTGGGTGGGGGTCTGTAGGGTGTCTGGGTGTCTATAGGGGCAGGCAGGTGTATGTATATAGGGCAGGGTGGGTGTGTATAGAGAGAAACAGTGTCTATAGGGGCTATGGGTGTCTATAGGTGCATATAGGAGTCCATAGGTGTCTATAGGGATGTACGGGTGTCTGTAGGGGTACATGAGTGTCTACAGGGCTGAGTGGGTGCCTATAAGGGTGTAGGTGTCTATAGGGGCAGGTGGGTATTTATAGGAGTGTGTGGGTGTCTATAGGGTGCATAGGAGTCTATAGGAATGGCCAGGGATGCATGGGTGTCTGTCTATAGGGGATGTGGGTGTCTATAGGGGTGCCCAGGGGTGTCGAAGTATCTGTCTATAGGTGGTGTGAGTGTCTATAGGGGTGCCTAAGTGTCGGGAGTGGGGGCGTCTATAGGTATGCCCAGGGGTGCATGGGTGTCTGTAAGGGTATATGGGTGTCTATAGGTGTGCCCAGGGGTATCTATAGGGATAGGCAGGTG
Source organism: Strix uralensis (assembly GCF_047716275.1). Lineage (NCBI taxonomy): Eukaryota > Metazoa > Chordata > Aves > Strigiformes > Strigidae > Strix > Strix uralensis. Next base: position 174,120,294 of record NC_133972.1, on the reverse strand, counting down.
TCTATAGGGGTGTCCGGGGGTGCTTGGCTGTCTGTCTATAGGGGTATATGGGTGTCTATAGGGGTGCCCAGGGGTGCCTGGCTGTCTGTCTATAGGGGTATATGGGTGTCTATAGGGGTGTGTGGATGTCTATAGGGGTGCCCAGGCATGCCTGGCTGTCTGGTTGTAGGGTATATGGGTGTCTATAGGGGGTATACAGGTGTCTATAGGGGTGCCTGTCTGTCAGCCTATAGGAGGTACATGGGTGTATATAGGGGTGCCCAGCTGCCTGGCTGTAGGGGCATATGGGTGCCTATAGGGGTATATGGGTGCCTGTCTGTCAGTCTATAGGGATATATGGGTGTCTACAGGAGGGTGTGGGTGCCTACAGAGGGTATACGGGTGCCTATAGGGGTGCCCAGGGATGCCTGTCTGTCTGTCTGTAAGGGTACATGGGTGCTTATAGGGGTATACGGGTGCCTGTCTGACTATAGGGGGTATTTGGGTGTCTATAGGGGTATGTGGGTGCCTATAGGAGTATACGGGTGCCTGTCTGTCTATAGGGGGTACATGGGTGTCTATAGGGGTATATGGCTGTCTAAAGTCGTACATAGATGTCTCTAGGGGTGCCCAGGGGTGCCTGTCTGTCAGTCTATAGGGGGTGTATGGGTGTCTATAGGGGTGTGTGGGCACCTATAGAGGGTACACAGGTGCCTATAGGGGTGCCCGGGGTTGCCTGTCTGTCTATAGGGGGCATACAGGTGCCTATAGGGGTGTATGGGTGCCTGTCTGTCTGCTTATAGGGGGTATACGGGTGTCTATAGGGGTATGTGGTTGTCTATAGGGGTATACAGGTGCCTATAGGGATGCCTAGGGGTGCCTCTTTGTCAGTCTATAGGGGTATATGGGTACCTACAAAGGGATGTGGGTACCTATAGAGGGTATATGGGTTCCTATAGAGGTGCCCAGAGGTGCCTGTCTGTCTATAGGGGCTATATGGGTGTCTATACGGGTGCCCGGGGGTGCCTGTCTGTCTATAGGGGCTATATGGGTGTCTATACGGGTGCCCGGGGGTGCCTGTCTGTCTATAGGGACTATATGGGTGTCTATAGGGGTGCCCGGGGGTGCCCGTCTGTCTATAGGGGCTATATGGGTGTCTTTAGGGGTGCCTGTCTGTCTATAGGGGCTATATGGGTGTCTATAGGGGTGCCCGGGGGTGCCCATCTGTCTATAGGGGCTATATGGGTGTCTATAGGGGTGCCTGTCTGTCTATAGGGGCTATATGGGTGTCTATAGGGGTGCCCGGGGGTGCCCGTCTGTCTATAGGGGCTATATGGGTATCTATAGGGGTGCCTGTCTGTCTATAGGGGCTATATGGGTGTCTACAGGGGTGCCCGGGGGTGCCCGTCTGTCTATAGGGACTATATGGGTGTCTATAGGGGTGCCTGTCTGTCTATAGGGGCTATATGGGTGTCTATAGGGGTGCCCGGGGGTGCCCGTCTGTCTATAGGGGCTATATGGGTGTCTTTAGGGGTGCCCGGGGGTGCCTGTCTGTCTATAGGGGCTATATGGGTGTCTATAGGGGTGCCCGGGGGTGCCCATCTGTCTATAGGGGCTATATGGGTGTCTATAGGGGTGCCTGTCTGTCTATAGGGGCTATATGGGTGTCTATAGGGGTGCCCGGGGGTGCCCGTCTGTCTATAGGGGCTATATGGGTGTCTATAGCGGTATGCGGGTGTCGTGTCTGTAGGGGCTATACGGGTACCTCTAGGGGTATATGAGTGTCTATAGGGGCGGGTCCCTCCTCCCGCCGGGCTCCCCGGCGCCGGGACAGGCTCCGCCCGGAGCGGTGTCACCGTCGGACCGGGCCGGGCCGCTTCCGGGGCCGCTGTCGTCGTCGGGGGCGTCGCGGCCGTTGTCGCGGGTGTCGCGGCCGCTGTCGCGATGCGGCTGCCGCCGGCGCTGCGGCTCCGGGCCGGGACGGCGGGGCCGGGTCCCGGGTACCGGCAGGGGCAGCGCCCGGGGCCGCGCACCCGCGAGTATTTCTACTACCTCGACCACCAGGGACAGGTACCGGTACCGGCAGCGGGGGGGCGGCACCCGACCCCGGGCGGATCCCGGTGGATCCCAAAAAGAGCCTCAATGGGCTCGGGACAGAAGGGGGGGGTGGGGTGGGGGTGTGGATAGATCCCGTATGGATCCCAGATGGAGCCAGGACAGATCCCAGACTAACCCCAGACTAACCCCAGACAGATCCCAGACAGACCCAGGACAGATCCCAGATGGATCCTGGTCACACCCTGAGCAGATCCCAGATAGACCCAGGACAGATCCGTCACACCTCAGATCCCAGACAGATCCCAGATGGACCCAGGACAGATCCCAGACTAATCCCAGACAGATCCCAGTGACACCCTGGACAGATCCCACACGGACCCAGGACAGATCCCAGGTGGACCCCAAACAGATCCCAGATGGACCCAGGACAGACTCCAGTCGGATCCCAGACAGATCCCACAATCCCTTGCCACACGGATCCAATACAGATCCCAGATGGATCCTAGACAGGACCCAGATAGATTAAAAAAAAAAAAAAAACCACCTAGATGGGGTCAGGACAGATCCCAAACAGATCCCCAGAAGACCCCAAATACTCAGGACAGAGCCCACTCAGATCCCAAACAGATCCCACATGGACCCAAGACAGATCCCAGACAGATCCTGGACAGACCCCAAACAGATCCCAGAGCCTGGACAAACCCCCCAAATAACCCCAAAATGGACTCAGAATAGATCCCAGACTGACCCCGGACAGACCTGGGATGGATCCCAGATGGATCCTGGACAGATCCCAGACAGATCCCAGACAAATCCCCCCAAAAACACCCTAAATGGACCCAAGGTAGATCCCAGACTGACCCAGATCCGTGATGGATCCCAAATGGATCCCGGACAGACCTGGGATGGATCCCAAAAGGATCCTGGACAGACCCTGGACCTGCCAGGGTGGGTCTCGGGATTTTGAGGCTTTTTCCTGCTTTTCCGCAGCTTTTCCTGGATGACACCAAAGTCAAGAACTTCATCACCTGCTTCAAAGGTACGGGGGACCCCCCCCAAAACCCCCCACCTGCCAGCACAGCTGTCCCCCCATCATCCTTAATTAGGAGCTGATCCTTCATCGGGAGCTGATTTTTAATTGGGATTTCACCCTTAATTGGGGTCTCAACCTTAACGGGGGGCTGAGCCCTCAGCAGCCGGGTCAGGGAGGGGGATGCCCCCCACTCTGGCACCTTCATAGGTGGCCAAGCAGCCGCCAGGCACTATTTGCATGTTAATTACCTTATTAATTAAGCAGCTCCCGCTATTAATAGCTCCCGTTTGCCTTTCCCGGCACGGTAATTCCTCCCAAGCCGACTGCTCCTCCCTCCAGCAACCTCCCAAAACAGAGTCACAGAATCACAGAATTCCCATTAACAAACAACCCCCTACCCCCTAATTAACCCCCCAGGGTTAATTAGGGGGGGGGAGCAGCGAGCTGACGTCCATCCGCATCCATCCCGGCAGACGTAGGGTTCCTCACCTTCTTCTTCAAGCAGCTGGCGCCGAACCGGAGCGGCCGTTACGAGGCTGAATTTCCTTTCCTTTCGCTCTGCGGCCGGGAACGGAATTTCCTCCGTTGCGACGATCGTCCCGTCGTCTTCACCCAACTTTTGCCGGGCTCTGGGGAAAACCAGCTCCTCTCCTACTGCGGCGGCGGCGAGCGCCTGGCCGTGCCCTTCCAACCGGAAAGTTTGGTGATGTTGCCGGAAAACGGGCGGCTCTACCACCCGGCGCCGGCAAAAACCGGCGGCGTAGGGTTGGTGCGTTCAGCGTTGGCTTTTGAGTGGAGCCCCTTCTTCGAGTACGGCGAGGGGCCGGCGCAGCCCCCCACCCATTTTATTTGGGAAGGGCGGCGTTACCGCCTCACCGAGGAATTGTTGCCGCTGCTCCGGGGCTGCGCTGAAAAAACCCCAGTTGTCCCCGTTACCCCAAGCCAAGGTTGAGTTGGGGATCTTCCAGTCATCCCCATCACGCCAACGGCAAAATGGCGGCGGAGCCCGGCGCCGGCTCACCGTGGCGGGTGGGTGCCGTTGCCGCGGCCGGGACCCCCCATTTCTCTGTGAAAAAAAATAATAATAAGACGCACAAGCGTGGAGTTATTGTAGGGTCTGTGGTTTGGGCCGTAACGTCGACGCCGGCCAAGCGGCAGCAATTTATTAACTGGTCTCGCGGTGTTAATTAATCAGCTGGACGCTGATCTGCCCCGCAGCGGTGGGTGTTATCGGTGGCACCGGGTCCCCCCGGGCGGGGCTGATGGTGGCGGCACGGTGACAACAAAAGAAAGAAGGTAGCGGAAAAGCACCGGGATGAGGAGAAAACGCCAGATTTGGGGAGGAAGGAGGGGTCGGGGGATGGCGGTGAGGCCGCGGCGCTTGGCCGGGATGAGGGCTCTGAGCTACAAGGTGAAGTAGTCGGGGGCACTGTGCCGGCAGAGGCTGCTGGTCCAGATGGCGTCGGCTCTGCCGGAGCTCGCCAGCATCCGGCCCACCTCGGCGCTGACCGCGGCGAACCGTTCCTTGTCCACCACGTCCTCGCAGAGGTGGCCGAAAGCAGAGGCCAAGCGGGAGGGCTCCCGGCTGTAGCAGTCCACGGGGTACGGGTAGACGACGAGGCGTAAATCCGGAAGAACCACGGTTTTCCGTACCAAGGTTTTAAGTCCCGGCGTAGAGAGGGGGTTGCCGAAAAGCCCCAGGCAACGGAGGCGGGAGCAGCGGCAGAGCACCGGCAGCAGATCCGCCAGCCGGGCGTCCGTCAGGTGACATTCCATGAGATCCAGGTGGAGGAGAGAGGCTGAAATTTTCTCCAGGAGCTGGCAGAGGCATTGGAGAAGGTTCTCGGTGAAGTTGTGACCGCTCAAGTCCAATCTCCTCAGCGCCGGAGCGTGGAGGCTTTTGTGAAGGAAAGCGAGATCGCCGGGAAGGAGGTAACAAAACGCCAGCTCCAGGCTTTCCAGCGGAGCCTGCAGGTCGCTGCCGGAGAGGGGGGAGAGCAAGTTGTGAGCCCCCCCGGCACCGCGCGGGAAGGAGCCGTCGCCGGTCTAAACCTTGTATTAAATCTTTAACCGACGAGGCGGAGGCCGTCGCCGTATTCCCGGAGGAAAAACAGCAAAACCACCCAGATCCCAAGCTCCCACCGCGTCCACCGGGAGCCGCGAATTCCCCAGCGTGAAAAAAAAGCAGCTTGGGGAGCTGCTCCACCAGGAACTTACCTGAGAAGTTGCCTCAGGCTTCCCGAAAGCCTGGAGGAACCGAAGTTGAGTTCCTTGAGGCAGGGAAACCTCCCCAGCTGCACGGCGAGTTGCCGGAGGCCGGTGTCCGTTCCCGGAGCGAGCCGCCGCACGTCGATGTTGCTGTAGGGTAGCTTGAGGCTGACGAGTTCGGTAAATCTGGTGAGGTGCGGCAAAACGGTGCAGAGACCGGCCGGGCCCAGGTTGTTAAAGCGCAGATCCACCCGCCGCACGCCGACGGGTTCCAGGGACTCCAACAAGGTCACGATGCCGGTGATGGAGAGCTCCTCGGTGCGGAAATCCCGGCATTTGAGGCGCAGGGGACCGGCGGAGGTCTGCAGGGCGTCTCGCAAGACGCCGAAGGACGTGCCGTTGACGAAGAGATCGGCGCGGATCTCCATGCTGAAGGGTTGCGGGGTCGTTGAGGCGCCGGAAGGACCTTTCCAGCGCTTGGAACTGCGTTTCTGACACTCATTTTTGTGTTTGGAGACCTCGATGCAGGCTTTGGCTAAGGCCACCGTGCCGGACCACAGGCTCATCCTGTCCGGGCCACGGTCAGTGTCAAAGTCTTGGAGATCTGTCATGTCCAACACTCGCAGCTGGCACCATCTCTTGCTGGGTGAAGAGAAAAAATTTTAAAAAAGGTGAATAAATGAGCGGGGAAATCAGGGAACTGAAATAACCGCGTAGCCAGCGGCTCGCTCCAGCCCTGAGCACGGTGAGGGTCGTGGTCTTGCTTCTCCCTGGCCTTGCCGGTGCACGGAACAAGCCCGGCGCTAGCCCACGGCTTCCTCCCTCATCTCCAGCATCACCCCGAGGAAGAAAATCGGCTCCCACCCATCCCGGCGGAGTTTGGCATCCCAGCACCCACCTGGTGCCACGACAGGGCTCCTCCAGCGCCCGGCGGAGATGGGCCACAACAGCCATGATGACGGCCTGGAAGCACAATTTGCTGGGTTTTTCCCTGAGGGATGGGTGATGGCTACTGTGCTGCTGGTCATGGTGGCCCAGAAGCTGCTGGAAACTGAGGATGGGGAAGGGCCACGTCGCCACCAGGTCCTGCAGCGCCAGCGTCCGTCTGTCCAGGAAAGCGGCTTGGAAAAGGACGGGGTAGAGCTCGGCGGGGAGAAGGTCAAGGGCGCGGCGGGCGCTGGGGTGGTGGCTCACCAGCCGGCGGGCGCAGAGGAAGACGAGGGAGTGCATGGCTGAAGGCAGGAGGAATGGGGGGAAGCGCTGGGGGGATGCCCCAGGCTGAGCCCCCCCCCCCACCCCCCAACACTGCTGGAGGTTGTGGGGGCAGAAGGTGGCCCCATAGGTCTGGAAGAGAGGGGCTTGTCCCAGGGCAGGACCCCTAAGCCAGCCCCCCACCTCTCAAAGAGGCAGCCCACAGTACCCCAATCCAGCCCCCCCCCCATCGCAAGGACCCCCCCCACAGCCCCCCAATCCAGCCCCCCCCATCGCAAGGACCCCCCCCCCCCCACAGCACCCCTAACCCAGACCCCCATCACAGGGACCCCCCTCACAGCGCCCTCATCGCAGGGACCCCCCCACAGCACCCCAACCCAGCCCCCCATCACAGAGACTCCCCCCACAGCACCCCTAAACCAGACACCCCCATGGCAGTACCCCCATCCCAGCGCCCCCCCATAGAAGCACCCCACAGCCCTTGATCACAGACACCCCCCTAACACAGCCCCTCAAAACAGGGACCCCCCCCATAGCCCCCCAGTCCAGTCCCCCATCACAAAGACTTTCCCCACAGCACCCCTAAACCAGCCCCCCCATCACAGGGGCACCCCCCAGCCCAGCCCCTATCACAGGGATCCCCCCACAATTCAGCCACCATCAAAAAAACTCCCCCCACAGCACCCCTAAACGAGCCCCCCCCTCCATGGCAGGACCCCTAACCCAGCCCCCCCTCGAAGGGGCACCCCACAGCCCCCCCAACCCAGCCCCTCCATCATAGAGATGCCCCCCTAACCCAGCCCCCCATCACAGGGGCACCTCACAGCACCCCCAAACCGCCCCCCCCCCATTGCAGGACCCCTATCCTAGCCCCCCCCCCACAAAGGGGCACCCCACAGCACCCTAACCCAGCCCCCATCAAAAGGAAACCCACAGTGGGACCCCTAACCCAGCCCCCCATCACGGGGACACCCCATGGCACCCCTAACCCAGCCCCCCCTCAAAGGGGGACCCCACAGCTCCCCCCCAACCCAGACCCCCATCACAGGGACCCCTTCCAGCCCCCCTAACCCAGCCTCCCCCCTCAAAAGGGACGCCCCCCCATACCCCCCCCAACCCAGCTCCCACACTACAGGGACCCCCCCACAGCCCCCCTAACCCAGCCCCCCCCCCCCCAAGGGGACCCCCCACAGCACCCCTAAACCAGACCCCCATCACAGGGACCCCCCCATAACCCCCCAACCCAGCTCCCGCACTACAGGGACCCCCCCCCTCAAGGGGACCCCCCCCTCCCCAAAACGGCGGGTCCCGCCCACTCACCGCACGCCCCCACAGCCCCCCACTCTCTACCGGACCCCACAGCCGCCCCGCTCCCGCCGCGCTTCCGGGCATGCGCGCTAGCGGCTCCCCACCGCACCAATCAGCGAGCGAGACCCAGCGGAAGAGGCGGGACCAGCGCCGTTACCCGGCGACACCAAGGTTTTTCACCCGCCCATTGGCTCCTCCTGCTGTCCATCACCGCACCTTCCGTTCCCATTGGCTGAGGCGCGGCGGGAGCGGGAAGTTCGCTCTTCCGCCGCTCTCAGACCTGGGGGTCTGTGTCCTTCCGTCGCTGTGGGTCCCCCCGGGCGGCTCCCGGGCCCTCCGGAGGCCTCAGAGCTCCCCCTGGGGAATCAGCCCCGGGAACCCGGTCCCTCTGTGGGCTCTATGGAGCGGCTGTGGGAGGTGAAGGCCCTGCTGAAGCAGTGGGAGGCGGCTTTCCTCCGGGAGCGGCGGAGAAAACCCAGCCAGGTGCCCGGTGGCGGCGGGTTGGAGGCCCACGGGAGAGGGACCCTTCCCCGGTATCGAGCCCCAGCGGTGGGCCGCGGCCTTCACCCGGGTGGGCCGGGGAAACCTCCTGGGTGGCTCCCGGGGAGGGCTGTCCCCTCATCGGGACCCTGTTTACCGGGGTCACCGCACTGGCTGTCAGCACGGTGTCACCCCCAGCGATGTCCCCACCTCTCCATTAACCTGTTTTCCACAACGTTAAAGCCAAGCGAGGCTCCCCTGGCAGAGCCTGATAGTGTTTCTATAAAATATTTCTGTAATATATACATCTAAAGAGATCACAGGACATCCCAGAGTCGTGATCAAGTGTGATGCTGCCCCAGCTGCAGTTTTCTTTAAAGAAAAACCCCAAGCCAGCAAAAAAATAACAGCCCTTTCATTCTACACTAGCAGAAAATAAGGATAATTTGGTCTGTAGCCTAAAATAACAATTTCTACCACGTTTGCTTTGCAGGCTGACATCGAGGTGGCTCCGGAGGACACCAAACGTGAGTGCCAGCCCAGCCACCCCCATACCCCGGGGGTATTTTAGGGTCCTGGGTGGTGCTGGGCTCCCCCACAGGCAGCTGTGGGTGCTTTGTGGGTGGGGGTGACCCCCCTGTGCCATACCAGCCCCTCGTCATCAGGCTGGTTTGATGTTGGGGGGGGTCTTTGGTGGCAGACATTGATGGTTGCCGGTGTGGGAACTCCTCTGGTAAGTACCAGATACACCAAAAATCAGCCTTGATGATCTGTCCCAGGGCTCTACAAGGAGTATAAGATGCTCAAGCAGCATAGAGAGGAGTCAGATCCCTCCCGCCTCAGCCCCTCCTGCCAACCAGCAGCCCAGGAGACCCCAACCGCAGAGCAGGTACCAGAGAAAACCCCCTTTTGGCCTTGGGTTTTGTCTCCAGGAGCCTCAAACCTCTGAGATTTGCCCTTCGTGCGAGCGCTTTCGGGGTGTTTGTGCTTTGTCCTTTACTGCAGACAAAGCCCTGTTCGTCCTGCCTGTTTCTAAAGGGGTTTATTTGACTTTAGCAGGGAAAATTATCCGATGAGCACCGTATTTTTGGCTTAAAGGGAGAATAAGAGACCCCAAATAGAGCTGTTGAGATGGGAAATACAACGCCTGCGATCCCTCCTGTGCTTTATGCTCAACGGCATCCAGGCTGCTGAAAGCGTGGGCTCGTTTTAACCAGCCTCTTAATGAGGCAATGATCAAGCCAGCCCCTGTGCTTGGGGCGAGGCCATAAATACCTCAGAGCTACGTTTTTCACCCCAAAATGTGCTGGAAAGACACCGTGGCCAAAAGACACCACAGCGTGATAATATCGCCCTTGTTCTCCAGCTTCTTTCTCCTCTCGGAGGTATCAGAGCTCGTCTCCGTGATGGGATTTAACAAATTTAGGGATTGGAAGGTTTAGATTGAACAAGTTTGGGGATTTAACGGTTTGAATTTAACAGTTTGCTGTGTCGTTGCAGGCGCCGGACTCCGGTTGTTGGGGCGCACACCTGAACCGGCAGCCCAAAACCCCCGAGCCGCGTCGCCACAGCCGCGCCGTGCCGAAAACCTCGGCGCAGTACTATGGGATGAAGCTGAAATCCAACCTGGGAGCTGCCAGGAAGGTCAGGGCTGGCCAGGGATCGGCGCTGAGCCCTGTGGCACAGAGAGAAGCTTCTCCTGAAGCTGCTTGTGACCTTTTTTTTCCCCCGCTCTGGCCCCTCTGAAATGGCAACCCCCGCGCCAGAGCCACCCAAAATGGCGGCCCGCACGCCAGAGACCCCTAAAATGGCGGCTTTCTCCTGACAGAGCCCCCCAAAACGGCGGCCTCCGCACCAGAGCCCCCCCTAAAATGTCAGCCCTCTCCTGCCAGAGCCCCCCCGCTGTTAGCAGAGGGTGGAAGCTGGGAGTGGGGAGCACCCACAAACGCTGGTGAAGGTCCTGTTTGATTTGGAGGTGGGGTGTGGGGTTTTGGTGGATGATCTGACACCCACCCCCCCCAATCTCTCCTTCCCTTTGTCCGCAGGAGACATCCCTGACCCCGAGGAGGACCCCAATTCCCAAGAGGACTTTGGCTGTCCCTGAACTTCACACAAATTCGGGGACAGGTGACAAACCTGCATCCCCAGTGCCGGCGGAGGCTTCGCAGAGTGAGGGAGATGAGCCAGGAGATCTCCTCCTTCCTCCCTCGGTGTCGGGGCTGGCCCCCATCATCCTCACCGCGGGGTTGAAGCCCCCCCCGCCGCCGACACCGGATAAATTCCAGCAGCTGAAGCGAACGGTGGCGCAGAGACTGGGCTCGCTGGATCCCGCCTGGCTGCAGAGGTGCCAGGGGACACCCGGGGACAAAGAGACAGTGCTGGGTGCCACGCAGGCCGGGGAGGAGGGAAGGGACAGCTGCGCCCCCCCAGAGCAGGATGGAGGTGTTGGGGGAGCGTCGGTGGGAGATTCTGGGAGGAAAAGGCCACGGGGAGATGGTGGAGACGACGCGGTGGCTCCGGCAAAGTTCAAGCGATGCTGCCGAGGCTCAGCCAAGGGAGCGTTCGGCGCTGCCAGCGGGCTGAAGCAGAGCAAGGAGGAGGAAAAGGAGGAGGAAGAGCACATGGCAGCCCAAAAGGAGAGCAGGAAGGTGTCGGATCCTTCAGAAAACATCCTGGGGGAGTTGGAGGAGGAGGAAGAGGAGGAAAAGCCCAGACCCACACGCAGAGCCGGTGCTGCCAGGTGGGTCCTTGGCGACTCCCCGTGGGGGTGTTGCTGGAGCAAACGAACCTCGTGGAAACGAACCCGCTAATTAAACCCGATCAAACACGGGCTGCGGCGATGCCTCGCGGCGCTCGAAAGCACCGAAACGCTGTTGGAAAAGGAGCCGAGGGGGTTTTTCCTATCCATTGCTATAAATAATGAGCTGCTTTTTCCCAAATTCCTCCTTTTTTGCTTGAAGTCAGGAATTCTGGGGGGAAGCAATAAGTTTTGGGGGTTTTTTCAGTCTGATTTTCTGATGGAAATATACCCCGTGCGCCTTTCACCTCCCCCCGAGCGTCCACAGTTGCGTTTAAAGGATGAAAAATTTAGAGCTTATCTCCCTCAAAGCCGTTTTGCGGGCAGGGCGCCGGGGCCTGCGCTGGGTGCGGGCAGGAGCTGGCAGGAGGCGTGGATGGGGTCCTAACCCACCTCTCTCCCTGCAGAGCACCTCCACGGGGAGGCGACAACTTCGTCAGGCTTAACCTGAAGAAAAAATCTCACGTCCGAGGTTACACCCTGCGGGGAAATCGCCTTCGCAAGCAGGTAACGTCCTGCCCGGCCTCGGCGCCGACGGCAGCTCCTGGCGCGTCACCGAAATCCTCCCGCCGGACGGGACGTCGCGCCGCTCTCCCCGCCAAACCCATTTCCCATAAAATTTAAATTCATCTGAACCAGGATGGATTTCAAGCTCTCTCGCTGCTCTTCGCCTCCTTCTTTGAATTTCTGGGGTTTTGCCTTTTAGTTCATTTATTTTGTGACCGCATAGGAGAGCGGCGCAGGCACGACTCGGCTCCCTGCCCCTCCCGCTCCTGCCTGACTTTCCTGCCTTCGGTGGCAGCTTTGCCCCGAAGACGCTGTGCGAGGGGAAAGACCTCGCCGTAGCGGGCTTGTCCTGCTGGGTAAAGAGGCTCCTCAGCCTTTCCAGCTTCTGCCACAAAACCCTAGGATTTTTTTAATTCATATCTCCCCGTTAATTAACTTGAAACTCTTTCAGATCGTCTCGGGGAGGTGGAGCGTCAGCTGGGTGAAAATTACCTTTATTTTTAAAGCTCGGTGTGTTCATGCGGCGCTTTGGTAAAAGCCCGGTGCCGGGGTGAAGTAAAACGTCATAAAACACGTTTTTATTTTTAATAAAAGTATAAAAATAACCAGAGACGCTCCCATTTCGCAGGTGAGGAAGCAGAAGTGGCAGAAGAAAGCGGAGCAGTTCGGAGGAGGCGGAGGATCCGTCGCCCGACGCTCGGACGTCTGCTTCAGGTGCGGCGGGACGGGGCACTGGGCATCGGCGTGCCGGGGTCGAGGTAAGGCTTGGAACGTGCTGGATTAAAGCGGGGGGGTTTAGTAAAGCCATGGGTTGGGTTTAGATCTGGCCGTGCCGGAGGATGGGAAGGATCGGTTGGGTTTTCCCACCTCCCCGCGGCTTCTCTGTGCTGTTGGCTTGAGGGTTTTGAGGGATAATAATTTGTGGGAAGAAGGTGAAAAGATGAGGTGGTTTCTTTACTGTGGATTTAAGTAGAGACGGCTGCTGGCCCGCTGCCGGAGGAGAACGGCCACGCCGATGAAGAGGAGGAGGCTCCCCTGCCTACGCTGGAAGAAGTGGCTCGCAAGACCAACACCGTCTGCCGAGAGCTCTCCGGTGAGGCTGCAGGGTTTGCCGGGCTGCCAGCTTGCCTCGCTCTCCACTGACACGCTGTGGCTGGCTCTGGGATGAACTCATGGAAACGTGGAATCGTTTCTTTTTCCTCCCTACCCCGGGGAAATTCGGTTGTGTTCCCAGGAGGGTTTGCTTAGGCTCAGAAAGTGGATTTTTGGCAGGCTGGGTTTATGCCGGGATGCGTCTTTGCTGGGAACGCCGGTCTAAAATTCCAGTGGGCTCCCTGCGTGGTGGTGGGTGTCCAGGCAGGGTGGGAAAAGCCACCTGCGGGTCCCAACTCCTGCCTTCATCCCCAGCAGAGAGCGGAGGCAGCAACCGGGAAAAATCTGAGAAGATTTCAGAGGCGTTGACTCACCTGGATGTGTGGAGGCCGCCGGACGAGCCGCCCGCTCCCCCCGCGCCCGTCGAGCCCCTCTATAGCCTTGGGCCGGAGGGGGAAGTGCAAGGTAGGGGCTCCCCAGGGTGCTCTGAGAGGGCCTACGGCTGGATTTGACCCCTCTGACTCCTCATCCTCATCCTGCAGAGACCCCTCAGGAGGTGTTTGAGGCTCTGAAGGCGCTGGGCTATAGCTCCTTCCGCCCAGGCCAGGAGGTGGCCATCATGAGGATCCTCTCAGGTGAGGGTTTGTTTCTTTTTTTTTTTCTCTACGGGGTTTGGGCTTCTGCAGGTTTGTCCCCAAACAAAGTCCCCAAGCCCTCATTTTACCAGGCCTGTCCACGCTGGTGGTGTTATCAACGGGGTTGGGGAAGTCCCTCTGTTACCAGCTCCCTGCTTACCTCTACCACAAACACTCCAAATCCATCGCCTTGGTCATCTCCCCGCTGGTGTCCCTCATGGATGACCAGGTACCGCTCAGATATCCTGGTTTTTACCCACCCCAACCCTTTCTGTGTGCGCATCGACCCAAAACGGGGAGGCAGGTGTCCAAAGGGGTTCTCCCCACCCCGAGCCAGGTGGGTGACTGGCTGCATTTCCCAGGTTTCAGGGTTGCCACCGTGCCTGACGGCCGTCTGCATCCACTCCAACATGAGCAAACCCCAGCGGGAAGCAGCGATGGAGAAGGTGAGGCTCTACGGGGTCTCCAAACTCCCCGGGGGAGAACCGTGAGCGCTCAGGGTGCCACGGGGACAGAAAGGGGGGGTAAAGCCACCCCTCGTGCCGCTTTCCAGTGCTCCCTGACGCGGCGTTCGTGGCGCAGGTGAGGCAGGGCGAGGTGCAGGTGCTGCTGCTGTCGCCCGAGGCGTTGGTTGGCGGAAGCGGCTTGAAATCCAGTTTCGTGCCCTCCGCCTGTCGCCTGCCGGCCGTGGCCTTCGCCTGCATCGACGAAGCTCACTGCGTCTCCGAGTGGTCCCACAATTTCCGCCCCTCCTACCTGCAGCTCTGCAAGGTTTGAGACGGGGGGGTTAAAAAAACCCCATCCTGAGGGAGAGGGAACCGATTGGGGGTGAGGAGGAGCATCAAGCTCCTGATTTTTTTTTTTTTTTTTTTTTCTTTTTCCCCTCCTTTTGGTAGATTCTCCGGGATCGCTTGGGCGTGCGGTGCTTCTTGGGGCTGACGGCAACCGCCACGCTGGCCACGGCGCGGGACGTGGCCCAACACCTCGGCATCCCAGCGGAGGAAGGGCTGACGGTGCGGTGCACCGCCGTGCCCCCGAACCTGCGCCTCTCTGTCTCCATGGACAGGGACAGGGATCAGGTAGGGACGAGGGCGGCTCTTAAAAAAATCAGATTTATTGCTGTGCCGCCCCTTTAGTGCGGGAATTTTTGGGCCCCTCACTCCAAAAAGGCCCTTGAATGAATCGAGCGTGTCCAGAGAAGGGCAACGGAGCTGGTGCAGGGTCTGGAGCACAGGTGTGATGGGGAGCGGCTGAGGGAACTGGGGGGGTTTAGTGTGGAGAAGAGGAGGCTGAGGGGAGACCTCCTGGCCCTCTGCAACTGCCTGAAAGGAGGGTGCAGAGAGGGGGGATGAGTCTCTTGAGCCAAGGAACCAGCGGCAGGCCAAGAGGGAATGGCCTCAAGCTGCGGCAGGGCAGGGTCAGACTGGCTCTTCGGAAGGATTTCTTTGCAGAAGGGGTTGTTGGGCGTTGGAATGGGCTGCCCAGGGCAGGGGGGGAGTCCCCATCCCTGGAGGGGTTGAAGAGTCGGGTTGAGCCAGCGCTGAGGGATCTGGTGGAGTTGGGAACGGTCAGGGTGAGGTTCATGGTTGGACTGGAGGAGCTTCAAGGGCTTTTCCAACCTGGATGATTCTGGGATTCTGTGAATTTCACCCCGTTCTCTGCCCGCAGGCCCTCGTCTCCCTGCTGCAAGGGGAACGTTTCGGACACCTGGACTCCGTCATCATTTACTGCACGCGGCGGGAGGAGACGACTCGCATCGCGGCGCTCATCCGGACCTGCCTGCGGGGAGCCACGGAGCCGCTGCGGGACGCTGCCCGAGGGAAGAAAGCAAAGGGTAGGCGGCACGGCCTCGCTCTCCGAGAGGAGCACAAGCCCCGAAAGATCCCGTTTGGTGAAACCGCGCTGGAACAGAGAATCCTCAGGGAATGAGCCGTGCTCGCGGGGTTCTCTGCAGAGGTTTCTGGCTCTGTTGGCCACTTCACCTGGGTGCAGGGCAACAAAGGGGTTTTTTTTTTCCCCCACCTGCGTCAGGGGGGCTTTAAAGCCAGGCTTAGAGGCTTTAAATCCAGGCTTTGGACAGCCAATAACAACAGATGCTTATTAACTGTCATTCACAAGGCTGATCCGGCTCCCCCCGGGGTTTTTTCTTTCCAAACCTCCTCGCTGTGACCTTGAGAGTCTTTTTATTTTCCCTCAAAATCCACGTCGTGGCTGCGTGGCTGAGCTCTGGTGCTTGTTTGGCCCGGGGGATCCTTTCCCCCGCCGGTTTTGTTTGCTGAAGCTGGACGAGCTGGTGCCATCCCACTTCCAAATCAATCGGGGCTTGACGACTTCTGGCAGCTAACGAGGAGCGCGCGTGCCCCTTTGCTGGGGGAGCAGCAGCCCTGCTCCTGCTCGGGGCTTGTTTCTGCTCAGACAGAGTTCGCTGCTCATTTCCACCCCTGATTTAATTAGCAGCTGTGCTTTTGCCGCCAGAAATGGGTAATTAAAGCCTCTCTCCCTGCTTTTTTTTTTTTTTCAGCAAAAAGGGTTCGCTGCCCGCTGAAGTGGATTGCCGACGCTTACCACGCCGGCCTCTCCTCTGCCGAACGCCGCCGTGTCCAGAACGCCTTCATGAAGGGCCAACTCCGCGTGGTGGTGGCCACGGTGGCTTTCGGCATGGGGTTGGATAAGCCCGACGTCCGTGGCGTCGTGCATTACAACATGCCCAAAAATTTTGAGAGTTACGTGCAAGAGATCGGCCGGGCCGGGCGAGACGGCGAGCCGGCTCACTGCCACCTCTTCTTAGACCCAGAAGTAAGACCTGCCAACGGGGTAGGAGCAGGGGGGTTACCCTTAATTTTGGGGGGGTTTTTCACCACTGCTTCCCCAGGGCAGGGATCTCCACGAGCTGCGGCGCCACGTTTATGGCGACTCGGTGGATTTTTTCACCATCAAGAAGCTGGTGCAGAAGGTTTTCTCTCCCTGCAAGTGCCTGGAGCTGCACCAGAAACACCAGGATGTCATCAAGGTGAGGAAGGGGCCGAGGATCCCGTGGCTTTTAAACTCGTTAAGTAACAAGCTAACGTGGTAGAAAACACTTTAATTATTGAGTGGTCGTGCCAGGGAGCTTAAATCTGTTGAGGGGAGGCAAGCGTGGTGTAGAATCTGGCCAGGAATGGGCAGGATGTCCCAAAGTGAAGGCAGGAGCCTCTACCAGGTGACGCCGCATCTGTCGCAGTACGATGAGGTGGAGGATGCTGAAATGGCCGAGCTCTTGGAGGAGGAGGATGGTGGCGGCGTGACAAGGCAGAGCGGGCAGCGCCTGTGCTACAAGCACGAGCGAGCCTTCCCCATCCAACAAACCGTGGAGTCCCTAGACGTCCGGCAGGAAGGTGAGGGGGAGGAATCAGCCCTGAGTGAGGCTGAAGGTGATTGGGGATCCCCCCCAGCACCTCCCCGCTCTCCTTTCGCAGGTATTGAGACCCTCCTGTGCTACCTGGAGCTGCACCCACGGCGCTGGCTGGAGCTCCTGCCTCCCACCTACTCTTCCTGCCGCCTGCTCTGCTACAGGGGACCCCGACAACTCCGGGATGTGGCGCGGAGGTCAGAGCGTGCTGTCTGCCAGGCAGAACCATGACCAGAGAGACCTGGGCAGGCTGGAGCGATGGGCTGAGGCCAACTGGGGGAGTTTCACTAAGGCCAAATGCCGGGTGCTGCCCTTGGGCCACAACAACCCCCAGCAGCGCTACAGGCTTGGGGAGGAGTGGCTGGAGAGCTGCCAGTCAGAGAGGGACCTGGGGGGGATTGATAATGAGCCAGCAGTGTGCCCAGGTGGCCAATGAGGCCAATGGCATCCTGGCTGGTATCAGCACTAGCGTGGCCATCAGGGACAGGGAAGGGATCTGACCCCTGTGCTGGGCACTGGTGAGGCCGCCCCTCGATGAGTGGGTTCAGTTTTGGGCCCCTCACTCCAAAAAGGCCCTTGAATGACTCGAGCGTGTCCAGAGAAGGGCAACGGAGCTGGTGCAGGGTCTGGAGCACAGGTCTGATGGGGAGCAGCTGAGGGAACTGGGGGGGTTTAGTGTGGAGAAGAGGAGGCTGAGGGGAGACCTCCTGGCCCTCTGCAACTGCCTGAAAGGAGGGTGCAGAGAGGGGGGATGAGTCTCTTGAGCCAAGGAACCAGCGGCAGGCCAAGAGGGAATGGCCTCAAGCTGCGGCAGGGCAGGGTCAGACTGGCTCTTAGGAAGGATTTCTTTGCAGAAGGGGTTGTTGGGCGTTGGAATGGGCTGCCCAGGGCAGGGGGGGAGTCCCCATCCCTGGAGGGGTTGAAGAGTCGGGTTGAGCCAGCGCTGAGGGATCTGGTGGAGTTGGGAATGGTCAGGGTGAGGTTCATGGTTGGGCTGGAGGAGCTTCAAGGGCTTTTCCAACCTTGATGATTCTGGGATTCTGTGGGATGTGTCAGAGGGTAAAAATCCAGCTCCAAGCCACCTCAACAACAGGTTTTTGGGGTCTTCTGCCCCTCAGCTCACCCCCCGTCGCCGTCTGCCTGGCCCGGGAGCGGCTGGCAGGGAGGGATCACGACCACACCAGCTCTCTGGAATTCGACGTGGTCTCGCTGAGCGATTCCATGGGTTGGGAAGTGGTGCTGGTGAAACGCGCCCTGCGCCAGCTCCAGTGGGATCCGCGCCTGTGCCAAGGTACCAGCGCTCCTCGGGGTGGGCCTGAATCCCTCCTGCGGCATCAGATCTGTGTGGGCACCGGCTCAACTGGCTTTTTGGTGCCTTCAGGCGGCCGCGAAGGGAAAACCGGCGTTTTGGTGGAGTTTGGGGATTTATCCTTCCACCTACGCGCCTACGGCGACCTCACCGATGGCGAGCTGGACTCCGTCTGCGACTTCCTCCACCGCAGGGTGGTCACCAGGGAGAAAGCAGCTCTTGGCCAGCTCCGTGCCTGCTTCCAGGCCTTCCAGAGGTGAGCAAAGACCACCCGACCCCTCCCCGTAGTTGCCCACCCTCCCATCTTTCCCAGTTTGGGGCCTGTTTTGGTACTGGGAAAGGAGGGAGGTTGATAGCGGGGCGTGCAGCGTGGCCTTCCAGACCTGCGACCCTCACCCTGCGGACGAGGAAGAGGAGAGGAGCTCCTGCCTGAAGGCTCTGCTCAGCGACTACTTCGAGAAGGAGCCCGCGGGCCAGCAGGCTGAGCACAGCTGCCAGGAGGAAGAGGAGGAGGAGGATGATCTCAGCGACGCGAAAGTGAGCAAAACCTCTTTTATCGGGAGCTGCTGCGCGCTCCGACCCTCTGTATTTCCGTGGCGCGGCATCTCCCGTGGAGATGAGACCGGGGATGGGTTTGGGGGGTGAGGAAGAGGAGGGATGTGACCCCCCCCCCCCCCCCATGCGCCGTGGCCTTCGCAGCTGCAGGACTGGGAGAGCCGCATCCGCGCCGACATCCGCCACTTCCTCACCATCCGCCAGGACGAGAAATTCTCCGGCAGAGCCATCGCCAGGATATTTCACGGCATCAGTAAGAGAAAGCGGCGGAGGGAGATGCTCAAATTGGGCTTTTTTCACCCAGCCCCTGCCTGTCCCGCTGCCTGTTCCTGCCTAACCCGGGGCTTCCCTGTCTGCTCCCCGCAGGCAGCCCTTGTTTTCCTGCTCAGGTTTACGGCCGCGATCGCCGGTTCTGGAGGAAATATCTCCCCTTCGACTTCCACCGCCTCGCCCGCCTGGCCACCGAGGAGATCCTGGCTGGCAGGTGATGAGGGTGGCAAGTGAAATGAGGGGGTCACCCCCCACGACGTCACCGTGGTCCCCAGGGGTTGTGCCACCCCCCTGCCAGCTGCTGTCACCCCTCCTCCGTGAAGACCCCGTGCCGGCGGGGATTTTGAATTTGGATTTTTATCAAGGAATTAATAAAAAACACCAACTTTTCCCCCACCACACACCCCCCTTCCTGCCTACACTTTGCTGCCTGCGCCCCAGGGAGTGAATCGACTGGGGGTGACACCCCCCCAACATTGTGGGTGGCGTCGGAGGGCCGTTACCATGGCAATGGGGGGGTCCATCGCTGCAGCACTGGGACGGTGCTGGGGTCCCTCACTGGGAAAGCCGGGTGCCACCGCGGCTCTGGCACCCTGCCTGCGCCATCCTCCTTCCCTACCCCCTTCCAACCCAAACTGGGTGCTCTCTCCCCCAGCACCCAACTCTCAGGGAGCCCTGAGGAGGATAAAACCTTTTCCCTCCCCAAAACCCACTTTAGTTTTTTACCACCGGCAACTCGGGGCCAACCAAAACCCTCTCGGCAGAGCTGGGGTGACAAACTGGTTTCCAACTGGAGAACTTCACGCCCCAGTTGCCTCCTGGCGCTGGGCTGTCGCGGGACACCCCGTCCCTCCCCCCGCGCGCGGTGTCATCTGAAAATCCTTTTAACCATTAACTCTGGGGGAACTGGTCCTGTCCCCGACGGCCACCGGCACCGCACAGCCTCCTCCATCCTCCTCCAGCTCCAGAGGAAACCCCAGCTCGCAGCGCAGCGCCGGAGCCTTCCTCCTCATCCTCTTCCCTTTAGGTTTTCCCGGCGGGTGCAGGCGTGGGGAGGCGTTGAAGCTACACCAGTGGCCGGAGCATCAGGGCGGTGACTCCAGCCACGTCTCGTGGTAAGACCCCACACCCCCCCCGCCCCAGCAATTCTGGACCCAGTGGGTTCAGGAGGCACCCAGGGGGACCTTCTCGCTGCGGTGGGACCCTCTCGCCACGTCCCCGACGGCTGCGTCCCCCCTTTTTCCGCAGCCCCCCACGCCATGGCCCTGCCCTGGGCGCTGGTGCTGCTCGGCGAGGTCCTGGCGCAGGATGCGGCCCCCCAGAGCTGCCTCCTCCCGCCGGTTGGTGAGTCCTGACCCTTTGTTGGTGGGAGCATCCCCGAGGTCGCTCTCAGTGAGCCAAAACCTCGCCGGGATGCCCCGGTGATGGGCTAAACCCCACCCCGCCACCCCCCCACCCCGCCTTCTTTTCTCTGCTTAATTCATCAGGTTATAACGCGGCGCTGGGGCGCCCAACCAGCCAATCCTCCGTCTTCCCCAACACCAGCATTGCCGCCAACGCGGTGGACGGCAACCGGGATGGCGTTTGGCACCACGGCTCCTGCGCCCGCACCTTGATGGAACGGGAGCCGTGGTGGAGTGTGGATTTGGGTGGGCGCCGCGCCGTGGCTGCCGTGGTGGTGAAAAACCGCCAGGATTGTTGTTGGCACCGGCTGCGGGGAGCGCAGGTCCACGTCGGCGACGCGCCAGCCGAGCGTGGCAGGGATAACCCCCTGTGAGCCTAGAACGGGGGGGTTTTTTGGGGGGTGTCAGCGCCCCACCACTGCTGCCGCCGTCTCCTGAGCTTTTTTTTCTCCCCGGCAGCTGCGGCGTCATCACTGACGCCGGTCCCGGGTCGCTCAGCACCATCTGCTGCGCCGGGCTGCCGGGCCGCTACATCTCCATCCTGATCCCTGGGCGGGAGGACGCGCTGGTGCTGTGCGAGGTGGAGGTGGTGCTGCAGGGCTGCCTCCCCCTACCCGGAGGTGAGAAACAGCCGGTGAAGCGGCAACCGGAGCCGGCAACCTCTTGCCAACACTCCCTCTGGTGTTTCCAGCCCCCGACGTGGCGCGGGGCCGCGCCGTCGCCCAGTCGTCCACGCTGAACGCCTTCAGCCTGGCCGCCAACGCCGTGGACGGGAACACCGACGCTGACTGGGAGCGCGGCTCCTGCGCCCACACCGAGAAGGAAGCGGAACCGTGGTGGCACGTCGATCTGGGCCACCGACACGCCATCTACGCCGTCACCGTCACCAACCGCCGCGACTGCTGCTGGGAGAGTCTCCTCGGCGCCCAGATCCACGTCGGGGACTCCCTGGTTGACCACGGCAAGCGGAACCCGGTGTAAGTGGGGTCACCTGTGTGCTCCCTGCACCCCAGCACAGGCTTCTCCCGCCAGCCAGAGCTGTGACGCTTCCCTCCTGGCAGCTGCGGGGCCATCTTGGACACCGGGCCTGGTTCCACCAGCACCATTTGCTGCAACGGGCTGCCGGGACGCTACGTCTCCATCCTCATCCCCGGGCGGGAGGATTTCCTCGTCCTCTGCGAGGTGGAGGTGACGGCGCAGAGCTGCGTCCCCCCACCTGGCGGTAAGAACCCAGAGGTCCCCCATTCCAGAGCGAGCCAACACGTGCCGGGAGGCCACCAGCAAGCTCTGCCCTCCCTGTGATTTGGTCCCTGCAGTGCCACGGGGGAAATGGGGAGCATAGGGGGGAGGGGGGATGTCACCCGTGTCCCCAAGCTGGTGGCATGGCACGGTGTGGGTGTGCCTGGAGCGACAGGAGGGACATGAGGTGTCACCGTGGCATCCCCCAGCCCAAAACCTGGCGCTGCGGCGCCCGGCGGCTCAGTCGTCCACAGCCAGCAGGGCCGGCAGAGCCATCAACGCCGTGGATGGCAACCGGGATGGCAACTGGCACCGCGGCTCCTGCTCCCAAACCGAGAGGGAGCCAGAGCCCTGGTGGACAGTGGATTTGGGCCGGCGCCATGCCGTGGCGGCCGTGGTGGTGAGGAACCGCCTGGATTGCTGCTGGCACCGGCTGAAGGGCGCCCGCGTCCACCTCGGCGACTCCCTCGCTGGCCACGGCACCAACAACCCCATGTGAGTGCCGGTACCACGGCGCGTGGCTGCTCCGGCGTTCGCCCGCCCTCACCCCCTTGTTCTCCTGTTTGGTTTTTTTCCTCCCCCGTCCCACAGCTGCGGCACCATCACGGCCACCAGCCCCGGTTCCACCAGCACCGTCTGCTGCCACGGGCTGCGTGGCCGCTACGTCACCGTCGCCATCGCCGGGCGCCAGGAGCAGCTGAGCCTCTGCGAGGTGGAGGTGGTGGAGCAGGGCTGCGCCGCGCTGCCTGGCGGTGAGCGGGGCTGGCGGGCGGCACCGGGAGGGGGATTTTTGGCACAACGTGGCACCCCCTAAACTCACCATTCCCACAGCCCAAAACGTGGCTTTGGGCCGCCCGGCCGCTCAGTCCTCGGTGTTGGACGCCATCAGCAGCGCCGGCAACGCCGTGGACGGGAACCGGGACGGCGACTGGGAACGTGGTTCCTGCGCCCACACCACCGAGGAACCGGAGCCGTGGTGGCGCGTGGATCTGGGCCACCGCCACGCCGTCTACGCCGTGGTGGTGAAAAACCGCCGCGACTGCTGCTGGCAGAGCCTGAAAGGCGCCGAGATCCGCGTCGGCGACTCGCTGCTCGCCCACGGCCGGCGCAACCCCGTGTGAGCCTCAAACCCCGCCGCGGCCGTCGGCGTCCTCACGGCGCCGCCTCATCCTCCTCTTCCTCCCCAGCAGCTGCGGCATCATCACCGACGCCGGCCCCGGGTCGCTCAGCACCGTCTGCTGCCACGGCCTTCGCGGTCGCTACGTCTCCATCCTCATCCCCAACCGGGAGGACGCGCTGGCGCTGTGCGAGGTGGAGGTGATCCGGCAAGGCTGCGCCCCGTTACCGGGAGGTGAGGAACCACCATTTTCCCTGGTTACCCCAAAATTTTTTTCCCCTTTCCAACCCACCCCGTGGCCTTCGCAGCCCCCAATTTGGCTCGGGAACAACAGGCCACGCAATCATCCACCTCCACCGGCCTCGGCGCGGCGGCCAAGGCGGTGGACGGCAACCGGGACGGCGTTTGGCACCGCGGCTCCTGCAGCCACACGCGCCGCGAGCGGGAGCCGTGGTGGAGCGTGGATTTGGGCGGGCGCCACGCCGTGGCCGCTGTGGTGGTGAAAAACCGCCAGGATTGTTGTTGGCACCGGCTGCGGGGAGCGCGGGTCCACGTCGGCGACGCGCCGGCCGAGCGCGGCAAGGACAACCCCACGTGAGCCTAAAACTGGGGGGTTGGGGGGGTTTTTTTGGCAAAATGAGGGGGGTGACACCACCCCACCGGTGTCACCGTGGCTTCAACCACGTCTCTTCCTCCCCGGCAGCTGCGGCGTCATCACTGACACCGGTCCTGGGTCGCTCAGCACCGTCTGCTGCCATGGGCTGCCGGGCCGTTACGTCACCGTCACCGTCCCCGGGCGCTGGGAGCAGCTGGCGCTGTGCGAGGTCGAGGTCTATGGGGTCCTCCCCCACCCCTGAGGGACCCCAAGTGTCCCCCCACCGTGTCCCCCCTCGTGACCACCACAATAAACGTGGCCATGAGTCCTGGTGGCTGGTTGTGGCTTTCCTTAAGCTGCCACCCCAGGGGGACCCTGTGTCCCCAGGGGGTCCCCAACTCCAGGGTCCCCCATATCCCACGGGCTCCAATGTCCCTGGAGCACCCCATGTCCCCAGGGTGGCCCCAGGGTGCCCCATGTCCCCCAGGACACCCCACGTCCCCACGATGTCCCGTGGCCCCAGGGTGGCCCTGTGCTCTGGCCTGTCCCATGTCCGCAGGACACCCCAAGTCCCAGGATGTCCCATGTCCCCGGGGTGGCCCTGTGTCCTCAGGGGGTCCCCAACTTCAGGGTCCCCAATATCCCATGGGCTCCAATGTCCTTGGAGAGCCCCATGTCCCCAGGGTGCCCCATGTCCCCAACCATCTCTTGTCCCCAGGGTGCCCCATGTCCCCCAGGACACCCCAGGTCACCATGATGCCCCGTGTCCCCAGGGGGTCCCCTGTCCCCAACCACCTCTTGTCCCCAGGAATCCCCCCCACCAGCAGGTGCCCCACACGTCCCTGGGGTGGCTCCTGTCCCCAGGACACCCCAATGTCCCATGTCCCCAGAGTGCCTCGGAGCCCTACATTATCCTACATCCCTGTGATGTCCTGTGTCCCCAGGGTGGCCCCGTGTCCCCAACTCTAGGGTCCTCGATATCCCACAGGGTCCAATGTCCCTGGAAAGCCCCGTGTCAGCATGGTCCCCAATGTCCCCAAGATGTCCCATGTCCCCAGGACACCCCAAAACCCCAAGATGTCCCCTGCCACAGGACTCCCCATGCTCCCGCGGTGTCCCCTGTCCCTGGGGTGGCTCCTGTCCCCAGTATGCCCCACTCCTGGGCACCCCGCCACCCCCCCCGCAGTCCCCGCTGGGATTGGGATGGGAATTGGGGGGCAGAGATGGGGTGTGGTGTTCAGGGGGCGCTGTAAGGGTGCACAAGAGCACTCCGTGTCCCCTCAGGGCACCCATGGGTGCCTCTTCTGCCCCACCAGCACCCAGCGGGGTTGGGCTGAGACCCCCTGTGCTCGTGACATGAGGCTCCCCGGGAGTAGGGGGGGTCGTAGGGGGCAAGCGGAGCACGGTGTGATCTGGGGGGGCTTTAATGGGGTTGGGGGGGGTCACCCCCCCCTCTGTCAGGAGAATTCCCGCAGGAAGGCGGCGTGGAAGCGGGTGAGGGTGAGCAGCCCCCGCTCCAGCACCTCGGCCGGGGGCAGCAGCGACAGCCTGGGGGGGGCGGGGGGGGACGTGGGTGGTCCCACACAACCCCCCCCCAATCCTCTTGTGTCCCCCCAAACCTCCTGGTGTCCAGACCCAGGGGTCCCCAACCAGCCCCTCTGTCCGTGACATCCCCGTTGGCCAACCTCAACCGGCCCCCCCCCAACGTGTCCTGCCCCCCCCCGCCCCAGCCAGCGCCTGACCCCAAACCTCTGCTGCCACCAGCCCCCCAAAATCCACCTCCCAGCCCCCCCAAACCCCAACCCCCACCTCCCAGCCCCACCCTGCCCCCCAAAACCCACCTCCCAGCCCCCCCAAAACCCGACCCCACCCTCCCAGCCCCCCCAGAGCCCCCAAAACCCACCCCCAACCCACCTCCCAGCTCCCCAACACCCCAACCTCACCTCCAAGCCC
Source organism: Strix uralensis (assembly GCF_047716275.1). Taxonomy (NCBI): domain Eukaryota; kingdom Metazoa; phylum Chordata; class Aves; order Strigiformes; family Strigidae; genus Strix; species Strix uralensis. The sequence continues at coordinate 174,095,156 of NC_133972.1, read as the reverse complement.
CTCCAAATCCCATCCCCAACCTTCCAGCCCCCCCAAACTCCCCCACCTTCCAGCCCCCCACACCCAGTCCCCAACACCCCCCCCCAAAACCCCAGGCCCCTCAAAACTCACACCCCACCCCCAACCCAGCCCCCCAAACCCCTCAAATCCCCACCCAGAGGCCACCAACCCCCACCAGCCCCCCAAAACTGGGCTCCCTCCCCTCAACCCCACACCCCCCAACAGGCCCCCAAAACCTAACTCTGCCCCCCCAGACCCCCCCAGTGTCTCCCCCTACCCCAACTGCCCCAACCCCTCATCTCCCCCCACCCCCCCAGTCCCCAAACACCAACCCCAAGTGCCCCCCCAACCCCTCCCACCCTCCCCAACTCCCCCAGCCCCCCTCAGCACCCCACCCCGTACCCCACATGGTGGGTGCCCCCCTCCTGCCCAAACTCGCTCCCCGGGGCCACCACGAGCCCCGTGGCCTCCAGCAGCTTCTGGCAGAAGAAGACATCGGGCTCCAGACCCTGCGCCTGCGGGGGACGGGGGTCACCCTGTGCCAGGGGGGCCTGGCCCTGGGGGTCCCCGTGTCCCCAGGGTGTCCCTGACCCCAGGGTCCCCGATATCCTGCGGGCTTCAATGTCCTTGGAGAGCTCCGTGTGCCCACCATGTCCCCTGTCCCCAACCATCTCTTGTCCCCAAGGTGCCCCATGTCCCCCAGGACACCCCGTGGCCCCAGGGTGTCCCAGGGTGCCCCGTGTCCCCAGGGGGTCCCCTGTCCCCAACCATCTCTTGTCCCCAGGACTCCCCCCACCAGCAGGTGCCCCACACATCCCTGGGTTAGCTCCTGTCCCCAGGACACCCCGATGTCCCATGTCCACAGAGTGCCCCGGAGCCCCACATTGTCCCATGTCCCTGGGATGTCCCATGTCCCAAGGGTGGCCCCGTGGCCCCTACTCCAGGGTCCCTGATATCCCACGGGGTCCAATGTCCCTGGAGAGTCCCATGCCCCCAGGATGCGCCGTGTCCCCAACCACCTCTTGTCCTCAGGGTGCCCCATGTCCCCCAGGACACCCCACGTCCTGAGGGTGCCCCAAGTCCCCAATACGTCCCAATATCCCCAAGGTTCCCCACATCCCCAAGACACCCCATGGCCCCAGGGTGCTCCCTGTACCCAAGACGTCCTGTGTCCCCAAGGTGCTCTGTGTCCCCCAGGACACTCCACATCCCTGGGATGTCCCATGTCCCCAGGACACCCCAAGTCCCCAGGGTGTCCCATCTCCTGTGGTGCCCCATGTCCTCAGGGCGTCCCATGGCTCCAACATGACCCATGTCCCCAAGGTTCCCCACGTCCCCAGGGTGCCCCATATCCCCAATATGCCCTGTGTCCCCAAGCTGCCCCCTACTCCCATCGTGTCCCCTGTCCCTGGGATGGCTCCTGTCCCCACATACCCCACCCCCGGGCACCCCCTGCCCCCCGGGGTCCCCCAGGGCCCCCTGGGTGCTCACCCGGGCCTGGCACAGGGCGCGGGGCGGGAGCTGGATGCGGGGGAAGGCGCGGGCGCCACCGTGGAGGGGCTGGAGGCGGATGCCGGGGGCTCGGCCCAGCACCTCCTGCACCCGCTGAGCGTTGTGGGCCAGATCCTGGCGTAGGGCCTGGCGGTGCTGGGGGGAGCGGCTGAGCCGGGGGTGCAGGGGGTGGGGATGGGATGGGGATAGGGATGAGGCACACGCGCCAGCCCCCACCTCCTCCAGGGCCTGCTGGACAGGGTCCCCCTCCTCCGGCGGGTCCATGAGGATGTCGAGCAGGACGCGCCCCAGGACGCAGGGCCGGGGGATGGACTGTGCCAGCTGGAAGGGCAGCGTGACCCCCTCCTCCACATTCACCAGCTCCAGGAACCCCGCACGGAAACCGCTCCTGGGGGGGGCCAGAGCTGCTCCTCAGCCCCCCCATCCACCCCCCCACCGTCCCACCGCACCGCTGCCCCTCGCCCAGCACTGCCGGCACTCACTCTCCAGCGACGCTTTTGGAGAGGGAGTAGAAGGAGATGAGCTGGACGGTGGAGGCGAGCGGGGCCCCCATCTCCCACAGCACCCGCTTGAAGGAGAGGAAGGGGCGGCCGGGGAGGAAGGCTCGTTCCTGCTGCACCTGTGGCACCCAGGGCTCAGGGGGAGCCGGGGTGGGGGGCACGACCCCCCCCTCAGCCCCCCACCAGCACCCACCTCGTCCGCCAGCAGCAGGAGGTTTTCCTCGGCCGCCAGCCGGATGATTTCCTCCATGTTCTGCCGGCTCAGCACGTGGCCTGTTTGGGAGGGTGGGGGAACCCACTTGTGTCCCCCCAAATGTGGGGAAACTGAGTCACGGAGCCGCCATCCCCCCCCCACAACTCACCCGTGGGGTCGCCAGGGTTGACCACGCAGAGCACCTTGGGGTGACACCTCGCCCGCGCCCGCCGCAGCGCCCACCGCAGCGCCTCGGTGGCCACGGCCCAGCCCCGCTCCTCGGCCAGCGGGTACGGCACGGCCACGGCCCCCGCCAGCCCCACGGCCGCCCCACGGCGAGGGGGGCCCGGCACCGGCACCAGCACCCCCGTGGGCTGCGCCGCCGCCTCGTCCACCACCAGCGACACCACGAACTGGGGTAGGGATGGGGATGAGCTTGGGGGGGGGGGGGTTGGGGTGAGGCATTGGGACCCCCCCACCATGCTCTCGCCGGGAACGGGTGCTCACCGGGAAGATGCTGGCGGTGCCGCTGCAGAGGACGATGTTGCGGGGATGGCAGGGGACCCCCCCATCGCGGCGCTCAAGGAAACGGGCAACCCTGGTCGGGACGCCCAGCGCCCGATGGTCGTGGTTGTAGCCCCCTGGGGACAGGGACAGACCCGCTCCCGAGCGCCCCGAATCACGCAGGACCCCAACGACCCCCTCTGGAGCACCCCGAATCCTGTGGGACCCCAATGACCCCTCTCTCTCCCTCGGTGGCCTCAACAGGAAAGGGCACCTCACAGGGCTGGCACCAGGCACCCCATGGGTCTGGGCACCCCATAGATCATGCAGGCACCCCACAGACTGTGCTGTGGCACCCCATGGTTCTGGGCACCCCATAGATCATGCAGGCACCCCACAGACTGTGCTGGGACACCCCATAGATCATGGAGGCACCCCACAGGCTGTTCTGGGGCACCCCATGGTTCTGGGCACCCCATAGGTCATGCAGGCACCCCACAGACTGTGCTGGGGCACCCCACGGGACTGGGCACCCCATAGATCATGCAGGCACCCCACAGACTGTGCTGGGGCACCCCATGGGTCTGGGCACCCCATGGGTCATGCAGGCACCCATGGGCCTCCCCTAAAAGCCACCACAGCTCCCCTCCCCTCATGCTGGGCACCCCATGGCCCCCCCCCAAGCACCCTATAAGCCCCGCCATGGGTGCCACCAAGCCCCCCCATACACCTGCAAGGGGCACCCCATGCTGCCACTGCCGGGCACCCCACCAGCCCTGCCGGGCCCTACCGATGCTGCCGGCGTCCATCTCCCGCAGGACACGCCGTGCCCGGCGCTGGGCACCCTCGGGCACAGCGGGGCTGCCCAGCAGCTCGGGGAAGGTGCAGGCGGCCACAATCTGGGGAACAGGGACAGGGACTGAGCTGCGGGGAGGGGACACAGGGAGTGGGGGGACACAGGGTGACAGGTCAGAGTGGTGCCAACCCCGGTAGCCTGCAGTACCTGGCGCAGGACGGCCAGCGGGCCCCGTCCCACGGCGTGAGCGTCGTCGCTGCTGCAGTCCTGGGGGAGGTCGGGCCCCGGTGTCCCCAATGTCCCCTGTGCCGTGGCCATGGCTGCGGGAGCCACTGTCCCTGTGGCAAAGTGCCAAGGGGGTGGTAACGGGGCGGGTATTTGTGTGGGTAACAGGGCGGGTATTGGGGCGGGTATTTGGGAGGGAAATGGGTGGGTAACGAGGAGGGTAAGGGGGTAGGTAAGGGGGAGGGTAATGGGGTGGGTATTTGGGAGGGAAATGGGTGGGTAACAGGGGGGTATTGGGGCGGGTATTTGGGAGGGTAATCGGGTGGGTAACGAGGAGGGTAAGGGGTGGGTAATGGGGAAGGTATTGGGGAGGGCATTTGGGAGGGTATTAATAGGTGGGTAACAGGGAGGGTAACAGGGCAGGTATTTGGGAGGGTAACAAAGAGGGTAATGGGACGGATAATGGGGCGGGTATTTGGAAGGGAAATGGGTGGGTAACAGGGGGGTATTGGGGTGGGTATTTGGGAGGGTAATGGGGCAGGTAACAGGGTGGGGAATGAGGCGAGTACCCGGATGGGTAATGGGGCAGGTAATGAGGTGGGATACGGGGTGGGTAATTGGGGTGATAATGACACAGGTATTTGGGAGGGTAATGGGATGGGTAATGGGGTGGATATTTGGGGGGGTAACGAGGTGGGGAATGAGGCAAGTACCAGGATGGGTTATGGGGCAGGTAACGAGAGGGGTAACAGGGTATTTGGGAGGGTAACGGGGTGGGTAACGAGGTGGTTTTGAGGGTAATGGGGTAACGAGGTGGGGAATGAGGCAAGGCCCCAAGGATGGGTTATGGGGCAGGTAATGGGGTGGGCAGGGGGTAATGGAGCACGTGGTGGGTAACGAGGTGGGCAGGGGGGTAACGGGGTGCTGGTGGGGGGGTTATGGGGGTGGGCATGCAGTGGGGGGCAAGGGGGCAGGCATGGGTGGGGTAATGGGGCTGGAAACAGGCTAATGGGGGGCACTGGGTGGGAAATGGGGGGTGGTCATCACTCCCAGGGCCCCCTCCCGTGTCCCCAGCACAGCTCAGTGCCCCGTGTCCCGCACGTCACGTGGCAGGAGCTGGGTCCAGAGGGACGGACGGACGGGCAGGACCCTGCCCGCACCGGGCGCCCCAACACGCCACACACCACTGGGCCCTTAACCATTAACCTGGGCCACCTCCCTGCCCCCCTGGCCACAGGTCCAGCTCCTGCCTCGGCCATGGCGGCGAGTGGCACCTTGGGGGGTACCAGCTGCCCCCCAACTCTGGCGAACCCCAGCAGCTGGCACATGCCACCGTCTCCGCTGCAGCTCCTGCTCGAGCGGGCTACTGCCATCGAGGAGGATCTGGCCCAGGTGAGACTCACTCTAGAGCCCTACAGGTCCCCACAGCCACCCAGAACCCCACAGGACCCCCCCCCCCCCCAAACCCCCCAGGACCCACAGCCACCATTGTCCCTGGAGTCCCACAGGGACCCTATGGCCACTCACAGGTCCCCATGGCCACTCGTGGTCCCAGAGTCCCACGAGACCCACAGCCACTCATGGCCCAAAAGCCCCACGGGTCCCCATGGCCACCTGTGGCCACCCAGAGCCCCACAGGTCCCCACAGCCACCCATGGCCCCAAAGCCCCACAGGTCCCTATGGCCACCCATGCCCCCAAAGCCTCATGGGTCCCCATGGCCACCCAGAGCCCCAAAGCTCCATGGGGTCCTATGGCCACCCAGAGCCCCATGGGTCCCCATGGCCACCCAGACCCAGAACCTCATGGGTCCCCATGGCCACCTGTGGCCCTAGAGCCCCACGGGGACCCTATGGCCACCCACCAGTCGTTGTGGCTACCCGAGAGCCCAGAGCCCCACAGCTCTGCATGGCCACTTATGGCCCCACAGGTCCCCATGGCCACCTATGGCCACCCAGAGCCCCACAGGTCCCCATGACCACCTGTGACCACCTAGAGCCCCACGGATCCCCACAGCCACCCAGACCCCATGTCCTTACAGCTCCCCACAGCCCCACAAAGGCCGGGTCCTCCCCTGGGGTCCCCCCTCCATTGGGGTGCCCTGGGATGCTCCAAGGTGCCTTCCCCCCCCCGCCAATTCCCCATGGCCACGTCCCCTGGGGTTGGGCGAGGGGGACATGGGGGGACAGTGTCCCCGCTGATCCAGCTCCTGTCCCCAAGGGCGAGGACAAGCCCTTCACTGAGGTCACACACTGCCATTCAGGGGACGCAGTTGCCACCGGCCACCAGCCTCTCGCCTTCCTCCAGCAGGTAACGAGGGCCCCCATGGCTGCCTGTGTTTGGGGGTGCCCCACAGCCTGACACCCCCGTCCCCACACCCCAAAACCATGAGGGCGTTGAGCATCAATCCCCCACCAAACCAGATGTGGGGCACAGCTGGATCCAGGATGCTCAGCACCTCCCCAGCACCCTGGGGATGGGATGGGGGGGGCGGATCATGACCCTGGGAGCTCCCGGGGGTGTCGGGGGGGGGGATGTGACTGGAAAGGGGGGGGTCCAAATTCCCGCAGGTGGCTGCCATCTGCGCGTACCCCCAGTTGCTGGATGACGAGTGCGTGCCTGCAGATGCCAAGCGCCGCGCGGGCCAGATCCTGCAGCACCTGCAGGGCGGCAGCCCAGGTACGGTGAGGATGGGCACGCCGTGGCGGGGTGGGGGGCAGCCCCACGGATAAGGCGGGGGGCACAGGTGGGGGTTTGGCAGGTGTGGTGACACCAGATCCGTCCCCAGGGGCCTACAACCTGGAGTACGTCACCAGCACGGTGGCCACCAAGGTGGCCCGTTACCTGGAGCAAAGGGATGGGGGCATCCCCAGCGACCCCCGTTGCATCGTCCCCTGCAGTGGCACCGCGGCGGCCGTGGTGGTGAGCGTGGCACGGGGAGCGCGGGTGGCACCGCCACGGCTGTGGGGCCACCAAGGACCTCCTGAGTCACGGTGGCTCTTCCCGACAGGACGTGGTGTCGCTGGTGGTGGACGAGGCGGCGGCGCAGCCCACGGGGGTGCTGGTGCCGGTGCCGGGCCCCCCTCGCCGTGGGGCGGCCGTGGGGCTGGCGGGGGCCGTGGCCGTGCCGTACCCGCTGGCCGAGGAGCGGGGCTGGGCCGTGGCCACCGAGGCGCTGCGGCGGGCGCTGCGGCGGGCGCGGGCGAGGTGTCACCCCAAGGTGCTCTGCGTGGTCAACCCCGGCGACCCCACGGGTGAGTTGTGGGGGGGGGATGGCGGCTCCGTGACTCAGTTTCCCCACATTTGGGGGGACACAAGTGGGTTCCCCCACCCTCCCAAACAGGCCACGTGCTGAGCCGGCAGAACATGGAGGAAATCATCCGGCTGGCGGCCGAGGAAAACCTCCTGCTGCTGGCGGACGAGGTGGGTGCTGGTGGGGGGCTGAGGGGGGGGTCGTGCCCCCCACCCCGGCTCCCCCTGAGCCCTGGGTGCCACAGGTGCAGCAGGAACGAGCCTTCCTCCCCGGCCGCCCCTTCCTCTCCTTCAAGCGGGTGCTGTGGGAGATGGGGGCCCCGCTCGCCTCCACCGTCCAGCTCATCTCCTTCTACTCCCTCTCCAAGGGGGTCGGGGGGTGAGTATTGACCCCCCAAACCCCGCTAGAATCCCCCCAAAACCCCTTTTTCCAGCCCCCTCCACCCTGCTGCTCGCCCAGGGGCGGGTACCGAGCAGGTTTCTTCGAGCTGGTGAACATCGACCCAAGTGTCCTGAGATGCTTCTACACGTGGGGGCTGTCGGTGTACCCCCCCATCCTGGGGCAGGTGATGCTGCAGACGGCCATGGACCCCCCGCTGCCCACCGAGCCCTCGTACCCCGAATTTGAGGAGGTGGGTCAGGGCGGGGGGAGCATCCCCCTGGCCAGCTGTTGCTGGGGCACGGGTCCTGCTGGTGGCAGGGTGTGACAGACCATGATCCGGCTGAGGGGGGGCTGTGTGGCCTATCCCCATCCCCATCCCCTGCACCCCTGGCTCAGTCCCTCCCCCCAGCACCGCCAGGCCCTACGCCAGGATCTGGCCCACAACGCTCAGCGGGTGCAGGAGGTGCTGGGCCGAGCCCCCAGCATCCACCTCCAGCCCCTCCACGGTGGCGCCCGCGCCTTCCCCCGCATCCAGCTCCCGCCCCGCGCCCTGTGCCAGGCCCGGGTGAGCACCCAGGGTGCCCTGGGGGGGCCCTGGGGGACCCCGGGGGGCAGGGGGTGCCCGGGGGTGGGGTATGTGGGGACAGGAGACACGATGGGAGTAGGGGGCAGTTGGGGACATGGGGCATATTGGGGATATGGGGCACCCTGGGGACACGGGGCATCCCAGGGATGTGGGGTGTCCTGGGATACACAGGGCACCCTGGGGCACCCTGGGGACATGGGGAACCTTGGGGACATGGGGCATTTTGGGGACATGGGACGCCCTGAGGACATGGGGCACCACAGGAGATGGTTCACCCTGGGGACTTGGGGTGTCCTGGGGACATGGGACATCCCAGGGATGTGGAGTGTCCTGGTGACACAGGGCATCTTGGGGACACAGGGCACCCTGGGGCCATGGGGTGTCCTGGGGAGGTGGGGAACCTTGGGGACATTGGGACATCCTGGGGACTTGGGGCACTCTCAGGACCTGGGGTGTCCTGGGGACACGGGACAAGCCAGAGCATGGGGCACCCTGGGGACATGGGACATTGGGACATCCTGGGGACAGGAGCCACCCCAGGGACAGGGGACATCCTGGGGATATGGGGTGTCCTGGGGGACATGGACACCCTGGGGACATGGGGATCCTTGGGGACATGGGGCATCTTGGGGACACGGGGCACCATAGGAGATGGATTACCCTGGGGACTTGGGGTGTCCTGGGGACATGGGACAAGCCAGAGCACGGGGCACCCTGGGGACACGGGACATTGTGGGCGCACGGGGCTCTCCAAGGACATTGAAGCCTGCGGGATATCGGGGACCCTGGGGTCAGGGACACCCTGGGGACACGGGGGGCTCCCAGGGCCAGGCCCCCCCGGCACAGGGTGACCCCCGTCCCCCCCAGGCGCAGGGTCTGGAGCCCGACGTCTTCTTCTGCCAGAAGCTGCTGGAGGCCACGGGGCTCGTGGTGGCCCCGGGGAGCGAGTTTGGGCAGGAGGGGGGCACCCACCATGTGGGGTACGGGGTGGGGTGCTGAGGGGGGCTGGGGGAGTTGGGGCGGTGGGGGGGCACTTGGGGTTGGTGTTTGGGGACTGGGAGGGGTGGGGGAAGATGGGGGGGTTGGGGCAGTTGGGGTGGGGGGAAACTGGGGGCATCTGGGGGGGTCTGGGGGTGCAGAGTTGGTTTTGGGGGCTGGGTTGGGCTGGGGGGGTGGGGGGGAGCTGGGTGTTGGGGCGTGGGGAGACTGAGTTGGGGGTGGGGTGTGAGTTTTTGGGGGTCTGGAGTTTGGGGGGGGTGTTGGGGACTGGGTGTGGGGGGCTGGAAGGTGGGGTGGGGGAGTTGGGGGGGCTGGAAGGTTGGGGATGGGATTTGGAGGGGCTTGGAGGTGAAGTTGGGGTGTTGGAGGGCTGGGAGGTGGGTTGGGGAGTGGGTTTTGGGGGCTCTGGGGGGGCTGGGAGGGTGGGGTCGGGTTTTGGGGGCTGGGGGGGTAGGAGATTGGGGGTTTGGGGGATTTTGGGGGGCTGGAAGGTTGGGGTTGGGTTTGGGGGCTGGGAGGTGGGTTTTGGGGGACAGGGTGGGGCTGGGAGGTGGGGGTTGGGGTTTGGGGGGGCTGGGGGGGCTGGGAGGTGGATTTTGGGGGGCTGGTGGCAGCAGAGGTTTGGGGTCAGGCGCTGGCTGGGGCGGGGGGGGGCAGGACAGGTTGGGGGGTGCTGGTTGAGGTTGGCCAACGGGGATGTCACGGACAGAGGGGCTGGTTGGGGACCCCTGGGTCTGGACACCAGGAGGTTTGGGGGGACACAAGAGGATTGGGGGGGGGGTTGTGTGGGACCTCCCACGTCCCCCCCCGCCCCCCCAGGCTGTCGCTGCTGCCCCCGGCCGAGGTGCTGGAGCGGGGGCTGCTCACCCTCACCCGCTTCCACGCCGCCTTCCTGCGGGAATTCTCCTGACAGAGGGGGGGGTGACCCCCCCAACTCCATTAAAGACCCCCCGATCACACCGCGCCTCCGCTTGCCCCCCACAACCCCCCCCACAACCAGGGGAGCTCCATGTCACAAACGCGGGGGGGTCTCAGCCCAACCCCGCTGGGTGCTGGTGGGGCGGAAGAGGCACCCATGGGTGCTCGGCTGTGACACACAACTCCCTCCCCCCCAGACTGGTCACGACCCTTTTATTAGTGGGTTTTGGGGGTACAAAGTGGGGGGGGGGGAAGCCCCAGGACACGGGGTGCCCTTGACACCCCCCCACCCCGATAAGGCACAAAGAGGTTGGAGGCACTTGGAGACCACCAAGACCACCCAGGGCAGGGTCCCGGCCCGCGGCACCCGGGGCCCGGGGGGGAGTGTGGGGTGGTGGGTGCTGGGTTGGGGGGTGCTGGGGGGGTACTGGGGGGGTTCTGGAGGGGGGGGGACGCCGGCGTTAGGAGTACTCCTTGACGAACTTGGTGTAGAAGCTGCTGAGTTTCTCCAGCAGGACCTGCAGCTTCTCGGTGGGCGGCAGGATGGTCATCCTGGGGTACAGGGGTGGGGTGGCAGCGAGGCTGGGGTGGGGACACACACACCCCCCCCCCACAGCGCCCTTCCCCCCCCCCGAACCCCACACCCCCTATCTGTGCCCCCCAACAAGCCCCTCACCACCCTACACCCAACCCATTGGGCACCCGAGACCCCCTTCTCCCTGCACCCCCTTGCACCCTCCCGCACCCACCCAACTGGGGATTGGGGTCTTGGGGGGGGGGGGGTCCAGGCCCATGTGACCCCCCTCCCCAACTTCTAGCCCTTCCCCCTCCCTCCCCACCCCCCCAGCACCCACCGAAAGTGGAAGGTGCCTTCCCGCTGCCCGAAGCCGCTGCCCGGCACCACGCAGATGCCCGTTTCCTCCAGCAGCTTCATGCAGAAGAACATGTCGGGGGCCTGATCCTGCGCCTGTGGGATGGGGCAGGGCTCAGCACCACGGGCTGCCCGGGATGGGCACTGCAGCCACGGACTCACAGGTGGGGCAGGGCTCAGCCCCACGCCTCGCCAAGGGCCTCGATCACTGCCTGAGATTCATCCTGCCCAGCCCCACAACCCTTGGGACTCATCCTGCCCAGCCCCATGGCCCTGGGACTGACCCTGCCCAGCCCCACAGCCCCCAGGACAGATCCTGCCCAGACCCACAGCCCCTGGGACTCATCCTGCCCAGCCCCACAGCACCCAGAACAGATCATGCCCAGCCCCACGGCACCCAGGATGGATCCTGTCCAGTCCCACAGCACCCAGGATTCATCCTGCCCAGCCCCACATGGCTCAGGACTGATCCTGCCCCAGCCCCACAACCCCTGGGACTCATCCTGCCCAGCCCCACGGCACCTTGGCAGCGGCCAGGGCGCGGGGCGGCAGCTCGATGCGGGGGAAGGAGTACATGGCGCCCTGCACGGGGTTGCAGTGGATGCCGGGGGTCCGGTTGAAGATCTCCTGGGTGAGCCGGGCCTTGTGTGCCAGGGAGCTGAGCACCGCCTGCTTCTCCTGCCGGGACACCAGGCTGGGGATATCTCCTCTCCATCCCATCCCCATCCCATCCCCATCCCCATCCCATCCTCATCCCATCCCATCCTCATCCCAATCCCATCCCCATCCCATCCCCATCCCCATCCCCATCCCATCCCGTCCCATCCCATTCCATCCCATCCCCATCCCCATCCCATCCTCATCCCATCCCATCCTCATCCCATCCCATCCTCATCCCATCCCCATCCCATCCCATCCCATCCCATCCCATCCCATCCCATAATATCCCATCCCATCCCCCCGTACAGCCATGAACAGGTCATATGACGGTTCCCCGGGCTGGGGGGGGCTGACGACGGTGTCCAGGACGATCTGCCCAGGCACGGGTGGGCAGAGCCGCACCGACACCAGCTTGGCCAACTGCTGCTTCACCGCGGGGTCCATGTTCACCACCTCCACGTACCCACCACGGAACCCGCACCTGGCACGAGACGGCCCGTGACACCCCCCACCGCGACCCACGGCAGGGGGGGACGGAGGGACACAGGGGTGGGACCCCACGGATGGAGACACACACCACCCCCCCAAAGGTGGTCACCTATGGGCTGGGACCCGGGGATAGGGTGTGGTGGATGGGGACCTACAGAGGAGAAGCCCTGGATGGGGACCCATGGGTGGGACACATTGGGGGGGGGCGTGATGGGGACCTACAGATGGGACCCATGGAGGGGGGAGGGGGGGGTCTGTGGTGGGGACCCCCAGACAAGGAGCCACCAGACTCCTCTGAGCCCCTCAAAGCGCTGCCATGTTGTCCCCACAGGGTCGTGGCATCACCAGCCCCACCCCAGGAGATCCATGTGGTGGTGGCATCTCCATCCCATGGCATCCAGGAGGTGGTGGCATCCCCAAACCTGGGACCCACAAGGTCATCACATCACCATCTCCACCCCAGAGGATCCATGGGGTGGTGGCATCTCCATCTCCACCCCATGGCTTCCATGAGATGGTGGGATCATCACCCTCAACCCTGGGACTCACAAGGTCATGGCATCATCATCTCCACCCCATGGCGTCCATGACGTGGTGGCATCTCCATCCCCAACCCATGGCCTCTATGGGGTGGTGGCATCCCCAACCCTGGGACCCACAAGGCCATGGTGTCCCCATCTCCACCCCAGGGGACCCATGGTGTGCTGGCATCCGTAACTGTGGGACCCGTGGGGCCATGGCATCCCCATCTCCACCTGAGAGGATCCACGGGGTGGTGGCATCTCCATCCCCACCCCGTGGCATCCATGAGGTGGTGGCATTCCCACCCCTCCCCTCGGGACACACAAGGCTGCACTATCTCCATCCCCACTCCAGGTCTGGGACACCTCTAGGACCTGTGGGATGGTGGCCACCCACCCCTGGGGTGACAGTGGCCGTGGTGGCCATGGCAGGCAGGGTGGTGGCACTCACTCGCCCATGAAGCCCTTGGAGATGGAGTGGAAGGAGGCCAACTCCACCACCTCCGAGTAGGGCGGCCCCATCTCAAACAGCACCTTCTTGAAGGAGTGGAAAGCCGAGCCCTCGGCGTAGATATTGTCCTGGTACACCTGGGGGGGGGTGGTGAGGGGGTGTCACCCGGATATTGGGGTCCCCCAGGGATGGGGGTGAGGGTGGGGGACACCCCGCGGGTCCCGCTGACCTCATCGGCCATGAGGAAGAGCTTCTCCTCGTAGGCGAACTTGATGACGTCCTCAATGCACTGCCGGCTCTGAACCTGTCCTGGGGGGGACATCAGGGTGCTGGCACTGGAGGGGGGTCCCAGCCCCGGCACCAGCTGGGGTTTGGGGGGGCCCAGCCCCAGCACTGGTTGGGTTTTGGGGGTCATGGTCCCAATCCCAATACCAGTAGAGCCCCAGCACTGGGCCTGGTAGGGTATTGGGAGTCGCAGCCCTGGTACCAGTAGGGTATTGGGGAGTCCCAGTCCAACCTTGGGGTCCCAGTCCAGACAGAGGGTCTCAGCCCTGGGGTCTCAGCCCAGGCTTGGGGTCCCAGGCTCAAACTCGGGGTCCCAGCTCCAAACTTGACATCCCCGTCTAGGGGTCTCAGCCCAGTCCAGGGGCCCCAGTCCAGTCTAGGGGTCCCAGCCCAGTCCAGGGGTCCCAGTCCAGTCTTGAGGGCCCAGCCCCAGTCTGTGGGTCCCAGCCACAGCCCTGGCATCCTAAACCAGTCTTAGGATCCCAGTCCAGCCTAGAGGTCCCAGTCCCAGCTCAGGGTCCTAGCCCAGTCCTGAGGTCCCAGTCTAGTCTTGGGGTCCCAGTCCAGGCCCAGGGTCTCAGCCCTAGCCCAGGGGTCCCAGTCAAGCCCAGGGCTCCCAGGCCAGCTCTAGGGACCCAGTCCAGTCTTGGGGTACCAGACTAGTCTTGGGGTCCCAGTCCTGAGGTCCCAGACCGGCCCCAGGGTCCCATCCCAGTCTTGGGATCCAAGTCCAGTCCAGTGGTCCCAGCCCAACCCAGGGGTCCCAGTCCTGCGTTGGGGTGCCATCCCCACCTTGGGGTGCCATCACAGGGGCACCATCCCAGTCCTGGGGTTCCAGTTCTGGGGTCTCAATCCAGCCCTGGGGTCCCAGCCCAACCTAGGGGTCCCAGCCCAGCCTTGGGGTGCCATCCCCAGTCTTAGGGTGCCATCCCTGCCTTGGGGTCCCAGCTGTGGGGGGTCCCATCCAAGTCTTGGGTCCCAGCGCAGCCTTGGGGTGCCATCCCAGTCTTGGCATCCCAGCTGTGGGGTCCCATCCCAGTCTTGGGGTCCCAGTTCTGGGGTCCCAATCCAGCCCTGAGGTCCCAGCCCAACCCAGGGCATCCCATCCCAGTCTTGGGGTGCAATCCCAGGCTTGGGGTTCTAGTCTTGGTGTCCCAGCCCAGCCTTGGGGTGCCATCCCCAGTCTTGGGGTCCCAGCCCAGCCTTGGGGTACCATCCCTAGTCCTGGAGTCCCAGTTCTGGGGTCTCAATCCAGCCCTGGGGTTCCAGCCCAACTCAGGGGTCCCAGCCCAGCCTTGGGGTGCCATCCCCAGTCTTGAGGTGCCATCCCTGCCATGGCATCCCAGCTGTGGGGTCCCATCCCAGCTGTGGGGTCCCATCCCAGTCTTGGGGTCCCATCCCAACCTTGGGGTCCCAGTTCTGGGGTCCCAATCCATCCCTGGGGTCCCAGCCCAACCCAGGGCATCCCATCCCACTCCTGGGGTGCAATCCCAGTCTTAGGGTGCCAGTCTTGGTGTCCCAGCCCAGACTTGGGGTGCCATCCCCGCCTTGGTGTCCCAGTCGTGGGGTCCCATCCCAGCCTTGGTGTCCCAGCTCTGGGCTCCCAGCCCAACCCAGGGGTCCCATCCCAGCCCTGAGGTGCCATCCCCAGCCTTGGGGTGCCATCCCCAGTTTTGGGGTGCCAGCGGCCGTACCGGTGGGGTTGCCGGGGTTGATGACGCAGAGGACGCGGGGGCAGCAGTGCCGACGCCCCTCGGCCAGCGCCCGCCGCAGCTCGGCCCCGTCCAGCGCCCAGCACCGTTCCTCCTCCAGGTAGTAGTTGAGCTGGACGGCGCTGAGCTCGGCGATGGCGGCCGAGTAGAGGGGGTACTGCGGGATGGGGATCAGCACCCCCGTGCGCGACCCCCCCGCGCCGGACACCAGCAGCTTCAGGATGCTCTGGGGGAAAGGGAGGGGGGAGAAAAGGGGAGGTGTGGGGACAGGGACAGGGTGGTGGGGACAGGGAGGGGACAGGGATGGTGTGGGGCTGGAGAGGTCATGGCCATGGGGACAGTGAGGGGACAGGGACAGGGAGGGGACAGGGGTGGTGTGGGAACAGGGACAGGATTGTGTGGGCATGGGGACAGTGAGGGGACAGGGAGGGGCTGGAGAGGTCACGGCCATGGGGACAGTGAGGGGACAGGGACAGGGAGGGGACAGGGACAGGATGGTGAGGGTGTGGGGACAGTGAGGGGACAGGGATGGTGTGGGGACAGGGACAGGGAGGGGCTGGAGAGGTCATGGCCATGGGGACAGTGTGGGGACAGAATAGTGAGGGGACAGGGATGGTGTGGGGACAGGGACAGAGGGGCTAAAGGACGTGGCCATGGGGACAGTGAGGGGACAGGGACAGTGTGGGGACAGTGAGGGGGCAGGGATGATGGGGGCACTGGGGTGGCCTAGGGACATCGTGGGGACAGGGACAGTGTGGGCATGGGGACAGTGAGGGGACAGGGATGGTGAGGGGACAGGATGGTGTGGGTGTGGGGACAGCGAGGGGACAGGGACACTGAGGGGACAGGGACAGTGTGGGAACAGGGACCATGAGGGGACAGGGACGCCGAGGGGACAGGGGACACCATGGGGACACCTGCTCACAGCCACACCGGGGCCAGCGAGCTGGCAGGCCCCCCCCTCCTCCCCCCCCCCGAGGCATTGGGGACACCGAGGAAGCGTTGGGGACAGCAGGGACACATCGTCCCCAAGTGCCACCCCCTCCCCCCCTCATCTTGGCACCGCCCGTCCCGGGGCCGGTGCCAACCCCGGCACAACGGTCCCTTTGTGGGCACCCGCCGTGGGAACGGGCAGCGGGTGGCACCCAGCCCGGGGATCGGGGTGACATCGAGGGTGGCCCCGCGTGTGTGTGTCCCCTGTGTCACCACCCCCCCCAGTACCACGATGGCGTCGCTGGCCCCAGTGGAGAGGAAGATGTCCCCGGGCTCGGCGGTGACACCGTCGCGGCGCTGGAGGAACCGGGCCACGTCCTGTCGCACCAGCTCGATGCCGGGGCTGGCGGTGTAGGCGCCTGGCAAAGGGGGACATTAGGGGTGACCTCAGTGTCCCCAAGTGTGTCCCCCAAGTGTCCCCCCAAAGCGTCACCGCGGGCGCTCACCGGCGCTGTGGCCACCGCAGGCCGCCAGCAACCGGCGGGCCCGATCCTTGGCGTCCTCAGGGATGGAGGGGTTGGCCAGGAGCTCCGGGTACAGGCACAGGGCTGTCACCTGGGGGGGGGGTGGCACTTGGACACCTGGGTCCCCTCCCGGATAGCTGGGTGTCCCCCTGTGCCCCCGTCCCCGACACTGTGCGGTGTCACCTCCCCCAGCCCCGGTACCTGGCGGAGGAAGGTGATGGGTTTCTGTCCCATGGCCTGGGCGTCACCGATGTTGGCCTTGATGACCTCAGTGAAGGGTTTGGGGACACCCTGAGGGGACAGGGATGGGGACAGGGACAGGGGAGACAGGGATCAGGGGACAAGGATGGGGACAGGGGACAAGGATGAGGACAGGGGACAGGGAACAGGGGACAAGGATGGGGACAGGGGACGGGGAACAGGGACAAGGGACAGGGGACAGGGATCAGGAACAGGGGACAAGGATGGGGACAGGGAACAGGGATCAGGGACAGGGATGGGAAGAGGTGACAGGGATGGGGACGGAACAGGAGTGATGGGGACAAGGGACAGGAATGGGAACAGGGGACAAAGACAGGGGACAATGATGGGGACAGGGATCAGGAAGAAGGACAGGGATGGGGACAGGGGACAAGGAGGGGGACAGGGGACAGGGAACAGGGACAGGGGACAAGGATGGGGACAGGGAACAGGGATTAGGAACAGGGATCAGGGGACAGGGATGGGGACAGGGGACAGGGATGGGGAGAGGGGACAAAGATGGGGTCAGGGACAGGGATCAGGAACAGGGACGGGAATGGGGACAGGGGACAAGGATGAGGACAGGGGACAGCGATGGGGACAAGGGACAGGAATGGAGACAGGGGACAAGGATGAGGACAGGGGACAGGGACAGGGGACAAGGATGGGGACAGGGATCAGGAAGAAGGACAGGGATGGGGACAGGGAACAGGGATCAGGGACAGGGATGGGGACAAGGGACAAGGATCGGGGATGGGAACAAGGGACAAGGAGGGGGACAGGGACAAGAGTCAGGATCTGGCCACCTCTGCCCAGGGATGTCACCACCGTGGCAGGGGTGGCACCGCCAGCGGGGTCACCCCAGGGTCCTGGCATGACCCCAGTGTCCCCTGTCCTGGGGGGTGGCAGGGACATGGGGACACTGGGGACAGCTGGGACATGGGGCCAGTGGCGACACCGGGGACACTGGGGGCAACTGGGACATGGGGACACTGGGGACACTGGGGATATGGGGACCCCCGGGGGGGATGGTGGGGACGTGGGGACAGTGCCAGCCTGGCAGAGCCGCGGGGATGTCCCCAACCCCCCCTGCCCTGGGGTGGCCATGGCCACCTCCCGCCCAGCCCCGGACTTTGGCCACTGCCGCAGGCGGCCGGACTCTGCCCCCGCCTGGCACCACCCGCCCCCCCCGTCACCTCTGTCACCCCCCTGTCACCCCCCTGTCACCCCCCATCACCCCTGTCAGTCCCCATCACCCCCCTGTCACCTCTGTCACCCTCCATCACCCCTCACCCCCGTCACAACCCTGTCACCCCTGTCACTCCCATCACCCCGTCACCTCTGTCACCTCCCTGTCACCTCCCTGTCACCCCCATCACCTCCCTGTCACCCCCTGTCACTCCCATCACCCCTCTATCACCCCCTTGTCACCCCCCATCACCCCCTCCTTGTCCCCTTGTCACCCCCCCCTCCACTGTCCCCAGGTGCCACCGCCCGGGGCCGGGTGCCAGGGACAGGGAGTGCCAAGGCGGGGCTGGCACCCTGCCCCCACCCATGGGTGCTTGGGGGGGGGAGGGGGAAGTGGGTGCTGGGACCCCCCTGGGACCCCCCCATGGGACACCCCAACCCCCCTCCCCATGGGACACACCCGGTGCCGGTCCCACGGTGGCCGTGGGAGGGACCCAGGTGGGTGCAGGGACACGGGGGGGGGGGGGGGGGGGGGGGGGGGGGTGTCACGTGGGAACGGGGGGGCCTGGGGGAGGGGTGCTCGGGTTTGGGGTGCTGGGGGGGGGCCTGGGGGTGCTGGGGGGCGGGGGGGACAGGTTCGGGGGGTCCCTGGGTCTGGGGGTGGCCGGGGGGGGGGGGCAGTGCTGGGTCTGGGGGTCCTGGGGGGGGCGTTCGTGGGGGGTCCCTGGGTCTGGGGGTGCCGGGGGGGGGGGGGGGTGTGCCTGCGGTTTGGGGGTGCTGGAAGGGGGGGGGTGTCCCCGAGTGTGTGGGTGCCTCGGGGTGGGGGGGGGTGCTGGATCCGGGGTCCAGAGGCGCCCGGGTTGGGGGGGTGGGGCCCAGATCTGAGGGTCTCCGGGTCTGGGGGTGCCCCGGTTTTTGGGGTACTGGGTGGGGGGCGGAGTGTCCCGGGTGTGGGGGTGCCCAGGTGGGGGTCTGGGGGGGTCTGGGGGTGCCGGGGGGGGGGTCACCCGGGTTTGAGGGTGCCGGGGGGGGAAGGGGGGGGTCCTCTGAGTTTGGGGGTGCCGAGGGGGGGGTACCCCGCTTTTGGGGGTGCCCTGCTTTTGGGGGGGTGGGGGGGGAGGTCTCCCGATATGGGGGTGCCCAGGTGGGGGTATGTCGGGTCTGGGGGTGCCGGGGGGGGAGGTTTCTCTGGTTTTAAGGGTGCCGGGGGGGGGGTACCCCGATATTTTTTGAGGGGGAGGGGGGGGGTACCTGCTGCAGGTCCCGCTCCAGCTGGAGGGCGCGGGTGACGATGGGCCCCCGCACCGCGTACTCCACCCGCCGCACCGCCGGGTTCATGGTCTCGGGGGTCAAGACCGGCCCCCGGACCCCCCCGGGGACCCCCCCGGGGCCCCCCCCGGGGCCCGATCCCGCCGTTGCCGCCGCCGCTGCCGCCGCCGCCGCCATGGCCGGGAGCCTGCGGGGCCGCAGCGCCCTCAGCGCCCGCATCGCCCCCCCACCCCCCCCCCCCCCAAAAAACACACCCCCGGGCCCCCCCCAACCTTCTCCGGGGCCACCGGGAACCGGCTGCAGACACCAACACCCCCCCCCGGCACCGGCACCGCCCCGGGCAACGGCGACAACGGCCACAACGGGGACAACGGGCACCGGGGGCAACGGGCACCGGCCCCGGGGCAACGGGCAACGGGGGCAACGGGGACAACGGGGACAACGGGGACCGCCCCCCCCCCCCGGAGTGTCCCCCATGGGCTGGGGAGATGGGACAAGGGGACATGAGGATGGGGGACACAGGGACATGGGGATGGGGGGGACATGGGGGACACGGGGACATTGGGGACCGGCCCCCCCCCGGAGTGTCCCCCATGGGCTGGGGAGATGGGGCATGGGGACATGGGGACGGGGGGGACACGGGGACATGGGGACAAGGGGGGACATGGGGAAAATGGGACACGAGACACGGGACATGGGGGACATGGGGACAGTGGGGACCGGCCCCCCTGGAGTGTCCCCTATGGCCTGGGGAGATGGGGCATGGGGACATAGGGGACAGGGGGACATTGGGGACCGGCCCCCCTAGAGTGTCCCCCATGGGCTGAGGAGATAGGACATGGGGACATGGGGGACACGGGGACATTGGGGACCGGCCCCCCTGGAGTGTCCCCTATGGGCTGGGGAGATGGGACATGGGGACATAAGGGACATGGGGATGTGGGGACATGGGGATGGGGGGGACACAGGGGGACATGGGGGGACATGAGGGAAAGGGGGAGGCCATGGGGAAAATGGGACATGAGACATGGGGGACATGGGGGACATGGGGGACATGGGGGACATGGGGACCGGCCCCCCTGGAGTGTCCCATGGGACATGGGGACATGGGGGGGCACAGGACAACGGGGACAACAGGGACCTGCCCCTGCCAGAGTGTCCCCTGCGGGCTGAGGAGATGGGACATGGGGACACGGGGATGTGGGGACACAGGACGGGACATTGGGGACATGGGACACGGGGGACACAGCACACGGGACGTGGGGGACATGAGGGACACAGGACATGGGACATGGGTGACATGAGGGACACAGGGGACACAGGACAGGGGACAAGAGCAACATGGGGGACACGGGGGACATGGGGGACACGGGACAGGGGACATGGGGGACATGAGGGACACGGGGGACACAGGACATGGGACATGGGGGACACGGGGGACAGGGGCCATGGAGATATGGGGGCTACAGGACATGGGGACAGGGGACACGGAGGGGGCACGGGACCGTGGGGACACGGGGGACACAGGACACCCACCCCCCAGCGCCCCCTACCGTCCGCAACGGACACCACCCGCGCCAGCCCCGCCCCCTTCCCGCCGAAGCCAATCAGAGCGCGGAACAGCGGAGCCGGCCCCGCCCCCCCGAGCCGATTGGCTGCAGCTGTTTCCAAGGCGCCGGGGGGGGGGGGGGGGGGGGGGCACCCCACAACTGCCGGGGTGGGGGGGGGAGACCCCTCGGTATGGGGTGCCCCACAGACACCCCTGGGTGCCCCATAGACCCCCCCCAATGTGGGGTGCCCCACAGCCCCCCCTCACTATGGGGTGCCCCAAAGACACCCTTGGGTGCCCCATAGAGCCCCCTCGCTCTGGGGTGCCCCACAAACACCCCCAATGTGGGTCCCCCACAGCCCCCCCTCACTATGGGGTGCCCCATAGACACCCTTGGGTGCCCCATAGAGCCCCCTCGCTATGGGGTGCCCCACAAACACCCCCAATGTAGGTCCCCCACAGCCCCCCCTGACTATGGGGTGCCCCATAGACACCCCAGGGTGCCCCATAGACCCCCCCCCTCCAATATAGGGTGCCCACAGCCCCCCCCTCGCTATGGGGTGTCCCACAGACACCCCCAATATGTGTCCCCCCACAGCCACCCCCCCACTGTGTGCCCCCCAAAAACCAACCCCAACACATGGGGTGCCCCATAGCAAACCCCCTCCCCGTGGGTCCCACACCCCCCCCCCTTTTGGGGCGCCGTGGGGTCGCCCCCCCCCTAAAAAAACCGGGGGGGGGGGGCGCGGGGCGAGGCGAGCCCTTATCACCCCCACACAGGCCGTGGGGCCCCCAAGCCCCCCCCCCAGCGCTGTGGGGCTGAGCCCCCCCAAAACTCCCGCGCCCCACGGCGGCCGCTCACCTGCGTCCGTGGGGCTGGTGACTTGGGGGGGGGGCAGCGGGGTAAAGGGGGGGGGGGGGCCCCCCCCCGTTCCGCCTCGGCCTGACCTTTGCGAGCGGCTCCTTAAATAGCCCCTGGGTGCAGGCAGCTGCCTGCGCTGCCCTGCCTGCACCCCGAGCCGGGGGGGGGCAGTGCGGGGGGGCGGGGGCAGCCTGGGGCTGGGCACACCCCCCCCTGCCCCCCCCCCCCCCCCCCCAAAAAAAAAGGGGGGGACAAAGCAAGCGGGGGGGGGGGGGGGGGGGGGGGGGAGAACCACGCCCTTGCAGGCAGCGCCACACCCTGCCTGCACCCTGCCTGCACCCACAGCCGCGGCAGGGGGGGGCCAAGGACGGGGCTGGTTTTACTGCGGAGGGACGGGGAAAAAAAAAATAAAAAAAAAAAAACAAAAACAAAATGAGGAGGCGTCGGTTTTGGGGGAAAAAGCGCCGTTTTGGGGAGAAAAGAGGG
This sequence comes from Strix uralensis, assembly GCF_047716275.1. Taxonomy (NCBI): domain Eukaryota; kingdom Metazoa; phylum Chordata; class Aves; order Strigiformes; family Strigidae; genus Strix; species Strix uralensis. The sequence goes on along the minus strand of NC_133972.1, from coordinate 174,073,250 downwards.
GAAAAAGAGGGAAAATAGGGAGTGTAAGGCTGGGGTGGGGGGAGGGAGGGGCGGCACCCATGGGTGCTGCGGGGGTGCAGATCAGCTTCCAGGTGAGGGATGTAAAAAAACAGCTCAAGGAGGGGTCGGTTTCGGCAGAAACTCGTTTTGGGGAGAAAAGAGGCAAAAAGAGGCAAAAGTCACCCCTTGAGTGTAAGGCTGAGGTGGGGAGAGGGAGGGGCTGCACCCATGGGTGCTGCGGGTGCTCACATCACCTTACAGCTGAGGGACGTAAAAAAACAACCTAAGGAGGCATCAGTTTCGTCAGAAAAAGGCCCGTTTTGGGGAGAAAAGAGGCAAAAAGAGGCAAAGTCAGCCCTTTAAAGAAAGGCTGGGGGAGGGGGGTGCTGCACCCATGGGTGCTGCTGGAAAGGGTTGCACCCATGGGTGCTGCGGGTGCTCACATCACCTTACAGCTGAGGGACGTAAAAAACCGACCCAAGGAGGTGTCAGTTTTGTCAGAAAAAGCCCCATTTTGGGGAGAAAAGAGGCCAAATGAGGCAAAAGTCACCCCTTAAACATAAGGCTGAGGTGGGGAGAGGGAGAGGCAGCACCCATGGGTGCTGCGGGCGCTCACATCACCTTACAGCTGAGGGACGTAAAAAAACGACCCAACGAGGCTTCAATTTCAGCAGAAAAAGCACCATTTTGGGGAGAAAAGAGGCAAAAAGAGGCAAAGTCACCCCTTAAAAGAAAGGCTGGGGGATGGGGGTGCTGCACCCATGGGTGCTGCTGGAAAGGGTTGCACCCATGGGTGCTGCGGGTGCTCACATCACCTTCCAGCTGTGGGATGCAAAAAAACGACCCAACGAGGCTTCAGTTTCAGCAGAAAAAGCCCCGTTTTGGGGAGAAAAGAGGCAAAACGAGGCAAAAGTCACCCCTTCGAAGAAAGACTGAGGTCGGGAGAGGGAGGGGTGGCACCCATGGGTGCTGCGGGCGCTCACGTCACCTTACAGCTGAGGGACGTGTAAAAACAACTCAACGAGGCTTCAGTTTCAGCAGAAAAAGCCCCATTTTGGGGAGAAAAGAGGCAAAAAGAGGCAAAGTCACCCCTTTGAAGAAAATCTGGGGGGGAGGGGAAGGCTGCACCCATGGGTGCTGTGGGTGCTCACATCACCTTACAGCTGTGGGACGTAAAAAAATGACGCAATGAGGCTTCAATTTCAGCAGAAAAAGCCCCGTTTTGGGGAGAAAAGAGGCAAAACGAGGCAAAAGTCACCCCTCAAGTGTAAGGCTGGGGGGAGGGAGGGGCGGCACCCATGGGTGCTGTGGGTGTTCAGATCAACTTCCAGCCAAGGGACGTGTAAAAACAACTCAACAAGGCTTCGATTTCGGCAGAAAAAGCCCCATTTTGGGGAGAAAAGAGGCCAAACGAGGCAAAAGTCACCCCTTAAACATAAGGCTGAGGTGGGGAGAGGGAGGGGCGGCACCCACGGGTGCTGCGGGCGCTCACATCACCTTACAGCAGCGCTGCTTCGCCGCCGGCGTCTCCTCGGCCGGCGCCGTCAGTTTGAGGAGGGGGGGGTCACCGGTGCCGCCGGTTCCGGCGATTTGGGGGGTCGTCGCCGCGGGGTTCCCGGTCCCGGGGGTGTCCTCGGGGCGCGGGCGTTGGAGTTTGGCGGCCGCTCGGTGCCGTTTGAGGTCGGCCAAGGTGTGGTGGGATTTGTCCCGCGGCGGCTCCGCGGCGGCACCGCCGCCGTGTTTTTTGGTATAAAGGGCCGCGCCGTTGCGTTGCGGCGGCGGTTCGGGGAGATCCGGCGGCGGCGATTCGGCGGGATCCTACCGCACAGCGGGGGAAATAAAACCAAAAAAGAACAAATGTCACCGTGAGGAAGGAAGACGGGGGGGGTCCTTCTCCCAAACCCCCGGGGACTGACGGTGAAGCGGCGGCGCAGGTCGGCGTCCGTCTGCCGGTCCTCGTCCTCGCTGTCGCGGCGCTCGGCGCGTTGCCAGACGATGGCCTCGCGCTCGTGCTCCCTCCGGTACAGGTTGGTGCGTTCCGAGACGCTCACCCTCCTCACCACCTTCCTGTGGGGAATTACCCGTTTTTTGGGGATTTTTTTTGGGTGGAATTAAGGCTTTTTAACCAGCGCGGCGGTGAAAAAAAAAAAAAAAAAATGGTTGTGCTCACCCGCGGCTGCCGGCGCTGGAGGTGCGGCGTTGGAGCAGGGATTTGTGTTTTTCGTGGGATTTCATGACGGCGTCGTGTTTGTGTTTCAGTTCCAGGAGTTTGGCCCGAATCTCCTCGTCGCTGCAGACGTCTGCGGCGTCACCCCGGTGAAAGGAGAAAAGGAGGCGGGGGGGGAGTGGAAAAATGAGCCGGAAAAAAAAGAAATTAAACCCCGCGGCGGCGTTTGGTAGAAATGAGAATTGACCCAAAAATATAAAATAAAACAAAAAACGGACAAAACTCACCCAAGGGGGTCTCGTCCAGCACCGATTTGCTGTTGAGGTCGGCGCCGTGAGCCACCAGCAGCTCCACCAGCGGCACCTGAGTGGGGAGAGGGACGGGCAGGGGGTGAGGGGAGGCATGGAGCTGGGGAGGGTAGGAAGAGTCTGGCAGGGGGGGTAAAAATCTGGTAAGGGTGGCAAGAATGTGGCAGCAGCAGCAAGAATCTGGCAGGGGTGGGAAAATCTGGTAAGTGTGCAAGAATCTGGCAGGGGCAGCAAGAATTTGGTAAGGGTGTCAAGAATCTGCCAGGGGCGGTAAGAATCTGGTAAGGGTGGCAAAAATTTGGCAGGGGCAGCAAGAATCTGGCAGGGGCACCAAAAACCTGGCAGGGGTGGGAAAATCTGGTAAGGGTGGCAAGAATCTGGCAGTGGCAGCAAGAATCTGGCAAGGGAGGCAAGAATTTGGCAGGGGGGTCAAAAGGCTGGTAATGGTGGCAAGAATCTGGCAGCAGCAGCAAGAATCCAGCAGGGGTGGCAAGAACCTGGTAATGGTGGCAAGAATCTGGCAGGGGCGGTAAGAATCTGGTAAGGGTGGCAAGAATCTGGCAGGGGCAGTAAGAATCTGGTAAGGGTGGCAAAAATTTGGCAGGGGCAGCAAGAATCTGGCAGGGGCACCAAAAACCTGGCAGGGGTGGGAAAATCAGGTAAGCATGGCAAGAATCTGGCACGGGGGTCAAAAGGCTGGTAATGGTGGCAAGAATCTGGCAGCGGCAGCAAGAATCCGGCAGGGATGGCAAAACTCTGGCAGGGGCACCAAGAATTTCGTAAGGGTGGCAAGAATCTGGCAGGGGGGGTAAAAATCTGGTAAGGGTGGCAAGAACCTGGCAGGGGCAGCAAGAATTTGCTAAGGGTGGCAAAAATTTGGTAATGATGGCAAGAATCTGGCAGCGGCAGTAAGAATCTGGCAGGGATGGCAAGAATCCGGCACGGGTGGCAAAAATCTGGCAGAGGCACCAAGAGTTTGGTAAGGGTGGCAAGAATCTGGCAGGGGCAATAAGAATCTGGTAAGGGTGGCAAAAAATTTGGCAAGGGTGGCAAAAATTTGGCAGGGGCAGCAAGAATTTGGCAAGGGTGGCAAGAATCTGGCAGGGGCACCAAAAACTTGGCAGGGGTGGGAAAATCTGGTAAGCGTGGCAAGATTCTGGCAGGGGTGGCAAGAATTTGGTAAGGGTGGCAAGAATCTGGCAAAGGTGGCAAGAATCTGGCAGGGGCGATAAGAATCTGGCAGGGGCGATAAGAATCTGGCAGCGGCAGCAAGAATCTGGCAAGGGTGGCAAAAATTTGGCAAGGGTGGCAAAAACCTGGCAGGGGTGGCAAAAACCTGGCAGGGGTAGGAAAATCTGGTAAGCGTGGCAAGAATCTGGCAGGGGTGGCAAAAATCTGGTAATGGTGGCAAGAATCCGGCAGGAGTGGCAAGAATCTGGTAAGGGTGACAAAAACATGGCAGGGGCTGCTGCCTGCACCCACCTGTCCCCAGCACGCGGCGGCGTGGAGCGGCTCCCAGCCGTCCTCGTCCTTGGTGGCGACGCCGGCGCGGTGCTCCAGCAGCAGCTCGGCCGCCTCGGCGTAACCGTTGGCCGCCGCGATGTGCAGCTGCCGGGGACGGGGAGATGGTTGGGGACAGCTCCGGTGGCATCGTCACCCCCTTCCTCCCCAAAACAGCATCCCCCCATCTCTGCCCGTCCTACCAACGTGGCGCCGTGACCCCGCGGCGCGTCCAAATCGGCTCCTGCCTGCACCAGCTGCCGGATCTCCCGCACCATGTCGTGCTCCGTGGCGGCACGAGCCTCTTCGATCTTCTCCTGGGTGATACCTAACGGGGAGGGGACACACAAGAGGTGACAGCGGAAAGGGACACCCCGGTGTCCTGCCACGTCCCTGCCTTCACCCGGTAACCGGCACCGCTTCCCCGGCACGCCGACGCTCACCCTGCTCCGCCATGGCGGTTTCGATGCAATCGAGGGTCACCTCGTCCTCGCAGAGGTCGTAGGGCATGTTCCCGTCTGAGTTGACAGCCAAAAGGTCGGCGCCGCTGTTTTGGGGACAAAAACCAAGGGATCAGGACCAACGCGTGGCGCCCCGGGGACTCTTTTTACCCGCCGCGGTACCGTCGGACGAGGAGCTGGACCAGGCGGAGGTGGCCGCAGGTGGCGGCGGCGTGAAGCGGCGTCCAGAGTTCGCTGTCGCGGGCGTTGACGTCGGCGCCGGCTTCCAGCAGCACCGTCACCACGTCACCGTAATCGTCGATGCAGCACTGGGGAGAAAAACCCCGGCGGCGGTGACAGGGAGGCACCAAAATGGGGGGAAAACCCCTTTTTTTTTTTTTTTCCAAGCCCCGGGGTCACCGTTTGAGCCACGACGCGGCGTCACCGAAAGGAACCGGTTAAACGCCGGCGCGGCGTTACCTGGTGCAGCGCGGTGAGGCCGTCCTCGTTGCAGAGGTCAGGGCTGACGCCACTCTGAAGGAACTGCCGGACTGCCAAAAAAAGTTAAAAAAAAATAAAAAAAAATAAAAAAAAAAAAAAGGATTTAACCAGGGTCGCACCTCGGAGCATCCCACCAGCGTTAAAGTTTCACCGGAGCGTCAAGATCGCGCCGCGGATGCCGCCGGCGGGTTGATGGAGGCCAGCTCGTTTTGGGAGGAATTTGGAGGTAAAGTGAGGATTTACGTCGCGGTTTTAACCCCCAAACGGGGTGATTTTGGGAGTTGGGGGGGTTAAAGGTTTCTCAAAGCCCCGAAAGCAGCAGCTCCGCCGTCCCCGGCGGCATCGCCCACCTTCCTCGGCGTCGTGCCGGGCGGCCGCCTCCAGCAGCTGGATGCTGGCGGGGAACGTCACCCTCTTCCCTTGGCTGTTGCTCTTCCTCCTCCTCCTCTTCCTCTCGGCTCCGCTCTTCATCCCCTGCGTCTCCTTTTCCGTCTGCGCCCATTTTTTCAGCTGCTGGGCCCGGCGTTTCTGAGCGTGTTTCAGCCGTTCCGGCGTGCTCAGCCGCGCCACCGCCGGCATCTCCGCCACCAGCTCCGGGTGCTCGGCCATGGTGAGGAGTTTTGCCGGAAAACGGGGCGAATCCCACCGGGAACGGGGTACGGAGCCGCCGGCTCCCTCACCAGCATCACCCGCGGCCCCTCGGAACGGGGAGGGGGGCGGCTTATCCTTGTATCCCGGCGCTTTCCCAGAGCTTCACCGCGGGCTCCGGAGACAGGAATCGGCGTTTCGGTACCATTTCCCCCTCCCCGGGTGCTCCCTGCCCCGTCTTTAAGCACCCAAAATCACCCAAAACGGGGTCGGGGGGTCCCGTTAAGCCTCAGCGGGGGGGGGCGATCCCCGCCCGGCGCCCCGCGTTCACTGGTGCTTTGGGACGGAGCCGCTCGGCGACGCCGGATCTGAAGGCACGGAGGAGCGAGGCCGGAGAAATCCCCTCAGTCCGATCCCAAACGCTCGTTTGCCAACTAATTATCCCGACGAGCTTTTGCTTTCCCGCCCTCCGGAAGCGTTTGTCGGTCATTCAGCTCCGATCTCACCGAAGAACCGATCGTTAAGTTACCGGAACGCCGGCGGCTTCTCGGGGTAGCGCCGTGCCGGGGCTGCGGGTTCCGCCGGGGTGAGCTTTGCGCAGCGAGGCGAATCTACGGGAAGAAATCACAAAGGGATGGGGAGAGGCTCGGCCCAGCCCCGTGCCTAACCCACCGCCGGTTTTGCCGTTAAGCCGGGATTAACCTACAATCCAAAAAAGAAGCGAAATCCCGCAGGCCTAGCGCCGAAACCACCGGTAACCGTGAGGGGTCACCCCCCACACACACCTCCCGGCGCCTCACCGGGGGGAGTCGCCGATTCTCCGCCGGTCGAGGGGATCCCCGGTGTGTCCCGGTGGGAATCGCTGCACCGGGAGGTGCCGGTTGGGCTCGGTTAAACCGGGAGAACCACAGCCCGGCGCCTCGCCCCAAAGTCGGCATCGCCCGGCGGGCAGGGCGAGCCGCGCCGGCAGGGAAGGGGCAGATCCCGGCGTTCCCCAAACGTTTGGGGAGTCGTCAAGGCTTTGCCGGGGCAAAGTCCAGCAAAAGGGGGAAAAAAAAAAAAAAATATAAATTCCTGCACCTTAATCCCGGTTTAAATCCCCAGGAACGCCGGCGGGCGGCGGGAAATCCTCTCCGGAGTCGGTGGGTGGGGGGAGAGGGGGATCACCGGAGCCTCTCGGGCCGTTTATCCACCCCAAAAACCCCCCGGAAAAAAAAAAAACACAAAAAAAAAAAAAACCAGAACCGGCATCTCAAAGCTTCACCCCAAAAAAAAATAAATAAAATAAAAATTACGGAGCCCACGCGCCCGGAGACACTGAGAGCGGCTCGTTAGAGGGGCCGGCTGGCAGCTCGCTAATTAGCCGGCGCTAACGGATCTCGGCCAGCGCTGGCCATTACCCTTTCAAATTTCTTTCCACCTGCTTAAAAAAAAAAAAAAAAAGGGAAAAAAAAAAACCACAAGCCTTAATATTTTATTTATTAGGATTTACGTCAGGGCCGCCACGGTTCTCCACTGACCCCCCCCCCCCCCGCCCTGAGCACGAGCCGTGTGGGTGCCTGGGGGGTGGGGGGGACACCCTGAGCCCCCCAATCCCTGGGGATAAGTGGGGGGCCCCCCCCTGCACCCCCCAACACCCCCCCAGGTGGCCTCAGCACAGCCCCGCCCCCCCCCCCCCCCCCCAAACTCGGGGGGCTCAGGCACCCCCAGATATGGCCTGAAAGATGGGAGGGGGGGGTCGCCCCCATGTCCCCAAGCACTTAGGGGTGTCCCCAAGGGGGACACATGAGGGGACCCCCATGTCCCCAAGGATGGGGTGGGGGGGGGGGCTGTCCTCAGGCTCCCCATGAGGGGACCCCGATGTCCCCAGGGAATGGGGGGGGGGGCGCTGTCCCCAGGGTCCCTCTGAGGGAACCCCCGTGTCCCCAAGACTTTGGAGAGTGTCCCCAGGGGACAACCGAGGGGACCCCGATGTTCCCAAGGCTGGGGGGGGGGGGGGGGGCCTGTCCCCTGGTTCCCCCTGAGGACCCCGCTGTCCCCAAATGCTGGAGGTGTCCCCAGCGTCCCCCTAAGGGGACCCCCGTGTCCCCAAGCCCTTAGGCGGGGGGGTGTCCCCTGGCTCCCCCCTGAGGGGACCCCAATGTCCCCAAGTGCTGGGAGTGTCCCCTGGCTCCCCCCGAGGGGACCCCCATGTCCCCAAGTGCTGGGGGTGTCCCCTGGCTCCCCCCGAGGGGACCCCCATATCCCCAAGCCCTGCGGGAGGTGGGTTCTTGTCCCCAGGGTCTTCCCCGAGGGGACCCCGATGTCCCCAAGGCTGGGGGGGGGGGAGGGCCTGTCTCCGGCCTCCCTCCGAGGGGACTCCCATGTCCCCAAGGCTGGGGGGGGGGGGGGGGGGGGGGGGCGAGGGGCTGTCCCCAGGCTCCCCCCCTCCATGTCCCCACACCCCGACCGCGGCACTCCCCCACGCCCCCCCCCCAGGAGCCCCCCCACGACCGCCAGGCCTGTGCCCTAAGGGACACCGCCACCCCCCCCGCCCCTGCCCGGCTGCCGCTGTCTGCAGGGGACCCCCCGGCCTCGGTTTTTGCCCCCAGGACCTCCCCCCGGCCCCGGGAATGTCCCCAAACTCGCCGCCCCCCCCCCCCTTCTTTTCCTCCACGTACCGGCCGCGGCCCTGCCGGCTCCGCTGGCGCTGCTGGGGGCGGGGCCGCCGCTGCCGCTCGCCATGGCAACGGGCCACGCTTCCGGTGACGCCGGAAGTGGGCGGGGTTATAGACGGAAGTAGGAGGCGGGGCCGCGTCGCCATGAAGGGAGGGGCGGCCACTCCCAAGATGGCGGAAAAAAACCCACAGACGGGAGAGGCGGGACCGTCCGGGGTCACCGGGGTCACGTGTCCCAGTACACACCAGTATGGCCCAGCCCTGCACCCCTCTGCTCCCAGTACAGACCAGTATGGTCCAGACCTGCATCCCAGTGCTCCCACTACAGCCCCATCCCACACCCCACTGCTCCCAGTACACACCAGTATGGCCCAGACCTGCCTGCACCCCAGTGCTCCCAGTACACACCAGTATGGCCCAGACCTGCACCCCACTGCTCCCAGTACCCCCCAGTATTGCCCAGCCCTGCGCCCCAGTGCTCCCAGTACACACCAGTATGGCCCAGACCTGCACCCCACTGCTCCCAGTACCGCCCAGTATGGCCCAGCCCTGCACCCCAGTGCTCCCAGTACACACCAGTATGGCCCAGACCTCCACCCCACTGCCCCCAGTATGGACCAGTATGGTCCAGCCCCGCGCCCCAGTGGTCCCAGTATGGACCACTATGGCCCAGACCTGCACCCCACTGCTCCCAGCACAGACCAGTTCCGCTCCCCAGTGCTCCCAGTTCAGCCCAGTATGGCCCAGCTCTGCATCCCCAGTGCTCCCAGTCCAGCCCAGTCCCACCCCCCAGTGCTCCCAGTACGGTCCAGACCTGCGCCCCAGTGCTCCCAGTACGGACCAGTTCTGCTCCCCAGTGCTCCCAGTCCAGCCCAGTCCCACACCCCACTGCTCCCAGTACACACCAGTATGGCCCAGCCCTGCACCCCTCTGCTCCCAGTACAGACCAGTTTCGCTCCCCAGTGCTCCCAGTTCAGCCCAGTATGGCCCAGCTCTGCATCCCCAGTGCTCCCAGTACAGCGCAGATCCACCCAGTGCTCCCAGTATGGCCTAAACCTGCATCCCAGTGCTCCCAGTACACCCCAGTATGGCCCAGGACACCCCCCAGTGCTCCCAGTGCAGCCCAATACACCCCAGCCCAGCTCCCCAGTGCTCCCAGTACAGCCCAGTACACCCCAGACTTGCTCCCCAGTGCTCCCAGTACAGCCCAGGACACCCCAGACTTGCTCCCCAGTGCTCCCAGTACAGCCCAGGACACCCCAGACCCGCTCCCCAGTGCTCCCAGTACAGCCCAGTACACCCCAGACTTGCTCCCCAGTGCTCCCAGTACAGCCCAGGACACCCCAGACCCGCTCCCCAGTGCTCCCAGTACAGCCCAGTACACCCCAGACTTGCTCCCCAGTGCTCCCAGTACAGCCCAGTACACCCCAGACCCGCTCCCCAGTGCTCCCAGTACAGCCCAGGACACCCCAGACCCGCTCCCCAGTGCTCCCAGTACAGCCCAGTACACCCCAGACCCGCTCCCCAGTGCTCCCAGTACAGCCCAGTACACCCCAGACTTGCTCCCCAGTGCTCCCAGTACAGCCCAGTACACCCCAGACCCGCTCCCCAGTGCTCCCAGTACAGCCCAGTACACCCCAGACTTGCTCCCCAGTGCTCCCAGTACAGCCCAGTACACCCCAGACCCGCTCCCCAGTGCTCCCAGTACAGCCCAGTACACCCCAGACTTGCTCCCCAGTGCTCCCAGTACAGCCCAGTACAGCCCAGACCCGCTCCCCAGTGCTCCCAGTACAGCCCAGTCCCCTCTCCCCCTCCCGTCCCTGTTCCCGACTCAGCCCGGACGGGGCGGGCGGGTGGTTCGGGGTCCCGGGGGGCTCCGGGGGGTCCCGGGGCTCCCCTCCCCCCCCGCGCTGGGCGGGGCTCTGCCAGGCCCGGCCCAGGTTAAGTCCGGCTTAGCCCGGGCAGCGCCCCTCCCCCCCCCGCGGGGCAGCGCCGGGTCAGGCCGGGCCTTATGGGGGGGGGGGAGGGGAGGGGAGTGGCCCCGGGGGACGGTGTCCCCAGTGCTCCCAGTGACCCCAGCTCCCCCAGTACCCCCAGTGCCCCTGGAAACCCAGCACACCCAGTTCCCCCAGTTCCCTGTGCCCCCAGTATCCCCATCACTCCCAGTGCTCCCAGTTCCCCCAGTGCCCTCAGTTCCCCCAGTATCCTGTGCCCCCAATGTTCCCAGTTCCCCCAGTACCCTGTGCCCCCAGCTTCCCCAGTATCCCCAGTGTTCCCATTACCTCCAGCACCCCCAGTGCTCCCAGTTCCCCCAGTGCTCCCAGTTCCCCCAGTACCCTGTGCCCCCAGCTTCCCCAGTGCTCCCAGTGCCCCCAGTGCTCCCAGTTCCCCCAGTACCCTGTGCCCCCCGTTCTCCCAGTGCTCCCAGTTCCCCCAGTACCCAGTTCCCCCAGTGCTCCCAGTTCCCCCAGTACCCTGTGCCCCCAGCTCCCCCAGTGCCCCCAGTGCTCCCAGTTCCCCCAGTGCTCCCAGTGCCCCCAGTACCCTGTGCCCCCAGCTTCCCCAGTATCCCCAGTGTTCCCATTACCTCCAGCACCCCTAGTGCTCCCAGTTCCCCCAGTGCTCCCAGTGCCCCCAGTGCTCCCAGTTCCCCCAGTACCCTGTGCCCCCAGTTCCCCCAGTGCTCCCAGTGCCCCCAGTACCCTGTGCCCCCAGCTCCCCCCAGTACACCCAGTTCCCCCAGTTCCCCTCCCACCAGTGC